>NW_026731526.1:197500-520000 GCF_028476545.2 Physella acuta | reverse complement strand
AAGGTTTGGAAACACGACCTTTCTTCGGATTAGACAATTTTGTCTGACAATGCTTGCACAACCGAAGATACATAGTAATGATTTCTTTGGTGATAATTTTTGTACTTTCTCTTGAGCCCTTTTTCCATTCTTGTGCGACCTCCATGTCCGATTTTCAAGCAGTTTCATTGATCAAGTCGAACAACTCTTCTGAGTGCACGTAGTACAAAATAGCACCATTGTCTTCTGTTATTGGTACAATAAGTTTTTCTTTACCGTCAACTACAATAACATCATATTTGTTTAGTCGACGATAGTCAACATTTTTTTTATTGTCTGCTTTGCTTTAGCCTGTTTGATTGTCTCTCCTCGTCATCATGGAGGAGGCTGTCACATACAGTTGTAGACCATATATGGAAACTAACATGAATTTACATTTTTTCTTTTGACAGCCATCTGCTATGTATGTCTCATGGTCTGACGGCCCTTTTGATCCATGTCGCCTTGCATATAGAATGCTATACAAACAAGAGCTAAACAATACGTTACTCACAATGAAGCCGCACCCAGAATAACGAAAACGCGATCACAACTTAGTCTAGATAGAACATTGGCCAGGACATCCCGGCCAATGTGCGCATTGGCTGGCCAATGTACAAAATACGCTGTCAAGTTTAAGCCCTTCGGACTTTGGCCAGTACGTCCTGGCCAGTGCGCGCATTGGCCGGCCAATGTACGAAATACGATCTTAGTTCTAAGTTCTTCGGGCTTTGGCCAAGAGAGCCGGCCAATCCGCGCATTAGCCGGCCAATCCGGGATTTGACCGCACTTCGGGCTTTGACCGTAACATATATATATATATATATATATATATATATATATATATATATATATATATATATATATATATATATATATATCCTATATTTATTGCATGTCTGAAATCAGCTTTGGTAAATATTTTTCTCCATTAGTTAAATAGGTGTAATTAATAATTAACTCTTCTGCGCAAAATACAAATTTCTCAGTTAGTTGTAAATTAATTTAAGTCGTTTCATTATTAGTGTTTACCATTGGGATTGTTACACAGGCAGGAGGATGGGGGGGGGGGGCATGAAACACGTAATGTCTTTCTGGGCACGTTACTGTTGTTACCTGCCGATATGACATGTACCCGTTCATCTCGACTGATTAACATGTACTTCATGCTTGTACCATAATTAACCTGTTTAGCTAATGGCGATTACCTGGATTTTTAATAGCGGGAGATGAAAGAGTTGCACGAGTTCACAGTGAGTTCTATGAGTGAGTTCTATGAGTGAGTTCTATGAGTGAGTTCTATGAGTGAGTTCTATGAGTGAGTTCTATGAGTGAGTTCTATGAGTGAGTTCTATGAGTGAGTGAGTTCTATGAGTGAGTTCTATGAGTGAGTTCTATGAGTGAGTTTTATGAGTGAGTTCTATGAGTGAGTTCTATGAGTGAGTTCTATGAGTGAGTTCTATGAGTGAGTTTTATGAGTGGGTTCTATGAGTGAGTTCTATGAGTGAGTTCTATGAGTGAGTTCTATGAGTGAGTTCTATGAGTGAGTTCCATAGCCGGTAGAGTACCGGTACCGGTTGCCATTAAAACTACGTTGATATTTGGTTGCCCTTTTGTTTCGGTATTTTCAACTGCAGGTTTTTTACTTGTATGTCCCAATATGAAATCGAATGCGGGTGTGTTAACATTGTAGTTATGATTGTCATATTGAGTGGGGTAAGGGTTTCGTCTTCTTTTTTTCCTTCGTAATTTTTAATGAGAGCACTTGAAATAATTTTCGGGGGGGGGGGGGGAGTGAACTAAATTTTCCAGAGGGGGGGCGTACACTGGTATAGTTTTTATATTAATTATATTTCGTTAAAAAGATGCTTGAAAGAAACTTTGCATTTGAGACTGTTGGTTTTTACGTGTAAATTGAGGTAACACTAGTAGAGTCCCCCCCCCCCACATTATGAGGTACACTTATTAAACTAGCACCATCATGTACAGTTAATAAACTAGCACCAACATGTGATTTGAACGTGCTGTGGTGAGCTGTGGGCGGGGGGGGGGGTGAAAGAAACCACCTGACTTCAGGGCGGCAATTAGACGAGGTCAAAGTGTTAATGAGGGGAGATAATTTGCTCAGCTTCCACAACGTGGGATTGGGGGGAGGGGGGTGATATATTTAGTATGCCAGAGTACGTCCATGTTCAAGTGTTTATTTATTTATTCAAAATATACGGGAGTTTTGTTATTAAATGTTTACATACAGACTTCAGATGTGGGTATTTCTTTTTTTTCGAATATCGTATAACATTAGACAAACGGAGCATTTGTTTACGATAAAATCTTAATCTCATAATAACATAACGTAATATTTAGAGCATATGTTTAGAAGTAAATTTAAACTTGATTATTGGTGAATGGCCTTCTGTCAGGTCAAGGTAAGTTGATCCGGTCAAGATGACATGACTTTTATTCTCAGCGGTCAAGGTGCATTGACCCTCACTCAGGTCAAGGTTAGATGACAAGCAGGCAGGCAGATGTAAGACGAGCTGCACAACTTTTAAAACTGCTGACTCGACAAACAGCAGTGCACCGTGCCGCCACACACACAGTAAAATAATGATGAACAGAGAATGATAAAAAATTAATGATACACAGAGATACCAAAAAAAATAAACGATAAACAGAGACACACAAAAATCAATGGTAAACAGAGACACCAACAAACTAATGATAAACAGAGACACCAAAAAAATTATACATAGAGTTCTTTATTCAACACTCAGATCGTTGCCCACATTTATCAAAGGGGTGGCTTCTTTTTACTAGATTGCACAAATGTAAAAAGGCTGCATTTAATTCGGTTTTATTTTCGGAGATATATATATATATATATATATATATATATATATATATATATATATATATATATATATATATATATATTATATATATATATATATATATATATATATATATATATATATATATGTATATATATCTTTAACAGAGTGGAAAATGTATTAAAATGTAATTTAGTGGAGATTTGCAAAAGCTCAGTGTGTATAGCCTTATCTAATCCTGCGTTAATGGCTTTTAAGTCCCAAACATCAACACACACACGTACATTATTATAAACACACACACACATCCATACCACCTTCCCCCAGGTATATCTTGAATCTTTCTGTTGTCTCTGAGTCTTCCTTCTTTTACATTTTATAAATGCTTCGCTGAGTAGGTCATCGCGGAATTCAGCTCCGCGGAGCAGCATTTCATGGAGTAGTGAATGAAGCTCCGAGGTTAAGACTTTAAGAGCATTGCGGAATGGAAAAGAGCATGAATAGATAGACTTTTGGGCACGACTCGCATTAGTGAAAGGTAGATGGCAAATTTTTACGCATACATAGAAAACCACACTACACTAGATAGAAATGTGTATTATTACTTTAGAACAAAGGATCATTTTTTGGGATTATGTGTTTGAGAAGCATTTAAAGTAAAAATATAATTTTTAAAAGAGATATAGGCCTATAGTTTCAGGTTAAACAAAAAGGAAATTGTGTCCGCTTATTTAAAAACGGTTTGCGAGAATCAACACGTTTAATCGTGCATTGTGTTGGAGGGAATCACTTCCAACACAAGAATTAAGAACGAAGAAGAAGAAGAAAGAAGAAGAATCGCGCATTTATAGATACAGCCATTCGTGTTCTTGAATGCAAGTTTTGTGCGTAGAAAAAATGTCAGCTTTTTAGACTAAACATGGAATTGTTTGTATGTATAAAATTGCTATAATAATTAAATAATAAGAAATGTTATAAGGGAAAGCAAAAAAAGAGATTAATAAATTTGATAAAATATTGAAATGATAAAATAATTCGATTCAGCTTTTGGAAAATAAAAATATATTCATTTGTAGAAAAGGTTAATTTAGGTTCTAAATTAAAGGTTAAGACATTTTTTTTTATAATTTTTGACTAATTTTGAATTGATTAATTACACACAGGTAGACACACACACACACATACATATATATATATATATATATATATATATATATATATATATATATATATATATATATATATATATATATATATATATTTATATATATATATATATATAAATTTATATTAAAAATATTTCTTAACGTAAAGCATACAGGCTTGTTGATTTTTAGTACCTCTATCAACAAGTGGTTAACGATAAGTTCTTACCTTGTAACACAACTAGAGTAGTCGTTCTTCGCATACCTCGCTTTTGAGAGTTGTCGGTCCTAGATCTTAACGTTTACGCAGCCTATCTGTTTACTTTTCTGTGTGACGGGCTGTACACGAGTTGTTGCCCCTGAACGTATTTAAATTTTTTTTTACAATATAAACAGAAAAAAAAAATTAACGTGTCGGTCATTATTAAATGATAATAAATAATTAAATAAAAAAGTCAGATTGAATGGTATGGCAATTGCATAGCGAGTGTTTCTTTAAAAAAATGCTTTTATGTAAGATCGTAGTATGATTAACATACAATACAATGAAAACAGAAAGCTATTTGTCAAGTTAATAACGCGCTGGTGTCAAGGCTAAAAACATACGTGTTGGAGTTTTGTAAACAAATATTCTGCAACCTTGTTAAATTTAAAATAGTGCAATACGTCATCGTCTTGGTGTTGAACTACCGTTTAACACAAGATGTGAACGTCTCGCTAATCCTTCAAAGTATTTATTAGTTCCAAACAAAAATAATCCTTCAAGAATGTTTATGATATATATATATATATATATATATATATATATATATATATATATATATATATATATATATATATAGTAAGGAATGCAAAATGAAACTTGGTGGCAATAACAATCTACCATGCCATTCATGTTCCTTCCCTCTCCCCGACACCATCACCAATCGTATATGACTTACAGCATCAATATACCAAAAGAAAACTGCCTACCCAGCGATAACAGCCTGCATACCTGTCATATTTCACCTCTCCGTGGAGTTGTTTCAAGCATGTTTATACACTCTTATCTCCAGGGTTGTGAGAAAAATAGCTATAAAAGAAAGTTGTAAATCTCACTCCTGGGCCTATCGAGGTTTTTTCTATCAGCGATTGTTAGACTCGGGTGAGTAAAGTAAAGTAAAAATAGAGGCCATCACTGACTTAACTGAAAATATTCGATAGTGGTGTATGGAGAGTATAAATATTTAAGCTAGAATACAAAGGTGTTTAGTAAATATGAAGTATTTGATTTTCACATTGTGTTAAGTCTAGATGGTATAAAACTTGAGTTACACGGTTGATAGTGTTATTTTTAGTCAGTGTTTAGTCTAACTTGTGTTTGGTTTAGCTAGTTGAGTTTAACTTGTGTTAGGTTTACCCAGTGTTAAACATTATCCACTGTTATGATCAGCTTGTGTTAGGGGGAGCTACTGTTACGGTCAGTGTTAATTTTTGCAAGCGTTAAAATTTGCAAGCTTTAATTTTAGCAAGTGTTAATTTTAGCAAGTGTTAATCTTAGCAAGTATTAATTCTATTCGCATATAAGGCTTGCTGGCGGTAAATTTATCTGATGTTTAACTCAGCTAGTGAGTTAATGAGAAATAAACAAATTAACAGGACGTTGAGCAATCATAAAGTATGTTTGTGGCTATGGACTGTAGGAAGGAGCTAAAATTAGAAACAAGGGCAAGAACTAAGTTTTTTATAACATGAAAGAATCTCCAGCCTTTGTGATTACAAACTTTGCAGATAGCGGAGGCTTTAAAGAAGACACTGTTCCTTTACGTTTTCAATGTTTAATATTCCATGTTAATGTAAAGGCAATTAGAAATACAAGTGCTCTTATTTTTTGTTGAATTTGAAAAAAACTACAAAAGGCATCATTATTTTAGGACATAAGATTTTGCAATCAAGATTTTTTGTGTGTGTAATGTATAAAAGTGAAGCTATCATTAAAATGCTGAGGTCTGAAAAGTATTTGTAAGCATGTCGATGTATTATGTTTTCAAACATGCTCGTTCGTTTATTTTTATAAATATACCGTTGGCTGGTGGGTGGGAGGGTGTGGAGTGTGTGAAAGAACTGTTTTTACTTAAGTAAATTGAGAATATTAACTGTGAGTGTGTGCAGACTGTTTTAACTATTTAATACGTTAATCGACATAGGCGTTGGTGGTGGAATGTTGTCAAAATTTAGATACACGCATACACTATTCACCTCAACATATTATACTCTACACACATACACTACACCTACACATATACATCATACAAGCAAATACACACACACGTGTTTATATACATATACATACACATACATATATATATATATATATATATATATATATATATATATATATATATATATATATATATACCATACACTCAACATATGCATATATCATACACCATTGACTTTACTAACAGTAACTGGATTTCAGTCTAACTTTGATCTGTCTAGGGTCAGGCTGACCTAGCCTTTTATACAACCGTCGCCGTTTCTGACGTCATCGCTAGAGTTTTAAGGACCATAAACCAAACTCCTGCAAAATTAGTTCTGGCTTGATTACAGCTGCAATAAAGTTTAGAGCCACTTCACCATGGAAGCTGGAGAGGTCAATAAGAGGTTTAAACAAGTTTAAACTGCCCAGCGTAGATATCCGCTGTTTGGGTAAAGAGAGATTGCCTGACCCCCCCCCCCCCCCCCTTACACACACACACCTGGAGACGTCACGGCCTATGTCTCTAAACTATTAGCAGGTAGGGAAGGATAGGCAAGTAAACCTCTAACTAAAACCTATAGCCGAGGCCCCTAAGTCTGTACACTGTCTGCCTATCACCTAGTGGTGTGACAAGAGATTCTCTAGTGTATATCACTGTAATGTGTATATATGTGGCTGGAGGATCGACCCTGCTTTACCCAGTGTGAAATCAGCACAAGTCAAATTTAATGATATTCACGTTTATCTATATATATAATTCTCTTCTTAGAGACGTTAGAAAACAAGCTGTAAGCTCGCCTTGCAGTCCCCTCTCTTCCTCTCTAGGAAGTCTGGTGAGCTGTGGTTCACACTAAATGTTTACAATCGTAGAGCCGGGTTTAGTGACGGCTATTAGGGGCAGATAATTTAGTTTTAAACGATTTTAAACATGGGAGGTAGCTAAGTGGAGGCTGCTTTTACGGGGGAGGGGGGGTTAGGGGTTGGGGGAAAGGAGGGGGGGGGGGTTATCGTCCTTAACGACCAACTGATAGTGTTTTAAAGAAATATTTTCAGTGACAGCAGTGGTACTGACGAATTCACAAATTATGAATTATTGAAAAGTAGAAAATAAAAAAAACTAAATAGCGGCGTATACGTCGCGGGTCGGCTCGTTTACTATATACACATTCCAATATCCTGCCCCTAACTCTACTGGCGTCAACTATCCCACACACTTCTGCTATCCAACTGTCCACTAGAACTTTCTACTACCTACCGAACTACTCAACTGTAGCCTCCTAACTAATACACACTCTCTGCTCTACTGAGTTCTAACATAATAACCATATCCAACTGCTTTCTAACACTCGATTCTCTCCTAAACGCTCGACCTATCAACTCCGCCATCTTTGATGAACTGTCGCTACAAGTTTCCGTGGCTTGGATTGGTCAGCTGACCGTCACACATGACCGGTCATCATTTCGCATCTCTTTGGTTCCTACCTATTCTCAAATGCTTGACCTACGGCTACCCTAACTTCTACATTTTCTCCTTTCTGATGGACCTATTTCTAACCTTACCTAACTTTGCGTCATCACACCTCGTAAATTCCATCTTCTACGACACAGGCAGTGTCAAGTTGTACAGATAATTTCTCTCTATTGGATCCATCAGACGTGTGGAAGATGGAGACATCATACAGCAGTATTATCTTGCCCTACTCACCTTTGCGCACTGAATAAGACACCCCAGCTTCGTTGTTGACTGTCACCAAAACACAGAAAACTACAGTTACCTTTTATAAACTACATGCTCTATGTCGTAGATAGACACTTGGGATTGTTGTTGACGGTTTGAGAGACAAAACCATCTTTAAACTAAAATCCCCACAAAGCCGTTGCCAGCGACTAGAGCTTCCATGAATTCAGTTGGGATCCATCAGTCGATTAAGCTAGCACAAACTTCAAAACATTTTTACGGAATTGTTACTATCATTACATCTAGTCATTGGAACTCTACGTCAACTTATCCAAACGTGAGATACGTTGAGACGTCTTGCGTCTGTTTGCTATCATCACGTCAAACGAGACAATGAGAGAGTTGTGTCAATCAGACTGTGACATCTTTGATCCTATCTGTGGGAGGTGGTGCTGCGACCGATCTCACAAGTCTTGGCGCTTTCAGTGCTTCGTGTACCATTTAAACTTGGAGAATTTGGTCTGTTTCCTCGCGACAAAAGCGCTACGCGGCTCGTTAACCAGGAACATGAATGAACGTTTTAGCACATCGTAAAGCTGGGTCGAGAGGGAGAGGTGATGCAAGGTTATGTTATGCAGATAAACAAGTCGGTGTGAATAACTACAGGCCTTTTTTTTTACCTTTCTAGCGGCGATGATAGAAGATAGAAATGATTCTTGATTGTTTTACTATTGCCAAATTGATCTATAAATCGCCTAGTGCCGGAAATGTTGATTTAATTGCAGCTCAGAAATACAAATTTATGACAAAAGAAACAAAAGAAAACGGGAATATGCCAATAATTTATCAAGAAGATATTTTAATAAACACGGGAAAAAACGGGAAAAAAAATATTAACGTAAAAAAACATCAAAGTAAAAATGTATCCGACGTATGTTTGTTTTTTAAATCTGGAGTGATTTATAAAATACTTATCTATTAGAAATCAAATTAGTCATAATTAAAATTCTTAAATTTCGTCGTACATGCAGTTTTAAGAATCGGTTTTATAATATCCTCTTAGGCAATTGGCGCTTTGATGTTTACTTCTTCTGCCTATTGACAAAACAGGTCAAACAGAATCGCTGTTTTTTTTATGTAGAAACCTAAACACAAACCACTGCGATAACCATTGCCACACTTACGGTACGGCTAGGGCAACCTTAACGACGAACGCACACCTTCACAGGTGAAAGACGTGTTATATGATCACAGAACTAGATATTGTGAATTCACGATAGACATGGCAATCTTATAAGACAGGACCCGCCACAGTTTGTATGTGATCCCGCTGGAGATGATGGTGACAATATAGTGTGGGGTATGGCGTCACCCATTCATGAAGATATTTGTATGCAGGCTGCATATTTATGCAGTTAACTAAATCTGTCTTGAGAATTGTGGCCATGCGTGTTGGTATCTACAACCTGGCGTCTTTAACCTGAGTACTAGCGTGTCTTTAACCTGCAGTTCTAGCGTGTCTTTAACAAGCCGTTCTAGCGTGTCTTTAACCTGAGTACTAGCGTGTCTTTAACAAGCCGTTCTAGCGTGTCTTTAACCTGAGTACTAGCGTGTCTTTAACCTGCAGTTCTAGCGTGTCTTTAACCTGAGTACTAGCGTGTCTCTAACCTGCCGTTCTAGCGTGTCTTTAACAAGCCGATCTAGCGTGTCTTGAACCTGAGTACTAGCGTGTCTTTAACCTGAGTACTAGCGTGTCTTTAACCTGAGTACTAGCGTGTCTTTAACAAGCCGTTCTAGCGTGTCGTGAACCTGAGTACTAGCGTGTCTTTAACAAGCCGTTCTAGCGTGTCTTTAACCTGAGTACTAGCGTGTCTTTAACCTGAGTACTAGCGTGTCTCTAACCTGCCGTTCTAGCGTGTCTTTAACAAGCCGTTCTAGCGTGTCTTTAACCTGAGTACTAGCGTGTCTTTAACCTGAGTACTAGCGTGTCTCTAACCTGCCGTTCTAGCGTGTCTTTAACAAGCCGTTCTAGCGTGTCTTTAACCTGAGTACTAGCGTGTCTTTAACCTGAGTACTAGCGTGTCTCTAACCTGCCGTTCTAGCGTGTCTTTAACAAGCCGTTCTAGCGTGTCTTGAACCTGAGTACTAGCGTGTCTTTAACCTGAGTACAAGCGTGTCTTTAACCTGCCGTTCTAGCGTGTCTGGGATTATAGATGTTGGTTTTAAATTGGGGGTTTTAGATTTGGCACTGTGTTGGTAGCTAGATGTGATTTTCTGTGTGGTTGTTATTGTTGTTGTTGTTGTTGTTGTTGTATAATCTTGATTTTGAGAGCCTTTAATTTTACAGTTTAGATGTGTAGAGTTAGCACAATGCTACCGTGTACTCCATGTAGTATGTAATATGTCGATATATCCCTTTATTTCGTCCTTCATTTAATCCTGTATGATATAGGATTTGTGAGTATTACAGCAGGTAATCCAATCTTTATGAGCTAATAGTATGTTACCCCGAAGAAGGAAGTTCATTATATATATTTTTCAAACGTTAACAGCAATTACACTGATATGTATCGCATGCTCAACTAATTTCTCGTATATCATCCAAATTTGGATGTATGGATATATTTTTTATACCAACAGATTCGAAATTTAAAACAATGTATTGTAGCAATGGGTAGATAACCAAGTGAAGTTACTTTGACAGTGTCCTACATATTCGCTGCTCAGATCTGTCATTTATTTCCCTTTGTTTCACACAGTCTGCACCCCCCCCCCACGACCTTCTGCTTGTAATCGTAGTGTTGTGTGTGCTCTCTGAAGTGCTCATTAATATTCCAACCACCGCCACTCTACGCGTGTAACAGGTGGCACAGATTGCTCACGTCAGCTGCGAGTACTCACACGGTACATTTCCGTTAGCCGGATACACGTAACAGGATATAAAAACAGCATCGACAACTTTCTGAACACTAACCTTAGATGCCATTTTACTTAGTCGATAAATGATTGGTTGAAGGTAAAAAAAGAACAATGTCTCCAGATATGTTTGAATGAGACACATATTTCCTTATATATATATATATATATATATATATATATATATGTATATATATATATATATATATATATATATATATATATATATAGAGAGAGAGAGAGAGAGAGAGAGAGAGAGAGAGAGAGAGAGAGAGAGATGTAAATTCATACTTAAAACTTGTTCAGTGCTTTAGAAGTAAATATTTGAGACTCCCTGCGATAAATAAATATCTGCAGAGGGGCAGCGCAGTTCTGGGACTACATCATTGTGCCAGACTAGCATTGCTGACGCGACGTCAGTGAGAACCGTCGCACCATGAGTCACATACGGCGGCGTCATGGTGGTTAATATGATAAATGCCGTGTACGGCCGATAGTCGCGACTAGTAGAATGCAACACGGTGGCGTAATGCGGTGTGTTGCTTCTAAGAAAGTGTTGGTGTTGTGATTGTGTTAGTAGAAGCACCGTCGTGTTGAATATGACACGGTGACGTACTGCGGTGTGTTGATTCTAAGAATCAGAGTGTGTTGTTGTTGTGTTAGTACCAAAGGTGTGTTGGTGTTATGAACGTGCAGGGAGCAAAACAGACGTGTTGAATGTTACACAGTGGAATATTGTAATGTGTTTTTTTCTAAGAATAATAAAAATAACGTGTTGTGTTGTGTATTTGAAGCTGCACCAACTTGTTGAATATTGCAGTGTATTATGATATACATCGATGCACATCATTGCTCACTAGCCAGGGATGTATAATCAAAGATAAGACGAGGTTAACTGAACTGGTCGTAGTCAGTGTTTTCTGATATAGGAAAGAGAAAGGATTATTTAATATTATCTCTGTGTGGTAATGTATTACTTACTATATCTGTGTGGTAATGTATTACTATCTCTGAGTGGTAATGTATTACTAATTATCTCTGAGTGGTAATGTATTACTAACTATGTCTGTGTGGTAATGTATTACTAGCTATCTCTTTATGGTTATGTATTACTAACTTTCTCTGTGTGGTCATGTATTACTAATTATTTCTGTGTGATAATGTATTACTAATTATCTCTGTGTGGTATGGAATAGGGCTATGAGAGTTCGTTGGTGTCCACTCGCGTGTGATATAGATAATGCTAAGATAAGACTTTACTGAATAATGCTATATTATAGGATAAAAATAGGATAAGTCTTTCTTGACCGTCTTATCTGATATAGGATAAGGCTAGGATTGTATATCTTTTACTGTGTCGTCTGTTGAGGGCAGCATAATTCTCATCAAGTGTGAGTTGACTTGTGCCCGTGCATCAGAGGTGAGCAAACACGTTTTTAGTCACTCGCCAGCTATCAGAGCTATAGCTCTGCTTCTGTGAGGCATCTCAAATCACCGTAACCGTCCATTATAATTGTAGTTTCCCGTTAAACCGGATATCAGCTAATTAGTAGCTACGTTGCTTTAATTAATAATTACTACGGTGGTTAAGGATCCATGACGTTGTCGTTAGCAAAAATTTATACTTGGATAGTAACTTTAATTATCTAATTAATTACAACTTGTACCTAATATCACGCGAATGCAGTTATTCTTTCAAATATCCTTGTATGATTGGTACACTTGTGTCATTATACGTGGATATTTAAAATAACTTATGCATTCTCATTGTAAGCGTAGTATCTCGTGTCACACACAAATAACGTCAACAATCTTTTAATGATTTTAAACGATTTTCACACACCCCTCCCACCAACAATTGTCTTATATCTGTGAAAAAAATGTCAGACAGACATAAACTGCAAAACAAACTAATTCCTGGGCGAGCTCTATGACAACTTACAAGTCTAATGATGTGCATTCTTCTGTGTGAGCTGCAACCATTACTCACAACACAGCAACAGGTGTGTGCACTAATGAACTTTCAAGTGACACATAACATGTACTCAATGACATCTACACTGAATCATTCTTTAAGTAATCGATATAAATGCTCTATATTCCACTCATTGCATATATATATATATATATATATATATATGCTTATATATAGGCTATATATGCTTATATATAGGCTATATATGCTAGAATATACATGTATAATATGTATGTATATATATATATCTTTATTTATATATATGCTTATATATAGGCTATATATACTAGTATATATATATATATATATATATATATATATATATATATATATATATATATATATATATATATATATATATATATATATATTTATATATATATATATTTATTTATTTATTTATATATATATATGTATGTATATATATATTTATATGTAGGCCTATATATATATATATAGAGAGAGAGAGAGAGAAAGAAGAGAGAGCGAGAGAGAGAGAGAGAGAATTATATTTATACATTTGTAAAAATCTGAGTACGATTTGTACAACACCTGCGATAGTCATCTCCCCTTACGATAAAGTCGCCTCCCCTGGACTGAGTACATCCGCCACCTAGCGCGCTTTGTTTATTTTTAATCACAACCTGCGGCTCCGCGCTGCGCACAACCTGTGCGCCAGGGTACGCGATCACCGCTTATACTCGGCTACCGGCACCCCCTACTGAGACTCATAGAGAGCAGAAACGTATTGAATATAAAATACTACGCTACGTACGCTGTATATTTATCATGTGTAGCTCTGACTTTTGCATTGAGTGGGAGTAGAGTAAAAGGAACACAGTATTTATACCTCAATTAAAATAGTCTGCGTGTATCCGAACGTGTTTAGAACGGACGGGTTTCGTGTGCGAGGCTCCAAATTCGATACGCCAACTGTGGATGTTATTAATTACATGATAATTTAAAACCGCTGTTGACCTATATCGGCTCAGCTGTTTCCTGTCGCCTGCGTTCGCTTGCCTTGAGTTATCTCCCTTGAGTGAGATCTACTGAATGCTGTCCCCTGAGTAAGGTGAATTGTTTTTTTATGGTGTGTGGTACAGTTTACGCACGGAAGAAATCGCGTTGCACAATTTATTTATTTCTGGATCTACTCATCATTGACGTGTTCATTGTTTGAGTAATTGTGTGGATATTTGGACTTATTTATTCTAATCGCTGAACATAACCGTATGTGATATAGTATGTGTGTGAAATTTGTCGATAGTACATTAGTGTTTTTAAGGACTAGTTACAATCCCAGCCTCCCCAAGGCCTTGTTCCTATATTTTCAAGGTTTCTAACTATCCTATTGTCTATGATATTATGTAATTATCCCAGTCTTTCTAAGACCTCGTTAGTATCTCAATGGTTTCTCTACTATCCTATTGTCACAGATATTGTATAATTATCCCAGTCTCTCTAAGATCTCGTTAGTATCTCTCAATGGTTTCTCTACTATCCTATTGTCTTATTGTGTAAGTATCCTCGTCTCCCTAGTATCTCTTTACTATTCCAAGATTCACATAATTACATTAAAGTGAAGGTTCTACTTTAATGTTAAATGTTTAATTTCAAATTGTGGACATATTCGTTTTTCTCGTAAAATCTCAAGTTGTATATTTATGTTCTTGTGTCATGGGTCCCAGAGACCCATGCTCAATTAATTAGAATTACTCTTATTACTATTAATTACATTCTCTGAAAGAGAAAACACTTTTGAACTTCGATATATTTGTATCTGAAACCCTTTCCATTCATGATATTCCCCGTATTGATTAGCCAAAATGACAACTCAAAACACATTTTATGTTTCAAAATTTTAAATAATTAAACTTAGTGAGTGTTTATAAAAATCCTGGATTGGTTTAGATTGTTTAGTCTTGTCATGTTTAATTGACTTTACGTATGAAGCGATGTTTGCCCACATTTATCTAAAACTGTCCCACTTAATCTGTTCATGTATTGGTTGAAAGCTGTTTGTATTGCTGGAATCTGGTCGTGTTTGTCGGTCGTTTGTCTGCAGTTTGTCTGCAGTTTGTCTGCAGTTTGTCTGTAGTTTGTCCGTAGTCTTATCTGCTGAACGTTTTATTTTGCTCTAATCTTTCAGTTGAAAGTAGTGTGTTGGGATGAATGATTTTAGTATTCATAGGCTAATATGATTAGCTGGCTATAGGGTTATATCTTGCCCTCTGACTTAGCCAACATTTCTTTGCCCTACTGACTTTGCGAACATTTTCTTCTTTAAGCCTACTGACTTTGCGAACATTTTCTTCTTTAGCAAAATTTTTCTTTGCTCTACCGACTTAACGAAAAACGTTTTGGCCCTCTGACTTAGCAAATTACACACTGATACTATTTTTAAACAAGACTTTTTCCGCCTTACTTTCAAACAGCTCTGCTGTTATTAACATAATAGTGTTGTAATACGTCATAAAAATATATTCCAAGATAAGAATTTTGAGGATCATAAAAATATGGTGTAGGCCTAGAGCTCATAAATAATAATCCCTAAAAAATTATGAACACAGATAAAAAAACAAAAGAAATTATGTCAGCTAATTTTAAAAAGGCAAATTTTTAAAATCATCTTTTTTTTTAGAAAACCTGATACAATATTAAATTAATCAATGTGACTGTCTTAATATAAAGTAGCCATTATAATAGGTCTTAAAATATTGATAAAAAAAATTTCCAGATCATAAACCTACTGCTCAAGTAGACTTTGGGAATATAAAGTAATCACGTTAATAGATCATAAACTAGTGTTGAAGAATACTTGAACTAACAGTTCTTCAAGTATCCTAAGATAACATTCCGCCTAGTTTGATACCGTTGGTCTATCATGTCTCTGTTTAAATATTGACATTTTTCGTTTCAGATGACAGAGCGTCTTTCAATTAGGTAACATTAAATAATGGTACAATACTCGGCTAGGCAGCATTAGGTTACAACCCAGGAAATTATGGTACAATACACGGCTAGGTAGCATTAGGTTCTAGTTATAGCCCAGAAAATAATGGTACAATACTCGACAAGGCAGCATAAGTTTACAACCCAGGAAACTATGGTACAAACATCAGCAAGGATTCAAGTCGTTTCACTCTTGGCTATTTCAAGATTGAACGGGAAACAGCTTCATGTTTAGACTGTTCACGTTTTTATTCATATCGGTGCTTGCTACGACTTCATGAATTGGAATATTATCTTGTGAACTAGACATCTAGACTTACGTATTCATGTTCATATACCGCAAAGTTAAGATCAAAATTGAAAGAACATTTATCAAGTTGACAATTTGTAGGAGATGCAGCTGACCAATGTGTACGGTATAATGGCAGCATCAAATAGGGTGAGGCGGGGTGTGAGTGGTGGGCAGATAGTGGTGCTGGCGGCTTTGTTGGTCACGTGGGTTCAGGGTGAGCACAAGGCTCTGGAACCACTGGACGACAAGCGGTCAAGTGGTAGTGGACGTGACGCCGCCATCTTGTTGGTGCCGGAGGTCGGAGTGAGTCACTTGGATTATGAGCTGTTTGGTGAGTACTCTAGTCGTGGTCATTTAAGTTGGGGGGGGGGTTAGGGAAAGGTTGGAGGGGGGTATTAGGGAGAAGTTGGAGGGGGGGGGGGGTGGTTTTAGGGAAACGTTGGAGGGGGTGGTATTGGGGAGAAGTTGGAGGGGGTGTATTAGGGAGAAGTTGGAGGGGGGGGGGGTATTAGGGAGAAGTTGGAGGAGGGGTTTATTAGGGAGACGTTGGAGGGGGGTATTAGGGAGAAGTTGGAGGGGGGGGGGTATTAGGGAGAAGTTGGAGGTTGTGGTATTAGGGAGAAGTTGGAGGGGGTGGTATTAGGGAGAAGTTGGAGGGGGTGGTATTAGGGAGAAGTTGAAGGGGGGATGGTATTAGGGAGAAGTTGAAAGGGAGTGGTATTATGGAGAAGTTGAAGAGGGGGGGGGGGGGTGGTATTAGGGAGAAGTTGAAGGGGAGTGGTGTTAGGGAGAACTTGGAGGGGGGGGGGTCATTGAAGGTGCTGTTGGTTTGCATTAAAATGCAACCGGTTGCATAGGGTTTTTATTGGAGTACACCCCGTTACTGGAGAGCTGTATTTGAGGAAGCTCCAGTGACTTTCTTTTGTATTAAAGTGCTCCTGTGTGTATAAGGAGTGATCGGGATGAAATAAGGGGTATGTGAGGATTGTATCAGCTTTACTGTATACATATGTCATAAGAATATATATATCCTGTTGCATCCGGACACGATTTATACTCCAGCGAAATCCGCTATGGAGATCGTGCCAGGAATTCCGATAAAGAGATCATTGGTTACCCATGCATCGTGAACCTTTGAGGGTATAGTCCTAACTGATGATACTTCGGTTGCACAAATTTCTGAAATAAAAACAGAAATTGCAGTCTTTTAGTCTAAAGGGCTCCACTCCTGATTCATATTAGATGAATACTTAGGGTTCATCAGGGACAGTGGCGTAGCCAGGATCATCTCAAGGGGGGGGGGGGTCCAATTTTTACCCGGGGACAAACTTTCGATTTGCACCCCCCCCCCTCAAACTTTCGATTTGCAGGATCTATGGGGGGTTATAACCCCCTAACCCCCACCCCTGCCTACGCCACTGATCAGGGATGATCAGGGGTACATAGAAACGTAATGAGTGTTTAATTAGATGTACATATGGTATGCTTACATGAATATAAATGGATGGTTTAATGGTGTGATTGGGGTGCTATTAGAGGGAATTTTAAAATGTAACTGCTAGCATGTAAGGCCTTACTTTTGTAAATCAGCAACCTAGATCTCGGCTATTTTTACATAAAAGAATTTGATAAATTTTTTCAACTCGGAATTAACAATGGGTGCGCCGTGTAATATGGCCTTTAACAAAACGTGCCTTCCCCCACAAAAACCAATGGTAATTGAATATCCGCCCACACCGACTTAGCATGTGTCCACCCACCCATTCTGACGATACCCTTGTATCCATCAACTTACTCTAATGATGCTGTATTAACGCACCCCTTCCAATCCCTTTTTCCACAAACCTGCGTATGACACGAAGATTCCACCCACCAGCCTTGCTGGGCGTGGACCCAATGGCCTCACAGACAAAATAAAACAAAGTTTGTTATCTCTCGCCCTCCACCATGACGCACACACAGCAAAAAAAAAAAAAAAATACGGAATCAAAAAGCATGACTCAAATGCCAGGTCAGGAATTCTACGAAACAAAACAAAAAACATCTCATGTATTATCTCAACTCTGGGAGCGCTCATCGCCAGAGTTCCGACATGTGCGGTGGAGATAGCCCAAAAAACAAATTTTAAACACTCGCCCCCCTCAGTAAACAAAATACAACTCTCCTGTATTCGATTTCGGCTACAACAAAAGCTTCTGTTTTTCGATATCTGCTGATGACAAACGAGACGATATGGTTATAAATAGAGAACAAAGGGGCAGGCTATTCAAGCAGCGGAAGAATCAAGGGCCAGTTGCTGAATGTAAACTATAATAGATTGACGACAGAAGCCTGTGGTTGTATATAACAGTCTTTATTATGTACAGACGGCCATGTTGGTAAGAGAGAGGACGGAAGGAAGTACAATGACAAGGGACATCACTCAAGATAACAATATAAATATAATACTAATACAGAAGAGTGAGTTCCCCTGACCTCACAATTATCTCACTTTATTACATCCCTTTACCCTTAGAACACAACAACACATCTCTCAATAGAACAATTGATGGTATCCTAAAATCACCAATTATATTGTAACATGAACATTATGGTAGATTACATCCTTACAAACAATGCACAATATGCCACAACATAATCAAGATACAAAACAATGATGTCAAAGTCCTTTTGACCTTTAAAATCATAGGTCTAACTTATTTGGGACTTTGATTGTCCTGCTTGACCTTCTCAGTGGCTTTTGATTTGGTGGGATTGGCAGATTCACACTTATTATCTGCACAAGTTATTTTTAACTTTATAAGACACAGGTCCTTTACATTGAACAATTTGACCTGGTATCCATTTTTCCTTTCTCCCATAGTTTCTTAGATACACATTCTCATTAATACCAAATTCTCTTTCAATGGGTGTTCTGTCATGATTTACTTTTTGAATTGGCATCTGAAAGTATTATGCTATTATTCAGATCCTTAACTGGCATAGATTTCTTTGATTGATCAATTTCCTCAGGTAATCTGATAGTGCTTTTTGGGTGCTTCTTTAATGGCTTTTGTTTTCTCAGGTTGAGGTCTGATACCTTGCTTGCTTAATATATAACCAAGAAAACTAATTTCTGTCAACATGAATTGACATTTATCTTTGTTTATCTTTAAACCTTTTTCACCAACAATTTTTAATACTTTATCAAGTGTTTTAAGATGTTCAGTGTCATTCTTACCAGTTATGTACACATTGTCAAAGTACACACAAACATTTGGAATATCCTTAAAAATACTGTCCATGACAGCTTGGAAAATTCCAGGGCTGGATGATATGCCAAAACATAGTCTTTCATATTGGTAGAGTCCTTTATGTGTGTTTATTGTCGTATAGACTTTTGAATCTGGATGCAGTTCTAGTTGAGTGTAAGCATGACTAAAGTCTAATTCAGTGAATTTGTCTCCTCCTGCCAAATTCAAAGAAATTTCCTCAATGTTAGGTATAGGGTACCTATTTAGCTCTATTTGCTTATTCAGTGTAGTTTTATAATCTCCACAAATTCTTATAGAACCATCCTTCTTTAACACTGGCACAATGGGTGTCGCCCAATCGGAATAGTCTACCTTCTTTATGATGCCATTAGATTCCAATCTACTTAGCTCATTTTCAATTTTATTCCTCATTGCATAAGGTGGAACTCTAGCTTTGCAGTATCTTGGATTTGTGTCTTTAATGCTTAACTTCACTGTTCTATCATTTAGTAATCCTGGATTACTAAAAACACTTTTATTTTCAGATATAACTCTATCTAGTGAAGTAAGACTAGATTCTTTTACATTCTTCAATGAACAAATACTCTCCCAATTTAACTTAAGATCACTTAACCAGTTCCTACCTAATAATGGCGGACCATTTCCTTCAACCACAAGAAGAGGAAGTTTAACACTTTGACCATTATAACTTACATGAACCATACACTCTCCTATTACCGGAACATTGTCACCAGTGTATGTTGTTAGACACTTGTGACATGGCTGTAGAGGCACTGATCCTCCTATGACAGCGTCAAAATCTTTCTTTGTTATGACTGTTAGAGATGCTCCAGTGTCCAGTTGGAAGCTGATGCTCTTACCGTTGATATAAACTGGTACATTGATGGGAGCATGACTTATTGATTTCACAGAGAACAGGTTGAAATCCGGCTGCGAATCAGTTTGAGCATTTTCACAGGTAGAGTGGTTCATTGGTTGGGTTAGGTAGTCTTGGTGAGAGTTAACATAGTGCTGCTTTTGGCTGCGGTACTGTCTTGACTGGCTAGATTTAGCAACAGACGAAGACTTTGCAAAGCAGGCCTTAGCAATGTGACCTTGCTCACTGCACTTATAACAAGTTGCAGACTTGAACTTGCACCGATGAGATGCATGGGGACCTTTGCATCGATGACATTTTTGATAATTATTACTAGATTTAGATCTAGGATTTGAACGAGCAGGCTGTTTAGCATAAGTTGGAATGCTCTGATGGGGTTGATGTTTATTGACTAACCTGCTGTTTACTGCATGGATCTCTGAAGGTGCTAAAGATCTCGCCGCATCTGATGACTGCTGGATTGAAGTTGCGAGTTGTATTGCTTTTTCCAATTTTAGATCTGACTCGAGCAGCAACTTTCTTTGAATATCAGGGCTGTTTACACCTGTCACAAACTTTTCACATAATCTGTCAGACAGCGTTTCTCCAAATTCACAAAATTCACTTAAATGACGTAAAGCAGCAACATATTCTGATATTGACTCGTTTGGTTGACGAGTCCTACTGTCAAATCTAGCTCGACATAGAAACTTTGATGGTACAGGCGCATGGTGGTCTGTTAGCAATTTGCTCAGCTCGTTAAAGCTCTTGGTATTTAGACTAGCTGGAGCGCATAAGTCCTTTAGTAGCCTAAATTGTTGAGGCCCTATGACTGTTAACAAAACAGCTCTCTTTTTGGCTTCTATCGTCACGTTGTTAGCTTCTAGGTAAAAGCTTAACCTCTCTAGGTAATCTTGAATGATTTCATCATTCGCATCAAATTCTTTTATTTGGCCATACAGCGCCATAATTCTAGAAATAATTAGCTAATAAGCTCTAGCAAACCTCTTTTTTGCGTAAGTAGGTGCTCTTTCTAGTAGATGTTTATCCTTCGTCGCCAGTTATAATAGATTGACGACAGAAGCCTGTGGTTGTATATAACAGTCTTTATTATGTACAGACGGCCATGTTGGTAAGAGAGAGGACGGAAGGAAGTACAATGACAAGGGACATCACTCAAGATAACAATATAAATATAATACTAATACAGAAGAGTGAGTTCCCCTGACCTCACAATTATCTCACTTTATTACATAAACAGTGAGGTTATCTCCCTTTTACATAGTTGCCTCCCCTGGTTCCACATTAATAAAAAAAAAACCTAACCAAAATCCTACATCTGTCACGTAAATGTCTACGTTCTGAGTCGTCACGTTTTCGATAACAGTTGGGATTGGTGCTATTCGATATGTTGTTACTATCAATCATGTTCATTTTGTGTCGCTCAAGGCTACTAGCTTTTTACCACACAAAAACAATCCGAGACGATTTTTACGCTAGCTACAAGTAGTATATTAGGTCCCTTTTGGGTCGCATTTGGGTGGCGCAAAGGTTATATAGCAAAATACTCGTGGCCGCAGGAACAATGACATATAGCAAAATACTCCCTAGGGTGGCGCAAAGACATATAGTAAAATACTCCATGACCTAGTTACGTAATTTTAACGGGTTTTTAATTAGGTTTAATGAGTTTTTAAAATTTTAATTAATTTTTTGACCTAGTTACGTAATTTTATAATTTAATTACTTTGTTTATATTGTGTAATTTTTATTAACGAGTTACGGAGTTTTTAAATTTTTAATTAATTTTTATTATCGAGTTACGTAATTTAATTACTTTGATTGTATTTTTATTTTGTTTAATTTGTTTGTTTACTTGTTGTTTAATTTAATTACTTTGTTTATATTGTGTAATTTTTATTGACGAGTTACGTAATTTTAATGAGTTTTTTAATGAGTTTGAATTTAATTTTTAAATTTTAATTAGTTTTTAATTAGTTACGTAATTTGATTATTTGTTTACTTTGTTGTTTAATTTGTTGGTTTGTTTGAAGGTCACCACCGGTGACCTCGTGACGTAATCACCGATCTTGTGACGTAATCAATGACCATGTGACGTAATCAGTGACCTTGTGACGTAATCATTGACCTAGTTACGTAATTTTAATGCGTTTTTAATTAGTTTTAATGAGTTTTTAAAATTTTAATTAATTTTTTGACCTAGTTACGTAATTTTAATGTATTTTTTAATTAGTTTTAATGAGTTTTTAAATTTTTAATTAATTTTTATTATCGAGTTACGTAATTTAATTACTTTGATTGTATTTTTATTTTGTTTAATTTGTTTGTTTACTTGTTGTTTAATTTAATTACTTTGTTTATATTGTGTAATTTTTATTAACGAGTTACGTAATTTGATTATTTGTTTACTTTTTAATTATTTTTATTGACGAGTTACGTAATTTGATTATTTGTTTACTTTTTAATTATTTTTATTTTGTTTATTTTTAATTTTATTTTATTTTATAATTAGTTAAATTATTATTAACTAGTTACGTAATTTGATTTTAATTACTTTGTTTAATTTATTTATTTGATATATTTCTTTTCTTTGTTGTTTAATTTGTTGGTTTGTTTAATTGGTTGTATGTATGTTTTAAATTCTCCCCTACAACGACCGTGTACAAAAAACAGGTTAAATTCTCCGCCACAACGAACGTTACAAACATAGAACATTCATTAAAGAGAACGATTAACAACACCTGTTACTCGCTAATGGCACCCGGCACGTATCGATCCGCAATCCTTTGTTCTTATCAAGCACCGTACAAGGGCCAAGTTCATATCGATCGCACCCACCGGCCATCACACCTAATTAATTTTGTTATGCATCGTGGGTTTTTCCCCACTCGGTTTGATAGGTCATGATGATTTATGTGGGTTCGCGAAGCGATCCCACCGGGGGGTATGGTAATTAAAGCAAAGCCAGCGTTAAGTGTGGCGACAGATGTTACCAAGCGGGTGGTGGTAAGGTGGTGGTAAGGTGGTGGTAAGGTGGTGGTAAGGTGGTGGTAAGGTGGTGGTAAGGTGGTGGTAAGGTAGTAGTGGTAAGGTGGTGGTAAATTTGCTTAAGATTATAAACTTCAAGTTTTAAAAACTTACATAATTTAATTATTTGTTTGATTTTAATGAATTTAAATACTTTGTTTATTTATTTTGTTTTGTAATTTTTATTAACGAGTTACGTAATTTGATTATTTGTTTACTTTTTAATTATTTTTATTTTGTTTATTTTTAATTTAATTTTATTTTATAATTAGTTAAATTATTATTAACTAGTTACGTAATTTGATTTTAATTACTTTTGTTTATTTATTTATTTGATATATTTCTTTTCTTTGATGTATGGTATTTAAAATAAAAGACACTGTTTATTTGATTGTATGTATGTTTAATAGTAAACGGATAGGGGTGTTGGTGGATGAGAGGGGGAGTAATGATGGGGTTTGAAGGTAGGGGTGCGTTAGCGTGTACTTTGTGAATAACATCCATTAACCAGGCATGTAACACCTGTTACGTATTGATCGCACCCACTGGGCCATCACAACATGATGTCCCACCTAATTAAATTTTTGTTATGCTTCACTGAGTTTCCCCCGAGCGGTTTGATAGGTCATGATGATTAACGACGTACATTAAGTGCCTCTCCGCGTTAAGTGTGGTAACAGCTGTACCACTTTAATTGATTTTTCCCCGCTCGGTTACTAGAGTGAGAAGCCATCACGTAACAGCTGGTGCTGTAATTACGCCGAGTAAGGACATTGGTTGTAACTATTCGCTTATAGCGAGGGTCAGCGAAAACAAAAATATATTTAAGGGTCGGAATTTTCTTTCAACCACCGTTAAGTCAGGTTTTGAGACGAAACGAAGTCTCGGTAGGTTCGTGTTTTTTAATGGGCGACAGGGCGACTTGGTGCGTTGGTACGTAGGTATACGTGGGTAGACATGTTTTTTACAAGTCTGGAAAAGTAATTAAGTTTTTTTATGACCGTTCCGATTTTCTTTTGATCTGACCACCATTTGACCACACTGAGCCAGATAAATTTAACAATTGTCGCAGCGGGGTTTATTTTAAGTGCACCCCGTGCACGCTTGTTTACATTTTAAAAGACGTGTCGCGTGTCTTCCCCTTACGGCTTCCCTAATAGAGAAACGAGAGGAAAGACAACTGTTCTAAAATTAGAACAGCCTTGTCTACAGACACGAGTATCGTCCCTTGTGAAAAAATTCGCGTCAGAATCCTTAACTAAACAGTCAATTTCTTTAAAAAGTTAAAAAATAATTTAGGAAGACAAGGGTTAACAAAATATATATTTTAATCTTGCAGCAGATTACCTTCTCATGTTCGCTTTAGTATTACAGTTTTCATCAATCTTCTTTTTGACTTGAACTTCTTTAATTTTTAAGAAAGTTTACTTATACATAATACATTACGTCTAATGACAATTTTTTATTTTTTCCACTCAATGTATTTTCTTTTTCTATATCTTACATTGTCATCTTAATTTTTTTTGATCACCTTAGGTGGTGGTAAGGTGGTAAGGTGGTGGTAAGGTGGTGGTAAGGTGGTGGTAAATTTGCTTAAGATTATAAACTTCAAGTTTTAAAAATCAATACATTACGTCTAAGGACAATTTTTTTTTATTTTTTACCACTCAATGTATTTTCTTTTTCTATATCTTACATTGTCATCTTAATTTTTGATCACCTTAGGTGGTGGTAAGGTGGTAAGGTGGTGGTAAGGTGGTGGTAAGGTGGTGGTAAATTTGCTTAAGATTATAAACTTCAAGTTTTAAAAATCAATACATTACGTCTAAGGACAATTTTTTTATTTTTTACCACTCAATGTATTTTCTTTTTCTATATCTTACATTGTCATCTTAATTTTTGATCACCTTAGTAAAAAGTTGCTTAAGATTATAAACTTCAAGTTTTAAAAAACAACAACGTTATAGTACGTCGTGTCAAATGACACACCGTTTAAAATGTCTACATTTAAAGTTCACCAAAATAATGACGTAAAAACTAAATATGATATGACGTTAGCATACATATCATTCAATCTAATCACTCTAAAGTACAAATCAATAATTTTTATTGATTAAGGGGCTGGGTGAGTTATTTTTATTCGGGTGCCCAGGGAAGGTTTGGAGTTGGTTGGGACAGATTTTATACACGAGTCGGTGACGTTTTCACCGAGGCAGGGTTCGAATCTAGACCATGCATGTTTTGGAATTGTTAGGGAGAGTTAAACTAAGGTCGGTGAAGTTTTCACCGAGGTTGGTTTTGAACTCGGAACATGCATGTTTTGGAATCGGTAGGTGTAGAGTCCATACTAGGGTCGGGGAGTTTTGCTAACACTGAGCCAGGTTGCAAAGTTGGCACATGTATGTTTAGGAATTGATGGTAGCCGAGTTCATACTAGTGTCGGTGAAGGTTGGTTTTGATCTCGGAACATGTATGTTTTGAAATTGTTGGTAACCGAGTTCATACTAGGGTCAGGGGAGTTTTTGTTAACACCGAGGCAGGTTGCAAAGTTGGTACATGCATGTTTAGGAATTGTTGGTAGCCGAGTTCATACTAGTGTCGGTGAAGGTTGGTTTTGAACTCGGAGCATGCATGTTTTGAAATTGTTGGTAACCGAGTTCAGACTAGGGACGGGGGTGTTTTCACCGAGGCAGGTTACAAAGTTCGTATATGCATCATTGGAATTGTTAGGTAGAGTTAAACTAAGGTCGGTGAAGTTTTCACCGAGGTAGGTTACAAAGTTGGTACATGGATGTTTAGGAATTGATGGCAGTCGAGTTCATACTAGGGTCGGGGAATTTTGTTAGCACTGAGGCAGGTTGGAAAGTTGTTACATGCATGTTTGGGAATTGTTGGTAGCCGAGTTCATACTAGTGTCGGTGAAGGTTGGTTTTGAACTCGGAACATGCATGTTTTTGGAATTGTTGGTAGCCGAGTTCATACTAGTGTCGGTGAAGGTTGGTTTTGAACTCGGAACATGCATGTTTTGGAATCGGTAGGTGTAGAGTCCATACTAAGGTCGGTGAAGTTTTCACCGATGGTGGTTTCAAAGTTAGTACAGGCATGTTTTGGAAGTGTTAGGGGCCGAGTTCATAGTAGTGTCGGTGAAGGTTGGTTTTGAACTCGGAACATGCATGTTTTGAAATTGTTGGTAACCGAGTTCATACTAGGGACGGGGGCGAGGGCGGCGGACAAAATTGTCGATGTAGGTAGGGTGCAAGAGATATTCAACGAGGAGTGGTGTCTACAAGTTATGTATCCCAGTCTGTTGGAGTGGTTTCTAGGGGGTTGTGATATTAGTTGAATAAATATTTGTCTGTAGGATTGTCATACAGCCTTTGTCTCTTAAATGGAATAGGTATAGTGCGGGTAGTAGTAGTAGTGCGGTCTGTTTATCTAACGGTTGGTATTGAGGTTAGTGTGATGACGCAAGGTTGGATGGGAGAAGGGGAACGGGGTTGCGGACAAAGGGAAGGGGAAGGGCGAATAGTGATAAAAATAACTCACCCAGCCCCTTAATCAATAAAAATTATTGATTTGTACTTTAGAGTGATTAGATTGAATGATATGTATGCTAACGTCATATCATATTTAGTTTTTACGTCATTATTTTGGTGAACTTTAAATGTAGACATTTTAAACGGTGTGTCATTTGACACGACGTACTATAACGTTGTTGTTTTTTAAAACTTGAAGTTTATAATCTTAAGCAACTTTTTACTAAGGTGATCAAAAATTAAGATGACAATGTAAGATATAGAAAAAGAAAATACATTGAGTGGTAAAAAATAAAAAAATTGTCCTTAGACGTAATGTATTGATTTTTAAAACTTGAAGTTTATAATCTTAAGCAAATTTACCACCACCTTACCACCACCTTACCACCACCTTACCACCTTACCACCACCTAAGGTGATCAAAAATTAAGATGACAATGTAAGATATAGAAAAAGAAAATACATTGAGTGGTAAAAAATAAAAAAAAATTGTCCTTAGACGTAATGTATTGATTTTTAAAACTTGAAGTTTATAATCTTAAGCAAATTTACCACCACCTTACCACCACCTTACCACCACCTTACCACCTTACCACCACCTAAGGTAATCAAAAAAAATTAAGATGACAATGTAAGATATAGAAAAAGAAAATACATTGAGTGGAAAAAATAAAAAATTGTCATTAGACGTAATGTATTATGTATAAGTAAACTTTCTTAAAAATTAAAGAAGTTCAAGTCAAAAAGAAGATTGATGAAAACTGTAATACTAAAGCGAACATGAGAAGGTAATCTGCTGCAAGATTAAAATATATATTTTGTTAACCCTTGTCTTCCTAAATTATTTTTTAACTTTTTAAAGAAATTGACTGTTTAGTTAAGGATTCTGACGCGAATTTTTTCACAAGGGACGATACTCGTGTCTGTAGACAAGGCTGTTCTAATTTTAGAACAGTTGTCTTTCCTCTCGTTTCTCTATTAGGGAAGCCGTAAGGGGAAGACACGCGACACGTCTTTTAAAATGTAAACAAGCGTGCACGGGGTGCACTTAAAATAAACCCCGCTGCGACAATTGTTAAATTTATCTGGCTCAGTGTGGTCAAATGGTGGTCAGATCAAAAGAAAATCGGAACGGTCATAAAAAAACTTAATTACTTTTCCAGACTTGTAAAAAACATGTCTACCCACGTATACCTACGTACCAACGCACCAAGTCGCCCTGTCGCCCATTAAAAAACACGAACCTACCGAGACTTCGTTTCGTCTCAAAACCTGACTTAACGGTGGTTGAAAGAAAATTCCGACCCTTAAATATATTTTTGTTTTCGCTGACCCTCGCTATAAGCGAATAGTTACAACCAATGTCCTTACTCGGCGTAATTACAGCACCAGCTGTTACGTGATGGCTTCTCACTCTAGTAACCGAGCGGGGAAAAATCAATTAAAGTGGTACAGCTGTTACCACACTTAACGCGGAGAGGCACTTAATGTACGTCGTTAATCATCATGACCTATCAAACCGCTCGGGGGAAACTCAGTGAAGCATAACAAAAATTTAATTAGGTGGGACATCATGTTGTGATGGCCCAGTGGGTGCGATCAATACGTAACAGGTGTTACATGCCTGGTTAATGGATGTTATTCACAAAGTACACGCTAACGCACCCCTACCTTCAAACCCCATCATTACTCCCCCTCTCATCCACCAACACCCCTATCCGTTTACTATTAAACATACATACAATCAAATAAACAGTGTCTTTTATTTTAAATACCATACATCAAAGAAAAGAAATATATCAAATAAATAAATAAACAAAAGTAATTAAAATCAAATTACGTAACTAGTTAATAATAATTTAACTAATTATAAAATAAAATTAAATTAAAAATAAACAAAATAAAAATAATTAAAAAGTAAACAAATAATCAAATTACGTAACTCGTTAATAAAAATTACAAAACAAAATAAATAAACAAAGTATTTAAATTCATTAAAATCAAACAAATAATTAAATTATGTAAGTTTTTAAAACTTGAAGTTTATAATCTTAAGCAAATTTACCACCACCTTACCACTACTACCTTACCACCACCTTACCACCACCTTACCACCACCTTACCACCACCTTACCACCCCCTTACCACCACCTTACCACCACCCGCTTGGTAACATCTGTCGCCACACTTAACGCTGGCTTTGCTTTAATTACCATACCCCCCGGTGGGATCGCTTCGCGAACCCACATAAATCATCATGACCTATCAAACCGAGTGGGGAAAAACCCACGATGCATAACAAAATTAATTAGGTGTGATGGCCGGTGGGTGCGATCGATATGAACTTGGCCCTTGTACGGTGCTTGATAAGAACAAAGGATTGCGGATCGATACGTGCCGGGTGCCATTAGCGAGTAACAGGTGTTGTTAATCGTTCTCTTTAATGAATGTTCTATGTTTGTAACGTTCGTTGTGGCGGAGAATTTAACCTGTTTTTTGTACACGGTCGTTGTAGGGGAGAATTTAAAACATACATACAACCAATTAAACAAACCAACAAATTAAACAACAAAGAAAAGAAATATATCAAATAAATAAATTAAACAAAGTAATTAAAATCAAATTACGTAACTAGTTAATAATAATTTAACTAATTATAAAATAAAATAAAATTAAAAATAAACAAAATAAAAATAATTAAAAAGTAAACAAATAATCAAATTACGTAACTCGTCAATAAAAATAATTAAAAAGTAAACAAATAATCAAATTACGTAACTCGTTAATAAAAATTACACAATATAAACAAAGTAATTAAATTAAACAACAAGTAAACAAACAAATTAAACAAAATAAAAATACAATCAAAGTAATTAAATTACGTAACTCGATAATAAAAATTAATTAAAAATTTAAAAACTCATTAAAACTAATTAAAAAATACATTAAAATTACGTAACTAGGTCAAAAAATTAATTAAAATTTTAAAAACTCATTAAAACTAATTAAAAACGCATTAAAATTACGTAACTAGGTCAATGATTACGTCACAAGGTCACTGATTACGTCACATGGTCATTGATTACGTCACAAGATCGGTGATTACGTCACGAGGTCACCGGTGGTGACCTTCAAACAAACCAACAAATTAAACAACAAAGTAAACAAATAATCAAATTACGTAACTAATTAAAAACTAATTAAAATTTAAAAATTAAATTCAAACTCATTAAAAAACTCATTAAAATTACGTAACTCGTCAATAAAAATTACACAATATAAACAAAGTAATTAAATTAAACAACAAGTAAACAAACAAATTAAACAAAATAAAAATACAATCAAAGTAATTAAATTACGTAACTCGATAATAAAAATTAATTAAAAATTTAAAAACTCCGTAACTCGTTAATAAAAATTACACAATATAAACAAAGTAATTAAATTATAAAATTACGTAACTAGGTCAAAAAATTAATTAAAATTTTAAAAACTCATTAAACCTAATTAAAAACCCGTTAAAATTACGTAACTAGGTCATGGAGTATTTTACTATATGTCTTTGCGCCACCCTAGGGAGTATTTTGCTATATGTCATTGTTCCTGCGGCCACGAGTATTTTGCTATATAACCTTTGCGCCACCCAAATGCGACCCAAAAGGGACCTAATATACTACTGCTACAGTTATTGCCCTTTGCTATGAACCGTCACGTCTATTTATAAATCTGGAGTTTGTCACGCAGGTTTATATACTTTATTACCACGTGTTTGTTACGTCACATACAATTTATACATACATGTATATGCCTCCTAAATCTCTGTGTTACGTGTAGGTTTAATTTGAGACGTGGCCTTGTTTGAAAATGCTAGCTGTGTTGTCCTGTTCATTCTATAGAACTCCCTTGTGGTCTCTTGGTCTAAGCTGTTTAACTAGTGGTCTAATTAGTGGTCAAAATCTAGGTCTAGCTAGTGGTCTAGATTGCGACCCGACCCATAATGTGGTCCAGAGTGTTGTAAAGGTTGTGGTCAATAAGGTGTTCCATCCGTTGGTCCATTTGTTGGTTCATGTGTTGGTCCATTTGTTGGTCCATTTGTTGGTTCATGTGTTGGTCCATTTGTTGGTCCATTTATTGGTCCATTTGTTGGTCCATTTGTTGGTCCATTTGTTTATCCCTTTCTTGGTCAATTTGTTGGTCCATTTGTTGTTCCATTTGTTGGTCCATCCGTTGGTCCATTTGTTGGTTCATGTGTTGGTCCATCTGTTGGTCCATTTGTTGGTCTATTTGTTAGTCAATTTGTTGGTTCATTTGTTGGTCCCCTTGTTGGTCCAGGTGACAGTATAGTTTATGATTGAAGATCTGGTGTAGAATATGGATGAGATTATTGTCTAGATTGTGGTCCAGCCTGTAGTCTAGATTGTGGTATAGCCTGTAATCTAGATTGTGGTCTAGCTTGAATAGTAGTTTATGATCTACTTGTAATCTAGAATGGGTCTAGCATGTAAGTTAGATTGTGTTCTAGATATTTGGCTCAAGATATAGTTTAGTTGACCAACTAACCAATCAGATTCAAGATAACACGAGCCTTGTAAACACACGCATCAAGTGACATTCATGTGACAAATGTATGTGACAATTTATCACGTGACACTGCTAACCTGACTGTAATCGAGAAACTTCCACGGATTAAAAAAAATGCCTGTCTCCTGTGTCTGGCTACGTCTCAGGTAGCCACTGAGATACCCAGACAGACACCCAGACACCAGACAGACACCATACAGACACCTAAATAGACAAATGGGCCGAATTCTAGACTTTATATTTTTACGAGCCATACCAGCAAACAGCTAATAAAAAAAACTCATGAATTTTTTGTTAGTGTAAGTGCATTTTGCAGAATCTTAAATTACTCTGCTCTCGAGTAATGTATCTCTGAGTACTTGGTTGGAATACATGATATATATAAAATTAAATATTTAATTATAGTTTCTTAAACAGTTTTAGCGAGTATTTTTATTAATAAACTATGTAAAAACTAAAGCTGTTACACGAAGTACTTTTCAAACAAGTAACCAAAACAAAGAACACAAATCCAGGCATTGAATTCTGGCATGGTTTCGTAGTTTAGTTGAGTCTGTTATGTAAAACATCGTTTTGTGGAATCATACGTTATGAAACATTGTTTTAAGATACTATACTTTATGACACATAGTTTTATGAAACTGTACCAATCTTAAAAAAAAAACGCTAGTTTATGAAACCTAGCTTTGCATTTTCTGACATTCTGTACACAGTTAATAACAATATAGGGTGCTGTCCAGGTTAGCCTTAATATAGGCTTAGGACGCCACCATTCAGTTTAGCCCCTTACAACTTTATTAAAATGCATGCGCAAATAAGGTTAGGTAATATAATAAATTAATCCATGGGTTTTTTGCCACAATGCAAAATGTGTCATTAATTCTGTCTTGGGCGCCCTCTCTTCCGCTTTCCCTGGGGGCAGTGCCGGCGCCAGGTTATTTAGCACCCTAGGCAAAACTTATTAAAACGCCCCCTTTCACACAAATTAATTACTATAACATATGTATAAGAAAACAATTATTTAAAAGGGACATATTAATTTATTATCAATTGCACACACGTTATAAGTAGGCATCAAAATCAAATTTTTTTACTTGCCTCCTTCGTCTCAAAAGTTTGTACTAATTCCTTAAATTCCAGTTTGCAAGCGTAATCACATTTTATTGAAATTGTTGCTAAATCCACGAATCTACTTTGTACTTTACGAAATAGCCCCCCCCCCCCCCCATGGTGTCACGCCCAAATGTTGTCAGCCGATGCGGACCGCACATCTGCCCCCCGTCCTGTGACCCTACTGGGTTTGGTTACTTGAAAAACAAAAACAAATTAACTTTAAGCCTGTAACATTTTTACACAACTACGGGGCCTACATAATAATATAGTATAAATACACAAACAGTACGTATACAAACATTGCGTATACAATACAAAATGTACAGAATATTTATATTATTTAAAACCCTACATCATAAGTAGCTGTTGATTTCTTCGTTTCACTTCGTTGTAGCACAACGGCTGACAAAGGGGCCCACTAATAAATTTTGCGTAGGAGCACAAAAATCCTAGCTACGCCACTGCCCCCCCCCCTTAGAAAATTTTAAGTGCTCCCCCCCCCCTCCTCCCGGGAGAAGCAAGGCATAGGGGCCCTTTTTCGAAAGTTTGAAGGGGGTGCACATCAAAAGTCTGATGGGGGGGGGGGGTGCAAATCAAGTCTGAGGGGGGGGGGTGCAAATCGAAAGTTTGAGGGGGTGCAAACCGAAAGTCTGAGGGGGGGGGGGGTGCAAATCGAAAGTCTGAGTGTGGGGGTGCAAATCGAAAGTTTGAGGGGGGGGGTTGCAAATCGAAAGTCTGTCCCCGGTCGCCGGGAAGGGTCGCTACGCCTCTGAGGGGCCCACTAACACTTTTTGCATCGGGACCCAAAAATCCTAGCTACGCCACTGGGTGAGTTCCAAAACGGACCTTACCTGTTTTAAGCTTGACTGACTTTAATTATAATTGTAAAATGTCTATATTTTGAGTCTGAAAAATAAAAGGTTATAAATGTTACAGATAAAATTGTTATATATGAATCCTATTGGAGAGGGTGAAAACTATGAAAAGACAATAAATTAGATGTTTAATTTACGACTAAGACTGTATGACTACTAACATTATTGCAATCTACAACGACTACTGATGTATTTGTTTTTCAACTTGATAATGCTAAAAAAAAACAACCAAACTATTTTGTTTAGAACTTAAGCCGTATATAACTTTTACAATAGCAAACAATAACTTAAAGTTGTATTTATATGTAAGCGGTCAATCTAAGGTGCAGGAATTTGAAATGAATGTAAAGGTAAGCATCGAATTATCTCCCATTTGAAAATCCAAATGCCAAAACTTTATTCAAGGGAAATAGCTTTCACAAGAATAGCTAAATTAACCTATTGTAACTAAGACATGTTTGAAAAACACAATAAAACGCTCTAAATTTCATTACGTCATAATTATAATAAATCTTTAATTTTAACTGTAGGTTTTGATTAAAAGTCTAAAAAGGGTAGCTTTATTATAACATACTTCTAATCAATTTTGATGACATAAAATCAATTGTAGTTTCGATACGTAGCAGATTATAAAATTTTGGATCCCCCCTAAATCAAGGGACGTCTTTCAAAAGATCAAACACTGTTTTAGACGATGCTAGAATTATTGATTAAATGTTAAAAAATTAATTTGAAAAAACAAAGTTTACGGTTAGTTATAAATTCCATCCTATTTAATATTATATATTAATACTTTAAGGGTGGTAATAGAGATTCCTAAAAAACTAAGGATTTTTCAACTAGAGAACGCCTACTTTTCTTTGTAGTGTGTTCCGTACTGAATTGAAATCATCTAACTTACGATTAACTTGACTACTCGATATACTCTACTAAATTCACACCACATATCAAACTTCGATACCTAAACATAACTAGACTCGATGCTCCAGAACTACGACACCAACTCGCTTAACTTCACAAAGCTCTACAAACGATGCTCCCAATCAACAACGATTTCACTGAACCTACTACTACACTTTAACAGTCAATATAATTCGATACCTTAATACAACAAGAATCAATACTCCCGAACTCCAGAACTACGATACTTCATCACATGCATTCCCATTTCTTTATTACCAATCAGATTCCACTAGACCTTCAACTACAAAACAACCGAATAAAAATTATGACACTTTAACCCTTCGATACTTTATACCTATGAAACCATATCAGCAACAGCCTTCCGCCGTTACTCCCAAATCTAAACGATTCATCGAAACTTACCAAACAAGTACAATACTTTGAACACCCCGTCATTACAAAACTCTATACACCAGGACAAATTTCTAATTCAAAGTCAGAAAAAACGAGACTTACAAGCCCTATTAAAATTAGATAACCGTTTGAAATGTTCGAAATTAAATTACGAACTTATTTAATCGTTTTCTACTTGAATTACGTGACACCAAATTAAAAAGGCAAAGTGACTTGTAAAAAGCGCCCTGACCTTACTAAATTACGAAGGTGGGGTTGCATTTTCACCATCGCGAATAAATATAGGCCTATATAGACCTAATTTTGGGGTGTGGGTGCAAAATTGATAGTTCGTCCTGGGTGCCGAAATAGATCGCTACTCCTTTATAAAAACTATTAATTACGAGAAAAATGGCCCGTTGAGGAAGGATACAACGGGCGCTAGGCTGATAGTGCTGTCTCTTTTCTCTAAACTAAAACCACCCGACCCCCCCACACACACACCACCCCCCACCCCCACCCCCCCAAAAAAAACATGTTTACCGTCCCATTCAACGAAATATAATTATATACTTTTTCCAGTGCCCGCCCCCTCCCCGAAAATTCTACCCCCGCCACCGAAAATTTCAAGTACCCCCACCCCTCTCCGGGGAGGAAAAAGTCTAAATTAAAACCAGACGTTCTTACGCGGGGGTGGGGCTTCGCCCCTACCCGAAGAATTGTATGAAAGAAACTCTTCACGCAAACCACTTAGATTAGACCAAATTGCCTTTGTATTGAATGTTTACTCGATAATCAATGACGTCATATTAATGTGTGCACTATCCGGCTTGAGATTATTTTCTACTCTGTGCTAAATGTGTCGACGTCATACTTCGTTTTTCGAATTACTATGCATGTTTTTATTTTCCTTGTGTTTTCTCTAGAGCGTTCTTGTCAGATAGATAGATAGATAGATAGACAGACAGCGAAACTATTAGTATTAATTAGGTACTTTTTGATAATAGCTATTAAACCTTTTGCGCCCCCCTAGGGAGGGCGCCCTAGGCGACCGCCAAGTTCGCCTTATAGGTAACGCCGGCCCTGCCTGGGGTTCTACTCAAGCGCTTGGCGTGTCAAAAGCTAATTATACTAATAAACTTTAATTTTGTCATATTTCGAGGATATTTGTTGTTTATGCTACAATGTCCATGTAGTCACCTTTTGTTAATATCTATAAATATTCCATTTAAGAAAATAAAAATGCCCTTTCGCATTTTTTTTTGCGCATTTTTCCGTTGCGCATTTTCCATTGCGCATCTTTTCGGTCACCCTTAGCCAGATAACTGAGTGACCGGACTTGAACATTTTTTAAAGTCTCAATTAGACTTCCCACTCATTTAAAAAAAACGGAAGTTTTCTCTGTTAACCGTCTATATCTGCTTTTACTGATAACACCGCCGCACAATTTACGCACACGCGCACACACACGCACAAATGCCATCCCATCGTATCTAATTCACCTATCGCATCTAGCGCTATAAAAGACAGCAACGCCCCAACATACCAGCTCTCGCCGGTATCCTAGCGCTACTTTAAAAGGTCGAAGGTCGAGTTTAGAAAAGGTTAGGGTATAATTTAACGCTTGATCCTAAACACCCCCTTGCCTGGTTCCCGTTAAGTTTTAAATGTACCGTGTGGGAATTTGTTTTTACCCTGGTGGGAGGGGGGGGGGATTTTTATTTGAATTTCTTAAGAGCGCTTCAAGGGGCACTTAACTCTAGAACAAGGGGAGCTAACTTGCTTTGTTTGTTTTTTTTTTGTTTTTTTTTTTCAAGCTTCTGTTCTTTCATCTATCACTTCTGTATTATCAGTGCCCCTCCTATTTCAACTCCTGCCTATCAAACCATAACACTTAAAAAGACAATTTGGGGAAATTCTTATCTTAACTGGCGACAAAAAATGGACAATATCTCACGGCAAGAGGCATGGATTATACTGTAGTTATTTTTTTATGTGGGGCAAAGTGGCGGACAGGGGAGGTGATTACAGCGTTTGTTAACATCAGGGTCCTGAGTTCGGATCCAAAAGATATCGTGGCAGATCCTTACAAGTCCCCCGCCCCAATAGGGTACCTTTTTTTGCGGAATAGGAGGTGGAGGAAAGATAAAGGATTAGGTCAACTCTACTTCATCTTTCATATGATATAAACATCAACATCTATTTGCGCTCTGAATGGCATATCGCCTTTTTAGTCATCCAATTAGTTTCAATCTAATTAATTACTAAACATTGACTTACAGTTACCTTGACTACTTGGTAGTGTAAAACAGAATTGTATACGTACAAGTAACATATGTATCTTTAGAGACCATAGCTTATAAAAAGCTGTATAAACGAAGCTAATATATTTTTTGTATTAAATATCTACATAGAATTCCTGGCAAATATCCTTTTATATAAAATATTGATATTGCTTCGTTATAAGGTGTAGCGAATTTCTTTTTTTAATGAAATGACATAAAATGCGGGGGGGGGGGGGCACTTGAAATTTACAGGGGACGGACTAAAATTGTCGTGGGTGGGGCGGACACTGTTAAAATTATATATTTTCTATAGGCCTACATATTCCATTTTGTTCGGGGGGCGGTAGACCTCCTCCGGGGGGGGGGGAGGAATGTGCCCCACACCTCCCCCCCCCCCCCCCCCCCCCCCCCACACCGAAGAGATGCCTGGAAGAAACTCTGCTGGCAACCTGTTGTCTGAGTAGCATAACACTTGTGACTGACTGTTTAAAATAGGGCAGTATCGAAACCTACTGACCTTACTGTTTTAACAATAATTGTGGCAGTATCCAAACCCTCTTGACTTACTTTATAGCATACAATGACTCTCTCAACAGATAGCAATCGTCACCAGTACGGCTCTCAATTATTTCCACCTTGCAGTCAATACCGCAAACTTGACACGAGTTGCGCCCCTTCTAAAGAAACCAAGTGCGAATCGTTTCCCCTTGTGTAGTGCATAGCACTGTTTTCCCCGGATTTTTTTTTAAAAAAACAATCACTCTCCACGTCACTTCCGGTAAATCATTTCAAAAGACGGCCCGGCTACTTTGTACTCTCTCTACTTTGAAGTAGCGACGCTCTTTGTTATTACTTGCACGAAAAGTTGAGCTAAATTGAGCTTCTCCGGGCTCTGTTATGTTCCAAGGTGTAATGAAAGCCCTTACCGATACGGGAGGTAAGCAGGTGGGCAGGGCCCGACTGTAAGGGGAAATAAACGATTCGAGTTTATGATGTTCCCATACGTTTACTCATATAAACAAAAGGTGACCGAGATTTTTTTTTCTATGACATTTTGTTCTTTACAATTGGCGTATGTTGGTTTGTATAGAGTTAACTTGGTACTTTTTGATCCCGGTGCTTAAAATCTCACCACTACAGTACTGGTCTCTATAGTTTTGTTAATTTAAAGCTAACTCACTCAACACAAACCGATCATTATGCATGAGACTATAAGATATACGGACACCAACCATTTTTTGAGTAGTGATCTATAATGGACGTGCTTGAAAATTTGTTTAAAGATAATTAAACCAGTATGAAGAGAAACAAATTAAATTTGGAAAAAGTTTTTGAAACAAATTATTCAGGTGCCATGTACAGAGTTTCTGCCCGGCATTCCCCCCCCCCCCCCCCCCCCCCGAACGAGTTGGAATTTATATAGTAAACATAAGCTCTGGCCATGTATTGAATTTTATACTCATATAAACAAGATGGCGTGGCCTAGCGGTACAGAGCTAGGTCTCGAAATCGAGTCCGGGTTTAAATCTGTAGAACCTCCCTGAGACCACACAGCTCTGATGGGTATCTAAGTTAGGGAAGAAAAAGCGGCTGGGCATTGTGCGGACCACATTATCCCTTTGTATGCCGAGTTCACTGTAACAGATGAACTCTACTTCAACTGCCCCATTTGTGGTCACAAACGGGACCAGATGATGATATAAGAAGAACTATTTATATCGATACGTAACTATGAAACAGTTCTTCGGGGTCCCAGAGAGTGCCCAATCAGCTTTTCCCAAATCAGCCACAGCTTATTATATGCTAAACAATCGCTGTTCTAAATTATTTGCGCTATGATTAATTTCTTTCATGGACGGATGATAAAAAAAAAATCAGTGATAAACTTACGGATCTATTTCGAACCACTTTCATGACATGAGAAGGCGCTGTTTACCCTCATTGGGTTTCGGTTACCTCCCCGTGCCGTTGATCATAGCCATCATAAAACAGTGACCCGAGACTCACAGTTGGGGTAAAGGTTAGGGTCAGCCTATTAATCTTGGGGTAAAGGGAAATAAACTTTACCTGATATCACCAGGGCCTCACGCAGTTCGGGGGTGTCTTGAACACAGAGGTGTAGTAAGAATGGGAACATAGAGGTGTAGTCTGTAGGGGAACATAGAGGTGTGATCTGTAGCGGAACAGAGGTGTAGTTGGTGAACATGGAGGTGTATTCATTAGGGGAACATGGAGGTGTGGTCTGTAGGTGAACATAGTGGTGTGGTCAGTAGGGGAACATGGAGGTGTAGTCAGTAGGGAACATGGAGGTGTAGTCTGTAGCGGAACAAAGAGGTGTAGTTGGGGAACATGGAGGTATAGTCAGTAGGGGAACATAAAGGTCTAGTCAGTAGGGAACAGAGGTGTAGTCTATAGCAGAACAGAGGTGTAGTTAGTAGGGGAACACAGACAGACACCAACAAAGCACCACACAAAACGGCACTACAATGCGCCAAACGTGAAAACGGTGCACATTTTCTGGATGTGCGAGATTTTAAATTAAATTTCTATAACGAAAATATTGCCAAAAACTTTTCCTGTCTTCAAATAATGTGAATAAATCTTCTATCTTTATCAAGCGATAAACAAATACTAAACATTTAATCCTATTAACTCGTTTAATTACTTATGTTAGAGAGTTGTTTCTCTTACATGCAACACACTGTTTAACCAACATGTACAAGCGCTGTAAGTTTTTTTCTAAATATGGCCATAGCTGAGACATTGCTGACCCAGCTAAGATAAGCTATGTTTACCTTCAGCTTAACGTTGTATTTTATTTGTTAAACTTATTCGTGTATATGACAGTATTCATTTAATGAATCACACCGCATTTCTGGTATTACAAAATTCATTTGTTTACAGCTTTTCATACACCATACTGCTTGTATTGAATATTTGTTTTTAACTCATGTATACACTATACTGCTTGTATTAAAATAATTTTTTGTTTAAACCTTTTTTACGCCCAACTGCTAGAATTAAAATATTTATGTGTTGCCTATTTTGACACACAGCAGTTAGTGCTATAAAACTAAATATTCTATTTTCACTCAATTGTTCAGGCCCCCCCTCCACCCCAAACTTGAGCCACTCGATCATTACGTAAGCCCTTTGGGTGCCGACCTTACATGGGCGAGTCGCTGACCTCTAAAATGTCAGCTTATTTCCAACCATTGTTTCCCCGTGTAAATCTTGTGTTGTTTATTGTAGGCCAACACTGTGGGCAAAATCTCGTCACTGCTTTTTGCACGAAGTGTATGTGCAATATAAACAATCAAATTACGTCAACAACCAAAATATTTGATATAATATCTGTGAAATACACTCGCCTCAACGTTTTAAAGGTGGTCCTATATAAACAAATTATAAACATGCATAGCGAACAAAGTTGCGAAAACAAAAAGTCATAAAGACGAATGTAGGACGGTGGAAAGTCCTAGCACTTGAATGTGTAGCCTATATGTTACTAATTGTATTTTTATGTGTTTGCCATTTTGTAAACTCTACAATTTGCTTTAACATCTTTCAGTAAAGTAAGGTCAGGTAACATTATAGACTGGACTTTCAATACTGCAGATGAAGTAGAGTTCACCTGTTTTGTAGAATCGTTACATGAAGGAATTTACCTAGCCGTTTTCCACGCCCCAACTGCAACTAGCAACCTATCAGTTGGAATGTGTCAGCCATTTTGACATTCTGGCTAACAGTAGTACGCACTGCCACCCTACCTTGCAGTTTTACATTTTTCAGTAAAACCATAATATCAAGTTTTCTATAAAACCCCAACAATTAAACTATGTCCTTAACAACAACAAAAAACTTAACATTATAAGGTTTTCCTTTAAAATTGAATGTTTCAAGCTTTCATAGTTTTGTCTACATGTCCCAAAACGTATTACAGCAACAATAATCACAAATATGAAACTACTTCATCATCAACAGCTCCAATAATTAAACTATTTCATCAACAAAAATTATTTTATAAAACATTTAATTATTTCAACAACTATCCTCCTTCAACATAAAAAAAGAAAAGAAAAAAAACAGCTATTAAACGACGCTGCTCTCAACATTGAGCTAACGACTTCAATTACAGATGAGTATTTGAAACTCCAGATTACTCCAAAATAACAGCGTGAAAACCTAAATTCTTCTACAGCTAATTTCTGACCTACTTCCCCTAGCAGGTTTGACATTTCTAAAACAACAACACAAAAAACTGGGAGAGTAAACAACTTCCGGTTGTGCCTACGTGAGCAGCACGTGTAAAGCTTTTTTTTTTCGCGAGGTAATGAAAACTGTTTTTGAGAAATCAAAACACTGGGGTGTTTACCGACATGAATACGGTACGTTGTTCAGCGACTCCCTGCCATTCTCTGATGGTGATTTGGTAGCCCAAGATCCGCCAACGGTGTTTTGTTTTCTTCTACCGGATATCTGAAACCCATCTCCACGTGATCACAATGGGTCCCTCTCAGACGGTCGGGGATATGGCGTTAAAGTGGAAGGTGTCGGGGTGGTAAAAAAAGGTGGTAAAGTGAGGGGGTGGGGTGCTACTTGGGTCGAAAGGTGTCTGATAGCCCTGTGTTTGGATAGCGTTGAGTAAGCCGTCGGATGTTCTGAAAGAAATAATTCAGCGGTCAAACAAAATAACTTCGGTCAGACAAGAGCGTTGTTGATTTTTATCTTCCTCCACTTCTACGTAGATCATCACCTGGCTATATATATATATATATATATATATATATATATATATATATATATATATATATATATATATATATATATATATATATATATATATATATATATATATATATAGTTATTATTAGGCCTACTGCTACTATTATTTTTTTTATTTTTTTAAAGGTTATTTTTATAGCTTCACTATAGTGGATCTTTGCGTCATGACCCTGGCTATTCTGTTTTCCATGTTTCCAATTTTAGCTTATTAACTACCTGAACATTAGCATTACGTGAGAAAACGTACGTTCGGATAATACTATTTACATGCTACATTTTTCTTGTTTAGTTAAACGCGTGGCCTAAATCATTCCAAAAATAAACAATTTTTTTTTTAAGGTAGAAACTATTTCTCCTAATTGTATGGCTTTACGTGGGAATGTTATATTCTTTTAATTATTTAACACAACCCTATTAAATGTTTATCTATGAAACTCGAGACCGTGTTTCCGACGGGGCGATAGACTAGTAAAAGCTCCCGTGCACTCGTTGACATTTTACTCTCGGTAATAGTCGGCCTTCCCCGGCAAGATTCGCTGCGATTCTCCCCATCTACTGAAGATTATCACATTGTTCCAGAGGGGACCTAGCCGCTCTCAACTTACGTCCGTTTCCTTGATGGCACCGATACCAGGTCCGTATGGCGTACTGGCGTACACGTGGCGCCCGTGGGTGTACTGGTACCGGGGGGGTGACCTTTAAGTACCGCAGCTACCGTGGTGCTACTCTGGTCTGACATCATGATCTGCTGGTGCCTGGTATCCATCGTGTCTAAGGCTACTGGTGTATGGCATCAAGTGCTACTCGGGTCTACGTCATGTGCTACTGGTGTCTGCGTCATGTGCTACTGGAGTCTGCCATCATGTGCTACTGGTGTCTGCCATCATGTGCTACTGGTGTCTGCGTCATGTGCTACTGGGGTCTGCCATCATGTGCTACTGGGGTCTGGCATCATGTGCTACTGGGGTCTGCGTCATGTGCTACTGGGGTCTGGCGTCAAGTGCTACTGGTGTCTGCCATCATGTGCTACTGGTGTCTGCCATCATGTGCTACTGGGGTCTGGCGTCATGTGCTACTGGGGTCTGCCATCATGTGCTACTGGGGTCTGGCATCAAGTGCTACTGGGGTCTGGCATCATGTGCTACTGGGGTCTGCCATCATGTGCTACTGGGGTCTGGCGTCATGTGCTACTGGGGTCTGGAATCAAGTGCTACTGGTGTCTGCGTCATGTGCTACTGGGGTCTGCCATCATGTGCTACTGGGGTCTGGCGTCATGTGCTACTGGGGTCTGCCATCATGTGCTACTGGGGTCTGCGTCAAGTGCTACTGGGGTCTGGCATCATGTGCTACTGGGGTCTGGCATCAAGTGCTACTGGGGTCTGGCATCAAGTGCTACTGGGGTCTGGTGTCATGTGCTACTGGGGTCTGCGTCATGTGCTACTGGGGTCTGGCATAATGTGCTACTGGTGTCTGCGTCATGTGCTACTGGGGTCTGCGTCATGTGCTACTGGGGTCTGCCATCATGTGCTACTGGGGTCTGCGTCAAGTGCTACTGGTGTCTGCGTCATGTGCTACTGGGGTCTGCGTCAAGTGCTACTGGGGTCTGGCATCAAGTGCTACTGTGGTCTGGCATCAAGTGCTACTGGGGTCTGCGTCATGTGCTACTGGGGTCTGCCATCATGTGCTACTGGGGTCTGGCATCAAGTGCTACTGGGGTCTGGCATCAAGTGCTACTGGGGTCTGGCATCAAGTGCTACTGGGGTCTGCCATCATGTGCTACTGGGGTCTGCCATCATGTGCTACTGGGGTCTGGCATCAAGTGCTACTGGTGTCTGCGTCATGTGCTACTGGGGTCTGCCGTCATGTGCTACTACTAGGGTCATGTGCTACTGGGGTCTGCGTCATGTGCTACTGGGGCCTAACATCATGTGCTACTGGGGTCTGGCATCAAGTGCTACTGGGGTCTGGCATCAAGTGCTACTGGGGTCTGGCATCATGTGCTACTGGGGTCTGGCATCAAGTGCTACTGGAGTCTGCCGTCATGTGCTACTGGAGTCTGCCATCATGTGCTACTGGGGTCTGGCATCAAGTGCTACTGGAGTCTGCCGTCATGTGCTACTGGAGTCTGCCGTCATGTGCTACTGGGGTCTGCGTCATGTGCTACTGGGGTCTGCCGCCATGTGCTACTGGGGTCTGCGTCATGTGCTACTGGGGTCTGCCATCATGTGCTACTGGGGTCTGGCATCAAGTGCTACTGGTGTCTGCCATCATGTGCTACTGGTGTCTGCGTCATGTGCTACTGGGGTCTGCCATCATGTGCTACTGGGGTCTGCGTCATGTGCTACTGGGGTCTGCCATCATGTGCTACTGGGGTCTGGCATCAAGTGCTACTGGGGTCTGCGTCATGTGCTACTGGGGTCTGGCATCAAGTGCTACTGGGGTCTGGCATCAAGTGCTACTGGGGTCTGCCATCATGTGCTACTGGGGTCTGGCATCAAGTGCTACCGGGGTCTGGCATCAAGTGCTACTGGGGTCTGGCATCAAGTGCTACTGGGGTCTGGCATCAAGTGCTACTGGGGTCTGGCATCATGTGCTACTGGTGTCTGCGTCATGTGCTACTGGGGTCTGCCATCATGTGCTACTGGGGTCTGCCATCATGTGCTACTGGGGTCTGGCATCAAGTGCTACTGGGGTCTGGCATCATGTGCTACTGGTGTCTGCGTCATGTGCTACTGGGGTCTGCCATCATGTGCTACTGGTGTCTGCCATCATGTGCTACTGGGGTCTGGCATCAAGTGCTACTGGGGTCTGGTGTCATGTGCTACTGGGGTCTGCCATCATGTGCTACTGGGGTCTGCCATCATGTGCTACTGGGGTCTGCCATCATGTGCTACTGGGGTCTGGCGTCATGTGCTACTGGGGTCTGCGTCATGTGCTACTGGTGTCTGCGTCATGTGCTTCTGGGGTCTGCGTCATGTGCTACTGGGGTCTGGCATCAAGTGCTACTGGGGTCTGCGTCATGTGCTACTGGGGTCTGGCATCAAGTGCTACTGGGGTCTGGCATCATGTGCTACTGGGGTCTGCCATCATGTGCTACTGGAGTCTGCGTCATGTGCTACTGGGGTCTGGCATCAAGTGCTACTGGTGTCTGCCATCATGTGCTACTGGGGTCTGCCATCATGTGCTACTGGGGTCTGCGTCATGTGCTACTGGGGTCTGCGTCATGTGCTACTACTAGGGTCATGTGCTACTGGGGTCTGCGTCATGTGCTACTGGGGTCTGCGTCATGTGCTACTAGGGTCTGGCATCAAGTGCTACTGGTGTCTGCCATCATGTGCTACTGGGGTCTGCCATCATGTGCTACTGGGGTCTGCGTCATGTGCTACTGGGGTCTGGCATCAAGTGCTACTGGTGTCTGCCATCATGTGCTACTGGGGTCTGCCATCATGTGCTACTGGGGTCTGCGTCATGTGCTACTGGGGTCTGGCATCAAGTGCTACTGGGGTCTGGCATCAAGTGCTACTGGGGTCTGGCATCAAGTGCTACTGGGGTCTGCGTCATGTGCTACTGGGGTCTGGCATCAAGTGCTACTGGGGTCTGGCATCAAGTGCTACTGGGGTCTGCCATCATGTGCTACTGGGGTCTGCCATCATGTGCTACTGGGGTCTGGCATGAAGTGCTACTAGGGTCTGCGTCATGTGCTACTGGGGTCTGCGTCATGTGCTATTGGAGTCTGCCGTCATGTGCTACTGGGGTCTGGCATCATGTGCTACTGGGGTCTGGTGTCATGTGCTACTGGGGTCTGCGTCATGTGCTACTGGGGTCTGGCATCATGTGCTACTGGGGTCTGGTGTCATGTGCTACTGGGGTCTGCGTCATGTGCTACTGGGGTCTGGCATCATGTGCTACTGGGGTCTGGCATCATGTGCTACTGGGGTCTGGCATCAAGTGCTACTGGAGTCTGACTGCATATGCCACTACTAGGGTCATACATTGTATCTCAGTGTATTTTATTTACTGTATCTATAAATCTGATACGTTTTACCCTCTATAGCTACTGTTGAATGCTCCCTGTGGAAGCAGTGTAGTTAAGCTGCGAGTTATCGTTCATTTTAGAGAACGCCAAAACTGACAAACCCCAAATTTTAGAAGGTGCCAAAAAAATGTTTTACCTATAATTAAAATAAAAACTCGTTACAAAAGTTAATTAGGTAAAGCGTTAAGAAAATGTTCCACCGTCGTCAAATATCCTAACGACGCCACTGTGAAGTAGCAACCACTTAAACCTGTTCCTTAGTGTCACATATTTACAACATGCTGGTCTTAGAGGGTTGAATCATGTGAGTTAATTAATGAACGGCTATTAGGCGACCTTCTCACAATATAGTATGATAGAACGCAATATTGTGTATAAAAATAGATATCGCGCTTTTAGCGCAGACGGGGGAAACGGATGTACTTGGCTGGAGAAATGATGTAACAAAAACAATAAGTGATGTCGGTAAGTGGAATGGTAGAGTCGTGTCTAGCTCTAATGGGCACACTTGACCACTGGTCTTGTGAGACTTGAATCACAGGGGTTGATCTAATAACGTTGATATTAGTAATTAGTGGAAGCGTTTACTGCACGATCAGATGCTGTAGGCTGAAAATCTGGGGGGGGGGGGGGGGTCATTTTGGGGAGGAGTAAGGTCACAATGGTGGGGTAGGTAAGTAGAGTCACAGTTCAGGGACTCAATGGTGGAGGGGTGGGGTGGAGAAAGTTCAGGAACTATATGGTGGGTTAGGGAAGTGGATTAAAAAAAGTAAAGTTCTCATTTCAAACGTATTGATCGATAGGGTAGATGACGTAAAGTTTATATGTTCCTTAATCCCTGCATTAGAAGAAATGGTGTTGTCAGCCTTATGCCCAGTCGCCTTTACTTTTCCATTCAGAGCTGGGTACACTCAGGGGGGCCGGACCGAGACCCGAACTGGAGACGTTCGGGCTAGCGGGCGAACACTCTACAATCGACCACGCAGGTAACGTGGTGATGAATTGTCTGGTGAAGCGGTGACATCTTAGGCAATCTGAATATCATCCTATTTTAGCTCCGACTATAAATTAGTTATACACTTATGACAGCCTTATCCATGAACACTTATAATCTTTACAATAACCTATGCAATAATCACTGCGTTTTTGGGATGGCAAAATCGGACGTTAGAGCTTACGGCCGCTAAACTGAAAATCTCGAGTTCGGATCCCAGACTTGTGTACGTGGGGCGTCCCTGAGATAATAGGCACTGGACTCACGTTAGGGTCAGTAACGACGGGTCTAATGGGCACTGGACTCACGTTAGGGTCAGTAACGACGGGTCTAATGGGCACTGGACTCACGTTAGGGTCAGTAACGACGGGTCTAATGGGCACCGGACTCACGTTAGGGCCAGTAACGACGGGTCTAATGGGCACCGGACTCACGTTAGGGCCAGTAACGACGGGTCTAATGGGCACCGGACTCACGTTAGGGCCAGTAACGACGGGTCTAATGGGCACCGGACTCACGTTAGGGTCAGTAACGACGGGTCTAATGGGCACCGGACTCACGTTAGGGTCAGTAACGACGGGTCTAATGGGCACCGGACTCACGTTAGGGCCAGTAACGACGGGTCTAATGGGCACCGGACTCACGTTAGGGCCAGTAACGACGGGTCTAATGGGCACCGGACTCACGTTAGGGCCAGTAACGACGGGTCTAATGGGCACCGGACTCACGTTAGGGTCAGTAACGACGGGTCTAATGGGCACCGGACTCACGTTAGGGCCAGTAACGACGGGTCTAATGGGCACCGGACTCACGTTAGGGCCAGTAACGACGGGTCTAATGGGCACCGGACTCACGTTAGGGTCAGTAACGACGGGTCTAATGGGCACCGGACTCACGTTAGGGCCAGTAACGACGGGTCTAATGGGCACCGGACTCACGTTAGGGCCAGTAACGACGGGTCTAATGGGCACCGGACTCACGTTAGGGCCAGTAACGACGGGTCTAATGGGCACCGGACTCACGTTAGGGCCAGTAACGACGGCTGGGAATAGAGCTGGCGACACTATTCCATCACAGGCTGAAGTCACAGAAAGAGGTGAACTCTACTTCACCTACCCTTTCCAAAAAGCGTTCACTTTAACCACTGCGTAACCTTGTAATCTATCGAAACCCTTCCTCAACACTATCTGTCCAGCAACAATAGCCTCACTCTAACAAACCCCGCCGTCTGCCACTATTCATCTTAAAAACCTCCGAGACTTTCTAATTACCACAAGTCCCACTCTTACCACCACGTGGCAGGAAAGTGGTTAAATAACCGTTTTATCAGATAACCAGTTGTGCGCATGCGTGGAAGCAGATAACAGACAGGAAACGCTTCTTCTCCTCGACCGCCATTATGAAACGCGTGCTGAAACCAGATATCCCTCTTGATTATTTTTGCCAGATATTTTTCTGTTTTATTTCTAATCGTTTGTCTATTGTCTATGCATTTTCTTGTTTGGCCTGGAACAATTTTTTTACAATTTTTTTTTTTACTTTGTCATTCCGCTCTCTAAACTTAGAGAATGTGTCTTACTAATGTATCCTGATCTTTTGTTCTTCTGTAATGTATAATAAAAAAAATAAACATTAAAAAATTGAAGTAAACTTATCTTTAAAAATAATTGAATTTTGCAAAATTGTTATCAGATAATGGCGCCACATTTTGAAATGTATGTTTTACCGACAATGAAAGTGAATAGCAATTTTTTTTTAATAAATGGTACTCGAATAAATATAATTCACATAGATATGTACCGTCACCGTATCTAATCTCAATAAGCAAATGCACAATTCCAGTTTACCATAAAAGAAAAGAGCTTAAAGAGATGTACAGAATGCCCCCCCCCCCCTCCTCCCCCCCCCCCCCTCAACCACCCTCACCTCTCGGATTAATTAAATTTATCCCAATTATTTTACCAAAATCAAATCTACTTATCGTGAGAAATATCTTTCCGTAAAAATAAAAAAATAAATTAAATGAAAGTAGTTTTTTAAGAACATTTCTTAAGTCGATGAAAATGTCGTTGCCCGCATTATACATTTTTTTAGGGCGTATCTCAGCTACATCTTGAGCTGCCGGTAAATAGATTAGTCTTTTGAGTACGTCTGTTAGCGCGCGGTAACATCAATGTCGTCACATTTCGGTGTTTGTACTTTAAGTAAGCACCAGCTGTCTGAGTAGGCTTAGCGGATTAGGTTTACGTTCGTCACTGGTTCTCATAGATTGGCTTTTGGTGATGGAATTTTAGAACATTTTTTCTTCGTCGGTCTTAATTTTAGTGTTGGAAGGGTTTCCTTCCAACGCAACTAAGTATATGTGTCAACTGGGTATTCGCAATTTAGGCAGTTGACTCCGATTTCAGCCTGCTTTTCTTTTTGGATTTGCTCCCATAGCCTTTGTCCAATCAAGAACAAACTACAAGGCAGCAGTCTTGTTGATTTTTGAGTTGTCTCTCCTAGAGGAGGGGCTGTCCTCAGCTGTCGAGCAACAATGAGTTTTTACCGACTCGACCACGCCGGCTCAACTTGTTGAGTTTCAGTTTAATGCGATTGTAAAGGTTGCAGTAACAGTCGAATATTCTTTTGCATGTGACTGTCTAAAGTGCAGATAAAGTAGAGTTTTCCAGTAGCCAGTAGAGGTATTGATAAAGGTGTTAATTAAATAAAGATACATTACACCAAAACAATATGTAATGACCTTTCGGGTACAACACACGTGTGCTAAACGTGTTCAGTTTAAGTTTTCATGTATAAATTATTTTACACAAAAAAGTCAAAGTGGGGGTAATCAATTTCTCAAATTGTGGAGAATAGTGCGGTATTAATCTAATACTATATAGCACCGCCTAGCAGTTTTTGTGTAAACTTAAATGTAGAAACTCTGTATAAATAATTTGACAAACCGGCTTATTAAGCACATTTTTGACGCACTATTTACTTTGCGGTCTTTTCTAATAAAGACTAGATTTAGAATTGTGTACATTTAATCAATGACATAAATAATTAAAAAACCATCAAACATTAATTTTGGTTTAACATATATTAAATCCAATGCAGATGTTGAGCGAGTGTTTGCGATATGTCGGGCCTTTCTACAAGTCTAGAATATTGCTCTAATGGAGATAGAAGTGCTTTAGCCTGACAAGGATTTGAACCCATCACTCCTTCACTCAGGTCTGAAGTGTAAAGCCTACGGCCATTTGCTTCACGTACTTTAAGCGCTTGTGATCATCCACTTTCTTAGCCTATACAGGGATACGACGTGAACTTTGGCCACTGAATGTTCCAACTGAATACAATTGACCTTGTATTTGCATTGAATCTGTGCTGAGTGGAGAGATGTCCCGGTTCGGATCCCGTCTGGCTGTCTATCACAAAGACTCAGGTCAACGGGGTTGGGACGGGCGAGCGCATGTTTACGTGTTGTGTAATAGTGCACACTCTCAAACTTGGCCACAAGCTTTGAATGACAACGTCACAGAGCGCTGTTCCTGGCCATAAAACCCCACACCGTGACGCGATGTGTGAGAATAACAAGTCACTCCGCGTAGTTCAATAGCTACACGGAGTCGAGGTAACTCCGGGGGGAGTTCAAAAGCAAAGAGAGTTCCCTCCCCTAGCGCTCATCATTAATGTTTACAGGGAGATGAAGCGGCGTAAGGGGAACATCATTAACACGGGGGTACAACAAATTTGTGGGGTGCCTTTCATCTTGGGGGATGAACTATTTAGGCAGATGCGGATATTGTATCCAGAGGCGGATGTTGCAGGAGAGGCTTGACAATTTGACGTGCAAGATAAACTCATACTGAAGATATAAAAATGCAGGATACGCATTATTATGAGGTTATTTTCCCATTTTTTTTTTATTAATGTTGATTTTAAACTTTTTTGTTTATTCAAATTCGATTAATTTCAATATAACTCCTTTATTTAAAAATCACACATTTTAAATTTTAAAAAAAACAAGAATTTTGACAGTACTTTTTGACACGTTTTGATGCTAATGCAGTGTTGCACTAGACAACAGAGATTAGTTTAATGACTTTTATGTTCTGTAAGTGTAAGCCACTTATGCGATCTTGTTATCAGGATCACTCGCCATTACAACGAGTGGCAGTAAAAGGGAGAAAACTCGTTTGATTTGGGAGATAAGTGATTAACACAAGAGTAACGTAACAAGGTAAATTACTCACCGAGTATAAGCACAAGCAGGGAGATAACTTGAGCGAACAGGGGACACTACTTAATGGTTTTACTATAGAGACAAGTTTTCAAAAGTTTACCTTTCAAACTTTCTATTTCGGTCATTGTTTACATGCGTAAAGCTCTGTGTACTATCACAGTAAACATTCCTGGCTGGGATTTGTGCCGGGAACATTTGTCGCGGAACATTTACCTTAGCATGTGACCAGAGCCGGCGCTGCAACAGTGGCACAAAAGCTAAAAATAGACCTCTCTTATTTAATTAATTATCAAACATGTATTACCTATATATATATATATATATATATATATATATATATATATATATATATATATATATATATATATATATATACATATATATATATATATATATATATATATGTTACGGTCAAAGCCCGAAGTCGGCCAATGCTAGGATTGGCCCGCCAATCCGCGCATTGGCCAATATCGCCTCACATAGGTCGGTCAAAGTCCGAAACTTTGCTTGATTTCGGCCTTTGGCCGGCCAATCCGCAGACTGGCCATGGTGGACCGGCCAAAGTCTTAATTAGAAGATCATCTGGCTAGGGACGACCGGCCAAAGTCCGAATTAGAAGATCATGAGCAGATTTTTATTTTATGCCGTAAGGATCATGAAATTAAGTCTTTATTGATTATTAATTAAAGTAAATGACAGAAACATTCAAAATTTTTATTGTACTATAGTCTCAATCTATCAATATCATCATTTGTTACAACAAGTTGAACTTTTATGGCATTTAGAATTACATAATAGCTTGTTATTTTTACACTTGCAGCGATTTGTTGTGCACTTAGTTGTGCTATTGCAGCGACCTCTGTCAACATCTGGAACACGGATGCGTACATTTTCACCCACTTCACCATCTTTAAATTTTGTATTTGATGTTTTAAGCATTTTAGCACATTGAGTTTGCAAGCCAGTATGAGCTGCTGATCTGTGTTCCATGATGTCTTGTTTGTTGTGACACAATCTGCAGGTAATGTTCCCTCCGTACCCTTCGTCTGCTTCATTGGGTATTCCACAAATAGCATGGACATCGTTGCCACAGGATCCAAAAGAATGAGCTGCACTACAATGTTTTTCACAAACTATATAGAATCTGTTGGCCACATTATTGTCACGCAACTGGTCTGGGCGTTCCGCAACGGCAGTAGATGTGTTAGCTGAGGATGTCGTTGCATTTATGGCAACCTCCATTTCTTGTTCAATGTTCTCAAGATCTTCCTCAGTAACTATTTTATCGAGAGCCCATATATGGAAACTAACATGGATTTACACTTTTTTTCTTTTGACAGCCATCTGCTATGTCTGTCTTATGGTCTGACGGCCCTTTTGATCAATGTCGCCTTGCATATAGAATGATATACAAACAAGAGCTAAACAATACGTTACTCTCAATGAAAACGCACGTTTTTAGAACGTTGGCCCGGCCAGTGCGCGCATTGGCCGGCCAATGTACAAAATACGCTGTCAAGTTTAAGCGCTTCGGACTTTGGCCAGTACGTCCCGGCCAGTGCGCGCATTGGCCGGCCAATCTACAAAACAAAATACGATCTTAGTGCTAAGTTCTTCGGGCTTTGGCCAAGAGAGCCGGCCAATGCGCGGATTGGCCGACCAATCCGCGCTTTGGCCGCACTTCGGGCTTTGACCGTAACATATATATATATATATATATTTATATATATATATATATATATATATATATATATATATATATATATATATATATATATATATATATATATATATATATATATATATATATATATATATATATATATATATATATTATCCAGCTATAGAAATTGTTGGCCTCCTGTGTTATACACAAGTAAAAATGAGGTTTGTATTATGTTTATCAGTTCCACTTCTCCTCTCTCCACTAACCCATTACAACGGGAGATGTGGACGATTGCAGGCCATTTCAAGCGGGGCAACTCTCTGTAGTCAATTAATAATGGGAGATAACTCTCTTGATTTCTCTATACTGTTTTGACAAGGAAATCTCGAGAAATCTCAGAGCTTTGATTGATGAAAACTGCGGCGGGCGGGCGGAGACCATGGGGTGGGTGTGTGAAAAAAGACTGTGGAATCATGGGAAAGTGAGATTTATCAGAATGGCTGTTCTAGATTTGTGAAGATGATTTTTTTTTTTAATATTTCACGCCATTTCACGTGAAGTTGTGGCTAATCTTGATCGCGCGAAGAAAGAATATGTCTGCAGACGCGTTTAATCAAATTTAACTAGAAGTAATCCTAACGTATTATAAGCACCACTTTAACTGAGTGTTAGTGAATTGCTTATCTGATAGCTTAAACAAATCGATTAATTTTTATTTTGAGGTCGTGAACCCGGAACACCCACTTTGTAAATGTTAGAAAATTTCAAAACTTCTATACACACTTGTAATTGCCTCTTTTTCTATACATTTCTCCCTAATTCTCTATTCTCCTCTCACTCTCTCTATCTATCTGTCTTTGTACACCTTTATCTTCAATAGTCCCTCCCTCTGTCTACCCCTATAGTTTTCTCTCCCCTCTCTCACACCCCTATCCCAAACCCCTATCCCTCCCCCTCTCCCACCGCCTCTTTCATACCCCTCTCACACCTCCTCTCCCTTCCACCTCTCACACCTCCTACCCCACCCCCTCTCATTTTTCCCCACTACGTATCCCCACTCCCTCTTTCTCTCGAACACGGACCCATGGGCTCGAGCTTTCATTGCTTTCTTTTCCATATTAAAAAAAAAAGAAATTACGGAGATCAAGACACCAAAGTAAACTGTCAAGTAAACTGATGTAAATTTGATAATCTCGCCAACACAGTTCCATATTGTCAGTAGGTCAACCGTCCCAGCATCAATATAGTATGCACTATAACATTAAAGACCAAGTGCCATTATTGTCTAGTCCCTATAGTACGTGTGTATCACAATAATGACCTATAGTATTTGTGTACCACAATAGTAACGAGACGACGGAGACGAAATGACGAGAGTAAGTCGACGCAGGCGCCGTGTGTCGTATCAGATTCACACGACAGCGTCAAGGATACGGGAATTAGGAACTTAAAACTTATGGTTGACTTGCTACAGACGGTACTGACTTTTCGAGATTATAACAATTGTTTCGTTTTGTTATCATGGGATGGCCAATAAACAAGCAACAGAATTAATTAATGAGTGTTATTCTCATCGTCGTCATCACCTTTCCTGTGGATCCCTTTTGGAGCATAGCGACGCCACCACTTCTCTAAATCGTACTCTCATTCGGGCGGTTCTTCCAAATTAGGCCCACGACATTCCGGCTGCTTCTGCTTCCCTGACAGCTGACCTTTTTCAAGTGTTTTGGCCTACCTACTTTTCTCTTTCTTTGAGGATTCCAGTCTAGTGATGTGGCTATTTGGTTTACGCAGGGTGTGTCCAACCCATCCCCATTTGAGCTTTTGTTTTCTTAGCCATTTGGTTCTTAACCATTTTTTTCTCAACACCTCAGGATTGGTATTTTTTTTTTAGCGAATTGATGCTCAATACGCGGCGCAGGCATCCGTAAATGAAAGTCTGAAGTTTGTTGTTTTACATGAGAACACATTTTAAAAAGCTGTAAAACAGTCGTAATTTGGAAAGCGTAAACAGTGCTCTTCTCATAATCACAGTATAAACTCGGTCAAAAATAAGACTATGTATATTCCACGTTAAAAAAAATAACTCCGAGTGCGTAGAATATAATTTGATTAGCTTATCAGTGAGCTGAGATTATTTTCGTGATGCAGTAAAATTAAAGTGTTACGACGAAGTGTATTTTATCTCCTTATCATGCCGATTTTATTGTGTCTAGCACTGTGGCGTAGCGAGAGGAGGGCTGTTGGGGCGAACGCCCCGGGCGCCGACCCAAAGGGGCGCCAAAAATGGGTACAAAAATACGTATTTAAAGTCTCATTTGAAGAATCGAATTATACACAGTTTAATTTTACAGACAAGAATGGGAGGGAGGAGGGGAAAAATTGATAGTCCCCCACACACCCGCGTGTGCCGAATAGGTCGCTACGCCTCTGGTCTAGCATAGAGAACCTTATGCAATGTCGCGAAATGTTTCTGTGGCATGCACATTATCTAGCTTTATGTAGCTAAATATCTATCTGACACGCAGACAACTTATACACATGAAGCTGAATCCCACCCTAACTAGAACACAACCAACAGCTCCATGTTGACACGCCCTCACAATATCAACACCAGCTCCGCATAGCTGAACACCTGCCCAGCATAAACACAATGCCTGACCAACCTTTACAACCTAACTACCCAGCAGCTTGCATGCCTGACCAACCTTTACAACCTAGATAACCAGCAGCTTCCATGCCTGACCAACCTTTACAACCTAACTACCCAGCAGCTTCCATGCCTGACCAACCTTTACAACCTAGCTAACCAGCAGCTTCCATGCCTGACCAACCTTTACAACCTAGATAACCAGCAGCTTCCATGCCTGACCAACCTTTACAACCTAACTACCCAGCAGCTTCCATGCCTGACCAACCTTTACAACCTAGCTAACCAGCAGCTTCCATGCCTGACCAACCTTTACAACCTAGATAACCAGCAGCTTCCATGCCTGACCAACCTTTACAACCTAGCTAACCAGCAGCTTCCATGCCTGACCAACCTTTACAACCTAACTACCCAGCAGCTTCCATGCCTGACCAACCTTTACAACCTAGCTAACCAGCAGCTTCCATGCCTGACCAACCTTTACAACCTAGATAACCAGCAGCTTCCATGCCTGACCAACCTTTACAACCTAGCTAACCAGCAGCTTCCATGCCTGACCAACCTTTACAACCTAGATAACCAGCAGCTTCCATGCCTGACCAACCTTTACAACCTAGCTAACCAGCAACGTGCATGCCTGACCAACCTTTACAACCTAGATAACCAGCAGCTTCCATGCCTGACCAACCTTTACAACCTAGATAACCAGCAGCTTCCATGCCTGACCAACCTTTACAACCTAGATAACCAGCAGCTTCCATGCCTGACCAACCTTTACAACCTAACTACCCAGCAGCTTCCATGCCTGACCAACCTTTACAACCTAGATAACCAGCAGCTTCCATGCCTGACCAACCTTTACAACCTAGCTAACCAGCAGCTTCCATGCCTGACCAACCTTTACAACCTAGATAACCAGCAGCTTCCATGCCTGACCAACCTTTACAACCTAACTACCCAGCAGCTTCCATGCCTGACCAACCTTTACAACCTAACTAACCAGCAACTTCAATGCCTGACCAACCTTTACAACCTAACTAACCAGCAACTTCAATGCCTGACCAACCTTTACAACCTAGATAACCAGCAGCTTCCATGCCTGACCAACCTTTACAACCTAGATAACCAGCAGCTTCCATGCCTGACCAACCTTTACAACCTAACTACCCAGCAGCTTCCATGCCTGACCAACCTTTACAACCTAACTAACCAGCAGCTTGCATGCCTGACCAACCTTTACAACCTAACTAACCAGCAGCTTGCATGCCTGACCAACCTTTACAACCTAGCTAACCAGCAGCTTGCATGCCTGACCAACCTTTACAACCTAACTACCCAGCAGCTTGCATGCCTGCATAACACTAACCCAACCCTAACAACCGACTACAAACCCACTAAACATCTCCATGTAACCAAATTCCTACCCAACACGCACAACCCCAGCCATCTTTAATAGATCATCAAGGGAAACAACTGCAGTAATTTCCCAACATTTACCTCCACCTGTTTGATACGGCGTGACACACCTGGTTCTGTTTACCTGACCTTTGACTCTAAAGACCTGACTAGTTGGTACCGGCCGGTATGATGCCAGGCCGTCTGCTGGCGCTAAAAGAACAGGTCGAGCTTGTCGTTGTCTTTTGTTCCCGATTTGTTTGTTTACAGTCGTAACACTACAGCCTCACTCTAGCGGCCCAGTCGGCTGTACTGTTCCGCTTTACGTCTTAGTCTTTACAGTTCCGCTTTACGTCTTAGATTTTACTGTCTCGCTTTTCGTAATTATCGTTATAAAGTTTCGCATTACGTTCTGGTCTTTACTGTTTCGCTTTACGTTCTTATCTTTATAAAGTCTCGCTAGAAGTTACAATCTTTTGGGTTTCGCTTTACGTTCTTATCATTAGACAGTCTCATTTTACGTTCTATCTTTATAAAGTCTCGCTTTACGTTCTTATCTTTATAAAGTCTCACTTTACGTTCTATCTTTATAAAGTCTCACTTTACGTTCTATCTTTATAAAGTCTCGCTTTACGTTATTATCTTTATAAAGTCTCACTTTACGTTCTATCTTTATAAAGTCTCGCTTTACGTTCTTATCTTTATAAAGTCTCGCTTTACGTTCTTATCATTATGAAGTCGCGCTTTACGTTCTTATCTTTACACAGACACACTCAACGCCAAGTCTGCTTGACAATCCTAGTGGCTTAAACAGTAAAAATTACAGTTGCCGTTCGGACATGGCGATCCACGGGGCAGGTGAAGTAGAGTTCACCTCTTTCTGTACCATCGAAAAAAGGGAAAACGGGAACTTGAATGTGCCGCCTATATTTCACCTAACGTAAGTCAGGTACCCAGGATAGTTAGGTGGACTAACTGACGGCTTACGGACTTGAATCGTGGATCTGAACTCCAGACTTTCTGGTTAGCAGTCATAGGCGCTACCATCCGACTATGCAATACCTTCAAGTAGAGGTGGAGTCCGAGTTTTGTGAAGATAATGTAATTGGGTAGCGTATTTAAAATATCTGACATAGGATAATCTTTCATATCTTTTAAAAAAGATACGAATCTTTATATTCCTTTAGAATAACTTTGTAGAACAGGAAAAGAGCTAAAACATTTCAACGTCGTTTTAGGGTAGGGTGGGTCAGAAATGAGCAACCAGACATAACTCTTCTGCTAAAGGGCAAGCTCGCTTCTATGAAGCAACATTAGCTACACGCTGTTTGCTCTATGCTGATTGGTTGTCTTAAAATAGTGGTCTCGCGTGCAGGCATTGTCGTGGTGTTATCCAGCTTTGTGTTAGATAATATTGACGTGTTGTTGACCGGGTACATAGCGTAACTTTTGTTGTGACGTGAACGTTTATTTACACGGCATGTTCCCGATCTATTCCCGGCCTGACGTCACGGTTAAACTTAGCCTACAGCAGGTTAACCAGTTTCTCGCGTTGTCGTGTTTGTTTTGATTTGCCAGGCTACGTGGCTAGGTTCCTGTTCTGTTAGGGTGAGGGAGGGGGGATGGGGGGGGGGTAGTATCAACGGCTGAATAAGGAACTCATGACGCGTGTTTAGAAAGTTATGTGTAGAAGTAAAGGGGGGGGGGGGGGGGCGGGGGGTCCTGCTATGTTATATGTAGAAACAATTATAGGCCTATTATACAAATAACTACAAAAGATTATTCTTTGCCATTAACACTAAGCAATGAAAATCGCTTTTCTCTATATTGGAAATTAGTATCTAAACAAGAAGTATAATATGAATACTAAATATACTGCAGTCTTTTGTTGTAAATAGTTATGTTCAGCTAGCTTATTAATTTGAAATTCTAATCATTTTTTTAAAATAACCTCTCCACTAATATTTCGAAAAACGCACGTTTTTAACTAGAATAATCTTGCGATCACAGAGAAATCTATGTAATGTAGACATCTACTCGGGGCAATAATAATTGAATGATCAAAGAGTTACCCGGGTGAAACGAACGATGCACTGGCTGATGTAAATAGCAATAGGATAACGCTGGCGACTTCACGATGATAAGACAATTTGAAACGGCGTTGAGCTGTACACGTTATTTTATCGCATTAGGCGTTTAGACTTCATTTATTGACAAATCAATTTTAATGGAGTGTTCTGTTTACGTACAGATAGTTTGTTGATAAACATTGGCATACCACTGTAGAAGCTGACATCAACAAGTTTCCTAGCAAGTCAAACTCGTTACATGTGTATGCATAAAATGAATGTAATTATCCTAATTCTCCGCGCCCCCACCCCTTTTATAGGGCTGGTAAGTAGGTCACCAACCAGTTCTACGGATAAAACCTGCATGAGCCATAGAACTGGTTGGTGACTACTTACCAGCCCTATAGATGAAGTAAATGGTGGAACAACAATTACATCAAGTGCAATCAGATAAATTGTCAATTGTAAAAAAAATAACGTTGGCCAGTATGGGGATCGAACCCACGACATTCGCGTTATTAGCACTACGCTCTAACCAACTGAGCTAACCGGCCGATGAAAGCTATGTCATTTTAAAACTAAACTCAGCTACTATGATAAGGCTATTTGTCTTTTATTCTTAAACATAGCTTTGTGTAGTTATCGGCTGTTGTTTTAACCTAACTTCGTATCAATGTATAATCGATTAAAATGTATACACGATCGAAAGTACAGTGAATTCTAGGCCATCTGCACCCCATGTGACTAGAGCTAATGCCAGGACACAACAGTATAACAAAGTGCAGCAAGGCTCCCCAAACATATATCTCTCGTATTTTATAAACGTGTGCCGAATCGCGTGTATCTCAAATATTTTGTAAATGCGGCTCCATGTCAAATCTTCGTGTTAAAAAAGAGAAAAAGTTACCTACATTTGAATTGAGAACCGCTGATATAGGTCCCTGCGTGTTCTGATGAAGCTGATAAAAACGTGCACATGTGGTTAATAGTTTGTTAATTACGCCTACTGCTTAATTGGACTGATTAAATTAAATGAGCTTTGATTGGTATAAAACGCCAGCTGTTTGGTATTTAAAAATAGACCTACAAGTTGTATTAGAAGATATAACCGTAGCCGACGAGGCAAACTAGCTGTATCCTCACACGGTAGCATTACTGGACTCTACTTCATCTACTATGTACGCTACACTGACGAGGGCTAAATCAACCAACCAGCCTTATAATTACAACACTACAGTTCTGATCAAATAGTGACGTAAAATTATAACTCTAATACTTTCGTATAATAGTGTGTGGTAGATCCTTTTTCGGCTTAAGGTATCAAAAATTCATTTCATATATTTGATTCTCCATAACACAGCTTCAGAACAATTCGTATTATATTAGCGTGTAACCATAGGTATGAAATGCTCTTTTAAATTTTCTAACAAAAATTAAGAAAGAAAATGTAAATAAAAATTTGGCCAGTATGGGGATCGAACCCACGACATTCGCGTTATTAGCACGACGCTCTAACCAACTGAGCTAACCGGCCACTAACTACCTGATGGTAATTATTTTTAAATCTGATATTTAGCTTTCATTCATTATATCATAGAATATGCATATTATATTGTACGAGCCGGCCCGCGGCATAACATACGCCGCTATTTAGTTGTTTCTAATTTTCAATAATTCATAATTTGTGAATTCGACAGTACCAACGCTGACACTAAAAATATTTCTTTAAAACACTATAAGTAGCTCGTTAAGGACCATAACCCCCCCCCCCTTCCTTCCCCCCCCCCTCCCCCCCCCCCCCCCCCTACGTTTAAAATCGTTGGCTCTGCTTGTAAACATTTAGAGTGAACACAGCTCACTAAAACCATGTAGGGGTGGGGAGGTAGGGAGAGCGTTTGCAGCTTGTTTTCTAACGGCTCGAAGAAGAGAATTATATATATAGATGTTAAGCAATTATATACCTCAAACGACTAGTAATTATATTTTACTAGTTCATTAAACGAATAATTGGTTTGTCTCATAAGAATAATTTCAAGGAATTAAGCTACTGAAATAATATGGAAAAGTCTAGACCTCTCTACTGGTCTCTACGTGTACAAAGAACGTTCGTTTCCCTAACGTTCGGTGTCCATCTTCCATTACAATAAACATCTTATTTTAAACTAAAAACAAACAAATTGACGCCAAATTCTTTGATGGGGAGGGGTGGAAGTGATGACTTAAGTGATGATGTGTAACGTGGATGGTGGGGAGGTTCAAACCTTACCACACAGCACCACACCCCATCAAATATTGTATTACATATCCGGATACTATCCCTCACACACACAAGCACACACACATACACAAATACACACTCAAATATACACACACATAATTATGCTCAAAGACCTAAACGTTACAATTAGCGGACTACAAAAAGTTCCACTATCCCAACCCATAGGGCTATAACACAATACATTTATAGGCTATAACTTCATGCAGGTGTTTCTTTTCTCAATATAAAGCCAATGTTGTACTTTTTTCCCATGGCTAATACGTTATATCAGGGGTCTCCAAACTACGGCCCGCGGGCCGGATGCGGCCCGCGATGTCCTCTCATGCGGCCCGCGGAGATCTTTTTGTTCACGTTAAAACGTTTGTTGGTGATGGCTGAGGAACTTTGTCCAGAAAAATCAAAGACATGCCTGGAAGAAACTGGCCCTCGAACTGAAATTTGATAGTTAATGCGCACTTGGACTGAAAAGTTTGGAGACCCCTGCGTTATATGTATGGGAGAAAATACAGACAACACATCTGCACAAATTACCCTTTTTTTTTTCTCCTCCCCCTCTCAACCACTCTATCTCGACACAAGTGTATGCAGGTTAACCTAACATCAACGTACACATTATTTAGGTGTTTGTTTCTTTCTTCTACACTACTTGATAATAATCTCTTGCTTGTCAAACAACTCAACTCCTGGTGCCATAATTATCGATGGCCGGTTAGCTCAGTTGGTTAGAGCGTCGTGCTAATAACGCGAATGTCGTGGGTTCGATCCCCATACTGGCCAATATTTTTTTAAATAAGAAAATGAAAAATATACAAAGTTATGTTTAGCAGAGGCGTAGCGAGGGGGGGGGGGCGGGGGGGACATATGTCCCCGGGCGCCGACCTTAGAAGGGCGCCAAATTGAAAGTTTGAGGGGGGTGGTGCAAATGAAAAGTTCGAGGGGGGGTGCAAATGAAAAGTTCGAGGGGGGGGGTGCAAATCGAAAATTTGCTCCCGAGGGGGGCGCCAAATTGAAAGTATGTCCCCGGGCGCCGGGAAGGGTCGCTACGCCTCTGATGTTTAGTTATACTCTCAACTCAGCTTAGCCAAAGCCAACAGATCTACATGTAATTTTCTAATGTCTAACGTTTTATATATAGTAGCACCCCACACTGTATAAGTTAGTGGATGTTGGTCACAACTCACAATACTGAACAGTATCTAAACATCGTACAACCACTTTATTATTGAAATAGTTGATTGCATTTACCAATTTACGTTACTTACTTGCACAGTACCTAACACAAACCTTTGAAAATATACGTTTTAGAACTCTACATTTGTCAGAGAGGAGGGTGGGGGGGGGGGGGGAGGGGGGGGGGGGGTGCAGATCACGTGTCACTGGGATCAGGAACCCACGGGTCACCACATATCACAGCTATACAGTGCTATTATAAACGTAAGTCTCATGACGTGCTCAGGATACCTCACGGATTAGCATATTGATGACCCTGCGCAAAAGGGGTGTTATAATGGTTTTACTCGGCCTAATTAATGAATTAACATTACTTCCTAGTGCAAAGATTTTTCGTAACCCCAGTCTAATTACCTCAAGCTTAATCTTAACTCAGGGTTGATATTTAATTACTATTTCCAATATGTCACTGGTAGATTTCACAGTCAGACACAAGATGGAAATACCATCCTCATCAGATTTTCTTCCAGGCATCTCTTCGGGGAGGGAGGGGGAGGGGGGGGCTAAGCAAAAGGAGTGTTTTAATGGTTTTACTCGGCCTAATTAATGAATTAACGTTACTTCCTAGTGTAAAGATTGTTCGTAACCCCAGTCTAAAAAACCTCAAGCTTAATCTTTGGGTTGATATTTAATTACTATGTACAATATGACACTGGTAGATTTTACAGCCAGACACAAGATGGAAATACCATCCTCATCAGATTTTCTTCCAGGCATCTCTTCGGGGAGGGAGGGGGAGGGGGGGGGCTAAGCCCCGAAAAAGTCAAACCCACCCATCCCCACCCCCGAACGAAATGGAATTTAAACAGAAAATATATACTTTTAACAGTGTCCGCCCCCCCCCCCCATCACCCCCCCCCATCCGGAATTTTTAGTCCCCCCACCCCCACCCCCAAAAAGTTCAAGTGCTCGACCCACCGCCCACGGAGAAAAAAGTCTGGAAGAAACACTGATCCCTATTTTCTTATTCTTTAACATAGTACATTGCAGGCCAGCAGTTAAGCCATTGCTACCGTGTAGCAGTGAGACACAGTAGCGAATTCTTTATCTCAACACGCCGAGACTAGAAAGTAAACAAGACGTGACCAAATTGTAAACAAACTCTTGACTTACAGTTCATCCAGATACCACCTGTTTTCTTTAACTGGCGACCTCTGACCCCTGCTGAGTTGAACCAGATGGGTCAGTTTGTTAGTTGTTAAAATAAGCTGATAACTTCATGGGCGGATAATGCATGATCGTCGCCCCTTATTAACAACTATACCATGCCCAGGGACTCGTATTAATAAAGCTCTGTCTGTTAAACAATTCTATTAGATTTTAGCAAAAACGTCATGGCTCCTAAAATGTTTTGGGCCTCTAGTTCAAGCCTGGTCAGCCCCTCCCTTAAGCCGCCACTGCTGTTTTTAATTCACATTTTGCTTTATACAGGCCTATTAATAAAAAAAGGCTGATGTTTACTTTAAAAAAAGACGCTTGTTCAGCAGTTTGTAACCTAGAATATAGGCTAATTATTCCAACCCTAATGTAAACTGTAATGCGTGTAGCCATGTAGTTGTGTTACGTCATCAGTAAACAAGTTTTCGTTGATTAGAAGCCAAGGCCCGAGGGTATAAAATTAGCCTAGCGCCTAATTATATCCAATAATTTGCCTACATTAGTGTTAGACTAATAAAGATGTATTAAAGGATTTTGGCCTAAAATCAGAATGTTAAATATATAAATTTTGTATTATAAAAACGCTTTAATTAGAACTTTTAAAGTAGGAAGAAAAAATGTAGGGATAGAACTTCAATTAGACAATTTTTAGCCTAATCAGTTAATTTGATTTTTTTACACCATCTATCCGCTGGTGTAGAATACAGGGTATGAAATCTAAAGCAATTTAGATCTTAAGAAGTAAGTGGCCGGTTAGCTCAGTTGGTTAGAGCGTCGTGCTAATAACGCTAATGTCGTGGGTTCGATCCCCATACTGGCCAGACGTAATTTTTTTTCTTGTCCTCTTTACTAAAAACAATCTAAATATGACTGTGTTGATCGTACACATCAAATTAGACACGCTGGCTATTTACACTCATCACACAAACATGATTTCTCGAGTTGTAAAGAAAAAAAAGGTTTCCCCTGTTGTTTTTGACGTCATAATCGTTTTCTGTCTGCAATACGAGATTACGTCACCAGCTGGCAAATTCCTACCCAGAAGCCGTCACGCGGGGGTGCAGATAACACGTGCACACCTTGATTGCTTTCACCTGCTACAATAGCACCTGGACTGTCTGCTCAATGTAGCCAGTCCGCTCGGTCCATCTCGCGAATTGCTATTTATAATTTGTGAGACCCGCTCATTTATCTAATTATTGCTCACACAGAAAAGTCGGTCAGCGAGGCATGCAACTATTTGGCTATAATTATGGACAGGAGCGGGTGAGGTGGGGGGAGAAATTGCTGGGATTAAAACACGGAAGTGTTGAAATAATCTCATGGTAAATTGCTTTTGCAATTTTTTATGAGCAGAAATCGCACGAAACAATTATATTTTCCTTAATATTTTATTTGATTGCAATAGGTAGGAAAAGTGGTTCCAAAAGTGGTTCCACTTTGTGTTGCCAGAAAGCATATTTTTGAACCAAAATTGAATATTTTATAACATTTGTGAAATAAGTAAAAATCACTTCCGGTTTTTACTAAGGCTAGAATTTTAAACACAAAATTACTAATAATATAATAGTAATTTACCAAACATTTTTATTTTAATTTGGATTAGTATAGTCAGGGTGTTGTGGTGAAAGGGGATGTTATATTATTTAACATAAATAAACTACTAGGCTATATTCCATTGTAATAATAAGTAAAGCGTAATTAATATCATTTTAATATAGGCCTAATAAATCTAGATCGACCTCTGACTATGGGGGTCGTCTATTAACGATGTCACAACGATGCCAGACCTCCCCCTTCCCCAAAGAAGTAAACCTAAGTCAACATTCCCCCCCCCCCCCTAGTTTGTTTTTAAAGCAGCGATTTTCATAAAATATTTAGACCTATGGGCTTTTCCAGCATTCAATGTAGGCCTATTGATGAATTATTTACAACAATTTATAAAACAACTTTTAATAATGCAAATAAAGGCTTAAATTCAGTTTCTTAACATGAGTATTTGTTGAACATGGAAAAGTGTCACCTTACTTTCTGAACCCCCTCCCCTTTGACACAAAGGTCCAAATCTCCACCACCACCTCAAAGTCGTTTATAGACGACCACCTCAGCATTTTATATTTATTTATAGGATATTCATTAATTAGTCATACAAACCCAAATACATTTGTTGCTGTGATGGTATCTCTGTCATTACAATTATTAAATAGTTTATCTTAACTCAACATTTCCCCATACCTCATTTGCTATAGCTGCCTATCCTTATAGAAAACATCTTTTCCTCAAATATCTGGAATGCATCTGATCAGCTACAGTCTTTTTCTTTTGTAATGTATAAACAATTACAAAATGTTTATAAACTTGCACAGCCAATAACAACACATTACCAGGAAACAAGCAGTTATTATAGTTTGCTGTATTTGTGGTTTATGGTTAGTTATCAGCCATATTTCTATAAGCTTGGTCTACATTTATATGCTGGTATGGCTAGAATTGACAAAAACCCATATTCTTGATTCTTCCCTTATCATGTTTTACAGCTATGATAGATATAGTAGTTTTATTTTTAACATTGTAGAAAATTTAAGTAATAGTTACAAAATACTAAAGTTGAAGCTTAAACCATAACATAAGATATTTTAATAATTGTTCGTTTTGAACGAGATATAATACAAAGTAGAAAATTCTAAATAAAAAATTAAAGTATAATTGTTTGCAGACATTGCCCTTTTATTATTATTTGTATTATTATAAGCAAGCTGTCTTATGGGAAATTTTCATTCCTTATTTTCTTCTTGTAATACAATGGGTTTCATATCAGCATGTTGTTTGGACTAGGAATAATATTAACAAATGATAGATTATATATTGATATAAACTTATATGTAAATAATATTCAAATGAAAGACTTATAGTGGGACTACATATTTGTGAACACATTTGCTAAAGCAAAAGTTCTTGAGTTTAAATTTTAATCCTTTAGGTTGTCTCTGATTCAAATTCAAAGCAGTTAACTGGTACCTGACTGGTTATGGACAGTAAAAGCTGTTTGATATTTTCCTGACCATACAATTTATTAATATGGAAGGGCAACAAAACTAGGTGAAATCTACTTCAGCACCATATTCTTAAAAACTATTTATAGTTCGCCAGTTTAAGTCAATTATTAAATTAAGGTAACAATAATTAGTTTCCGCATACACCATCACACACAACCAGTGCTGAAAAAAATAAACATAACAAACTTTATAAATTTCTTTTTTAATTACATTCAGAACTAATATATTAAAAAAAAAAGTTGTTCAATATGAACAAGTTTTCTTGGGTCCAACATGTATCCTTGGACTAGTTGGATCTAATAGGTATGTGTAGGCCATTTTCAGTCAAGCCTGACCACTGTTGAAGAATACTGTATATTAAGTCTTCAGAACTGGAGGATTCAGTGATAAGAGTTTTTAAAAGGAACTTCATCTGACTTATCTTCTCTGTATGTAGTATCTAAAAAAAAACATAAATAAATTTCACAAACTGTTATATTAAACTCATTACATTTATATACTTTAACATGTTATGGTATAATTAAAAATATTTGTCTGTCTTATAAAAATCATAAAGCAATGATGGGACTATTTATGCATGTGATTGTATGGGCTATCTAATTATTACCATTCATTAAATATATAGATCTAAGATTTTCTTTTAATATTTTAATGTAAGGAGTTTGTCATTAAATACAATAGGTCTTCAAAAGTGTCAAAAGTCATGTATATATCATAAAAAAAAACAAAATTAAAAATGTATCAATAAAGGTCTACTACTTATGTTTAGCCACCTCAAGAATTAGTTGAAAATTTATATTCAAACTAGGCTACTAAAACTATCATCAATTCATACACCTACTAGAATAAATAAGTATAATTATATTGATTTGAATAGTAAGTTAATCCATCTATGACAATTGACACCTTTTGGCTTAATTAACTATTCTGCATTTTTTAATAAGTTCAAAAGATAACTACAGGAGACTAAGAGTAGACTAAGTCATATATTAATTAAGTAGAACTAAAATAAGACTGCTCTTCACAAGTAAGCCTACTGTTCTATTCAGTAATTTTTACAATTATTAAACTAATGTAGATTAAACTTAAATTTTGGATATTATTTAATGCACTAGTCTGTAACCTTTTATTTAGGCTGCATGTAATTTTTAGTTTAAAATTGTAGCCTTATTAAGCTTAGTTATAGTAGTTAACTTTGTTTAACTTACATACTAATACTAACTACCTGCGCTATCACAGGCCTACTACTACCTACTAAAACTAAAATTAATATGACAACTGTAAAAAATTAAGCATACTTTATTTTTTTACAATACTATTCTATACCTACAGACCTACTGCTATTAAATATGAATCTATTAGTTATTAGACCAACATAAGTTATCATACGTCTAATTAGTAATTTAATAATTACCTCTAAATAGGCCCTAATTCATAATACTAATGTAACTGAAGTATTCAGCAGTATCATAGCCTAAATTATCTAAAATAAAATGTATTCATTTGTACAAATCTAGTAATTTAAGAACTATTAACTATTAAAATTAAATTAATATAGAACTTATTGGCCTACTAAATAACTGAGTCACTAATGTCATGATTTTGCGATTATGAGGTTGTGTATTATACCTAATAACTATACTTTGAATAGAGTAACTATACTTTATTAATACTACTAAATAGTAAATATATTTAAACAAGTAGGCTCTAACTAATTAGACTAATCATTAATTAGACTACATGTATATACTGCCCTACTAATTACTATTTACTATACGACAAGTCTAAAACTATCTATACCAGCGACACTTTGTAATAATATAAAATATGGGCCTAATTTAATTTATCTATTATTATAATTAACTGAAATATAGAGTATAAGATAGACGCTAGTATAGCAATACTAAAACTTAAAACTATATCTAGATCTAGTCTAAATCCACCACACTAGTCAGACGGTCTACTTTATTTCTATTGGGCCTACTATTAGTAAATTAAATTAGTATCACTACTATACTTAGATTCAGATACTAGATTCTAGATATGATACTATCTATTACAGTTCTAGATTCTACTATTTATTAGTACAATCATTAGGCCTATAGAATATTTATACTAAATACTTATTGATTTTATTGAATAGCCTATATACTCTATATACTCTATAGATCTATCTAGATATATTTTTTTAACAGATAATCTTTCTAGTCAATCTAGTCTGGATCTAGGTCTAGATCAACTTAATAAATTTAATACTTAGGCCTAGGGCCTCCCCTATAAAATATAGTATTAAGTAGTATTTAGTATTATTTAATATATTTAAGTTCCTTACGCTAAGGCTTACTACTAATAATCTATCTATTATCTATTATTAATAATAATATTATAATAGATCTAGACTTACTAGATCTAGATCTAGTAGACTCTCTAGTCTAGACTAGTATTTTTATATTTAATAATTTATTAAACATATTAAAAAGCCGTAGCATACTAATATAGATAGATCTAGATCTCTAGATCTAGATCTAGATATAGAATCTTAGTATCATGGCGTAGAAGAGCAGGCCTAACAAAAATTATGAAACTTGCGTTAAAAACCGTCTAATATCTATCTAATAATAATATTATAATAGATCTAGACTTACTAGATCTAGATCTAGTAGACTCTCTAGTCTAGACTAGTATTTTTATATTTAATAATTTATTAAACATATTAAAAAGCCGTAGCATACTATAGAATAGATAGATCTAGATCTAGATATCTAGATCTAGAATCTTAGTATCAATCATGGCGTAGAAGAGCAGGCCTAACAAAAATTATGAAACTTGCGTTAAAAACACTTTTAAAAAAAAGGTAGATAAACAATTAATAAGAATAATGTTAATAATGTTAGATCTTAATAATCTGAGCATAACAGTCATAAAAAAATAAGCCAACTGTAATGAAAGGGGATACAAACGAATTTTTAAAGCTTGAATCGAACTGAAAATCTTCCCTTGTTCGCCATTTTGTTTATTTTGATTACCTTGTCCGTATTTATCATGGATAACAAATGTTATGACTTGCATCGTTTACCTCTCCCTGGCCACTTCAGTTGAGTTCAAGGTGGGGTTGAGGGCGGTTTTATAAAATATGTAAATTAGTACAATTATTCAAAATTATTTTTAACGGCTTCTGTTCAACACAAAAATATGAAAATGAGTGTAATCGATGGTTCCTAATCGACTTTAATTTTTAAAATTGTAGCTATAATTTTATCGCTTGCCATATTTTTTAAAATATTTTTTTTAAAATTTAGTATGATTACATAGACTTTTCCTACCTATTATTGTTAAATTTACATCCGATGTATACATCTTACACCTACAAAATCCCAATAAAATTTTGTTTCATTTATTTGAAATTATTTTTTTACCGTTGTTTAATATTGTTCCCCGAAACTACGTTCGTATCCAGTGCCATAGAACAAAAATAAAAAAAAATAAACAAGAAAATTATTATTTTAGTGACAACATTGAAGGTGAATTGGATAGTTCTAGCAGGAAAACGCAAAAGCCAACAGGAACCAATATATAATTTAGGTCTATATGTCGACAGAATCAAAAGAACAAACTTTGTTGCGAATTGAATATTCTGATAGTTGTTAGTAGTGCTTTGTTTTTATACAATAAAAAGAACGGTATAACCCTTGCCTTATTTTAACCCTGTATTAACCCTTATCATAGCCTCGTTTTGGAAAGTAAACATTGTTTTTAAATAGTCTCACTTTGGTTTTTATAAAACCAAATACTGCATGACTTAAGCCTCGAATTGGCTTATTAAAAACCCTTAAATTTTCCCTATAAAAACAGCCCAATAAAAAAAAAAACTCCCTCCTCATAAACAAATAAAACCGGATGTGATCCAACTCTCGCATTTTTTATAAAGACTCTCACGTATCCAAAGTCTCGCGAGATGAGACAATCCACGGGCTGGTGGGAGCGGCGAGCGCCCCCTAGCCACGTCCTGCACATCAAAGACGGATTAAGACGTTATAGGCCTTGTTTATTCCGCGTGGCTTTTCTTATCGTGCAACACGAGACGTCTGACAGCCCGAGGGTACGGCGAGTGAGCCGAGAAGGTCAAGGTCGGCGGTTTACCGGAACCCGTCCCACTTGCCATGCTTACAAATCACGTGAAATTATCTGGTGATTATTCACGCGTTTTTTGTTGTTGTTTTTTAAAATGAAAATTAATTGAAGATGTTTTAAATGTAAAAACAGCGTTAGGTCTTCGCAAACCATACATTTCATCATAGCCAACCAATATATATATATTTTTTACAGAAGATGGATATACATTTGGCAGGATTTGCTCTATTTTCTGTATTTTTGAGTGGAACTGGGTGTTGTAAATGAAAAGTAGCATTTGGTTGTGAGATCTTGTTGTTGTAAATTACGAGAGGCTGGTGTTGTAAATTGGGGGAGCACCGTGTTGTAAATTTGGAGAGGCTGTTTTTTTTTTTGTAAATTGAGAGAGCCTTGTGTTGTAAATTGGGGGTGCCTGGTGTTGTAAATTATTGAAATTCATGAAAAAACACTCCAACCACCTTCTGTGGATTCCCTACCCCCCCCCCCCCCCACCCCCCACACCCACCTAACAACTAGGTAGATGCTGAACAATGCTAGAAGCTGCCATCAACGTGATCAAATTGTCTACGCTGGTGGCCCATTCATTCGTGTCACCGGTTTTCACTGCAAGGTGTAAATAGAAGGGGTAGGCCGGGGGGGGGGGGAGGGGGGGGGGGAAACATGTTTTTAATCAGCTTTCGTTGTTGGAAATTTAAGTTCAGGAAATTTCCGGAGAATGAAAGAAAAAAATGTCCTTCATGTCTACCCATTCCCACCCCCCCCTTCTCGCTCTCACACCACACACACACATACAAACACACACGGAAACAGTTTGAACGTGGCTACAAGATTGGCGCTATCGTGTCAAGCAGAAGTGAGCCAGCAGACGCGAGCTTTGCAGACGACAAGAAGGTGCCAACCGGAAGCGATAAAATTCCGCGCTACGTTCGTGGCTGTCGAAGTAAACATACGTAAAACGTTCGTCTGCCTGTTTAAGCCGTGGAATGTGAAAGCTGTAATGTTATGCAATGCCGGTGGCGGCGCTAGGGGGTGACCTGGGTCATAACACCCCCCTCCGCGTTTATAAATAAACGCGTGTTTAATAACATTTTACAAATACAGTTAAATTTTAAACATCATGTTTTTCTAGGCTATCTCAGAGTACAGTTTATAATAAAAACAAATCTATAACGGCAATACCAAATTCAAAAGCTAATTTCTTTAAGAACTATTTAATAATTTTCTTTTTAATTTAACTTATTATTTAAACATTAAAACCTTCATGTCAAATAGAAATCCTGACACTCTTCACAGCTCATACTTACAAAACACAATTAGCCCACGAGAAACTTCTAACTTCCGTACAGTAAGTAGGCCTAAAACACTAACAAACTAACTACTAAAAGAGATGACATAACGGGAACACCATCAGCTTCAGACGACCTTTTATACCCGCACGACGATAATTTATAAACCCGTACGACCAGATTTGATATACCCGTTCGACCAGTTGCTATATACCCGTACGACCAGTTCTGATATATAAACTTCCCGAGACTTATACCAGAACACATAGTACACCACACTCGCGTATTCATTCCCACACAACACACTCATTGGTGGGTTCATTCAAGGCACCCGAATCTATGAACTGAATTTGATACCTTCACTAACAGTGTGATTCGCCCAGTAAAGATCAAGTTTCATGTCCGTTTATTTAGTTAACTAACATCATTGTGGATTTTTCTTTTGTTTATTCTAGGTCGGATTATCCAGCAGATTTATCCATCCAAGCTATGGATTGGCCTGATAGACACGTCGACAGAGGGATCATTGACCTTGGATAACTTGCCCCTGTTAATGGACGAGTCGGTTCGAGAGTTAAAGAAGTTGGGCCTCAGTGTGAAACATGATCTGTTTCTAGCTGCTCACGGACAGCCAGGTATGGGGGGGGGGGGGGAGGTAGGGGGGGCAATGGTCAGTGTGAGAGTTAAAGAAGCTGGGCCTTAGTGTGAAACATGATCTGTTTCTAGCTGCTCACGGACAGCCAGGTATGGGGGGGGGGTAGGGGGACAATGGTCAGTGTGTAATGAGGCACATTAATGATTTAAATCAATGATTTAAATCAGGGGTCTCCAAACTACGACCCGCGGGCCGGATGCGGCCCGCGAGGTCCTCTCTTCCGGCCGCGGAGATCTTTTTGTCCCCGGTAAACACGTTTATTGGTGATGGCTGAGGAACTTTGCCCAGAAAAATCAAAGACATGCCTTGAAGAAACTGGCCCCCGAAATGAAATTTGATAGGTAATGCGGCCCTCGGACTGAAAAGTTTGGAGACCCCTGATTTAAATGAATAATTTAGATTGGCTTTAAAATTAATTCAAGAACATCTTTTAAAAAAACCATTAAGCATTGCTCATTAAAATAATCAGCCATGAAAAATAAAATGCCTTTTAAACTTGTTGTTCTACAGGTCAGGTGGCCGCTAATTATGCTGAGGCCATGTACGAAACGTTACGTGGACTGATCTTGCTGGGCTCATTTCTACCCAAGATGTTCAACTTTGTGTCATTTCCGTTACCCGTCTTGACGCTGATTGGTGAATTGGATGGGGTCACGCGAGTCACGGGAATAGCCCAGTCTATACAGTAGGTGGATGTTAGGTTAAATGTTAGGTTAATGTGGCTAAATGTTAGGTTATTTGGCTAAATGTTAGGTTTATTTGCGTAAATATTAGGTTATTTGGCTAAATGTTATGTTTATTTGGCTTAATGTTAGGTTATTTGGCCAAATGTAAGTTTAGGAAGGTTAAATTGTGACAATCATATTTTGACCATCACATTTTGACCATCACATTTTGACCATGACATTTTGACCATGACATTTTGACCATCACATTTTGACCATCACATTTTGACCATGACATTTTGACCATCACATTTTGACCATCACATTTTGACCATGACATTTTGACCATCACATTTTGACCATCACATTTTGACCATGACATTTTGACCATCCCATTTTGACCATCACATTTTGACCATCATATTTTGACCACCACATTCTAACCACCACATTCCCCTCCACAGAGCTCTGATACACTCGTCACAATTTGATTCCGGGTTCGTCATACAAAGCCCCCTGGTCATCCTAGAGGGAGGCAACCACGCCATTTTCATCAGCGGTACCCTCCCCCCAGACATGCACGAGCTGGACATCGAACCGGAAGTGGACAACCTGCTGTCCATGGAGCGAGCCTCGACACTGACGTCACACTTCCTGTCCAACGTTCTACGGGAGCCGGAGGAGCTGGCAATAACGGCTGCGGCAGAGTTTAAGCTGGAGTTTGAAAAAGCTGTGAATATTACACAGGTAGTTTTCATCTTGCAAGGTTTTAGTGTTTATTTCTCTAGACATTTATCTAGGTCTAAATGTATTATGAAGCATCATTGATTTACTGTTATTGGACGGAGTAAGCTAGCGGTAGAGAGCTAGACTTCTAACCCGAAAGTCTCGAGGTCTAATCCTGGTTCAAGTCCGTAGAACGATCCTGAGTACACCCAGCTCTAATGGGTACGTTAAGGAAAGTAAATGCGGCTGGGCATAGTGCTGACCACACTATCCCTTCATATGCTGAGGTCACAGAAACAAGTGAACTCTACTTTCTACTTCACTTGCCGCATAGGCCGTCAGGTTTGAAAGGGGACTTTACTTACTTACTTTGGATTACTGTTAACACTAAAAAATGCATTTTAAAAAAGTAAGCTAAGCTCAACAGACCTGGCGCTCAATATCGCAGATCGAGTAGAGTTTACGTGTGTTTGTAACATTGCCAAATAAAGATGTCATGTGATCATATCTATACTTAGCCGCCATTTTTTCCATACCCTGAGTCAGGTATCCATCAGATATCCATCGTATTCAAACCCGAGACTTTCGTGTTGTCAGGCGAGCGCGCGACCGTTCGACCATGCTGTCCGAAACGTTTACAAATTATAAGACTGTTAACACATTAATCCTATAAAAATTGTCTTAGGCTATGTTTTCGAAGCAGACATCGGACTGAGCCAAGTGTTAGCTTTATATAAATTCCACTTGACGTGTTCGGTGGCCTGTTGTGTAGATTTATATTCTGATAAAGATTTAAACATTTTATCCAAAATTCTGTTGTTACACTGAGTTCTATATATTTGTAATACAATGTACGTTCTTCAAGTTATATTGTCTACGTGACGATGAGTGATCGAAATGTTATATAATATTTTCAGCAACATTTAGCGATTTAAAATAATTTAAAATAGTTTTGTTGGTTGTTTTTTTTTTTTTTTGGTGAGGTTTGGACACAACCTTAATCAATCTATTATTTTTCAGCCAATACGCTTCCTTCGCGACAGCACGGAGAAAAATCTAGAATCTTTTTGGGTGCGGACGGCACAGAAATGGCTGTCTGGAATGGAAGGGAAAGACTCTTCAGAGATTGAGGTAATCAAGTGATGCATCCCAGCGCTAAACCAGCATTGTTGTATGTCATGTCACGTATATGTGTGTGTTAATGTGTATGTGGGAGCTGGGGAGGGGGGTGGAGGTGCGTGTATGGTGTGTGTGTGTGTGTATAGTAGTGTATTTGTGTAAGAGTGAATGGGAGATATATGTGAGCCGCTGGGTGGCTGAGTGTTGTTGTTTTTTTGCATTAGTGTATACATGTGAATGCGTCTATGTATGAGTGTGCGCGCAGTTAGTTTTTCATAGTGAGTAGGAATGTGTTAGATGTGGTTGGCTGTGTGAATGTGTATGTATTTATTTTCTTGTATGTATGTGTGTATGCGCGTGTGTAACTATGCGCGCGTGTGTGTATGTGTGTGTGTGTGTGTGGATCTAGGTTTTTGTATCGTTATGTATGCTCGCATACGCGTGTGTTGTGTAGCGCATGCTCAATCATATCGCTCCTGCTATCTAATAACTAAAGTCTCTGTTGATATGAACTCACACCGCACCGTGGAATGTACTCGATGATTAAACCAATGTTTATTTGTCATTCCCCCCCCCCCCACCATCAGGTGCAGAGCCTCGTGGGTAAGGACAGCAACGACTTCGGCCTCCCGCCCGCCATCATCACCGAACACGGCATCAACAAAATCGTCACGTTCTCCGACATCATCCGGTCCTCTGATGACGTCAGGGGCGGCGGCGTCATCGACAGCTCCCTGATGGCGCCAGAAGAGATCGCCGCCAAGATGCTGGGTCCGGAGCGGATCCAGGCGTACGTCAAGAACTCGACCATTGCCCAGAACTACACGTGCAGGGATTTGAACTACGTAGGTTGGGCTCAGGGAGGATACGTGGTTATGGTGTTTGGTGGTGTAGGTTGGTGCGGTGTAGTCGTTTGGTAGGGTGTCGGTGATGCTGTTAGGTGGTGTGATGTGGGTGTGTAATAGTATTTGGGGGATGATATTGGTGGTGGTAGGGGATGTGGTTTTGGATTATATATATATATATATATATATATATATATATATATATATATATATATATATATATATATATATATATATATATATATATATATATATATATATATATATATGTATATCGGGGGTAGGTGGTCTGAAGTTAGCGTGTGTGAGGTGTTGCTAGTGGTAATGGTAATTGATGTGGTGCTGGTGTGGGGTGAGGTGTGGCTGTAGTGGTTATTTGAGATGTGATGCGGGGGTGTGGCGGTGTCTGATTTTGCCTCTGGCGAGACTGGCAACGTTTTAATATCACGTGATTAGCCCTCGTCTACAAACACAAACTCCCGCCCGTCTGTGGGATATTGTAATTGGTCGCTCTCCCGATAATTATTGTCAATTCCGAATGGTATTTGAGCTGATGTGAAAGAAAGTTTATACAGTTTCGCACGTGGGGTTGGTTTATGTAGGTAACATTTTAGCAATGGTCAGTGATCGTATTGTCATCAGTCAGCGGCAGTGGTATGGTTTTAGCTAGTCATAAGTAATATATTTTACCCAAGGTTTTATTTGCAATACAAGCTAAATATGAACTTTGGTATGGCTTATTTGCGTTTAAAAAATATTTCAAGACCCGATGACAATGCAGTGTGACATATGGATCGCTCTTATAGTTTTAGTAGGGAATTCATAATAAGAATTAATGCTATAGCAACCTACGCTTTTAATATATATAAATATATATATATATATATATATATATATATATATATATATATATATATATATATATATATATATATATATATATATATATATATATATATATGAATATATATATATATATATATATATATATATATATATATATATATATATATATATATATATATATATATATATATATATATATATATATATATATATATATATATATGAATAGAGACGTAATGGAAAATCAATTTATTTTATTTTATTAGTACATAGAAAATCTTGTCATTATATATGATTTTTATATCCATTTTTTCGATTCTCTGAAGGAAATGTTCACAAGTGTAAGTAAATGTAAATCGTATTAAAACATTACACATCATTTTTTCCCTAGGCTAGCTTTGTAACTGCCTACAACACGGCTTCAGACACAGCGAGACAGAGGTATGACCGGTACCGCAGGGGCGCCATCTTTGAACCGGATATCGTCACGGACTCCGAAGTCCTGTGGCAGACAACCAAGTTGAAGGTCGAGACCAAAGGGACAGAACTCTACGTGACTAGCATTGCGTTCAAGACGCCCCACACTGAAAACCTCGGGCCTGAAGACGGGTTGTTTTTCTGTAAGCTTCTCCCCCCTGATAGGGCGTTAGAGTGGATCTATGTTGACTCACTGCGCAGGTCAATACCCCCTCCAAGGAGGAAGTTATAAAATCTACTTCCTGTTAATTTAAATTTGCATTATTTAAAAAAAAAATTAAAAGCATTATAAATACTGGTCATACATTTAATGTGAATAGTAATTTAATTAATTAATTGTTAATGTGTTCATCCGTTTTACATGTCTTGTACATTGTTTCATTTATTGTGTTATAATATAAATAAATTTACTATTTTATGATTCGTCTGGTATTTTTCCTTTCACTGATGTTTTTTTTTTAAAAATAGTTTGTTCCTTAAGAAGGTTCACCGTAATAATACTGATAAGAATAGTAACAATAACAATATTAACGAGCTGACCCGCTCTTTAGTGAAGGACGATTATGCCGAGGTCACAGAAACAGGTGAACTCTACTTCACTTGCTACATGGACCGTCTGGTTGGAAAATGGAACTTTACTAGACCATACTGCTGTAATATTCAAGATCAGCGCGGGTGTCAAGACCTGGTAACGACCCTAGAAGTTCATGGGTAAAGTACTCGCCACTGCAAGAAATATTCTCAATGGAAAAGATGAACTCTACTTCATCTGCATTGGACGGCATTAGTTTAATGTAATATTTACTGTAATAGGACCTATATAAATAATAAACATTTCGGTGACAGGTCCTGTATAAATCATACAAATGTCCGTAATAGGACATGTATAAATCATACAAATGTCCGTAATAGGACCTGTATAAATCATACAAATGTCCGTAATAGGACATATATAAATCATACAAATGTCCGTGTTAGGACCTGTATAAATCATACCAAGGTCCGTAATAGGATCTGTATAAATCATACAAATGTCCGTAATATGACATGTATAAATCATACAAATGTCCGTGTTAGGACCTGTATAAATCATACACATGTCCTAGTTAAGACCTGTATAAATCATACCAAGGTCCGTAATAGAACTTGTATAGATCATACAAATGTCCGTGATAAGGCTCACGTAAGGCTGCTCTTGAACTACAATTTTAAAAAAATCCTACAAGTAGTCTATGTCATATATCATGCAAGTATTGACAGTCTATAAACGTTATTATTACTACTTATGACACATGTGCTTGTATACCAGACTAATTATTTCATATTGTTTTCATAAAACAGCCTCACAGTTTTAAGTTTTAACAATAGGAGACTGTACAGCTTACAAAGTCACCAAAACCCTCTATAATTCCACTTGTCCACCTTAGAAATTTGCCTATGATCGTCTTCAAATAGAGAAGCCCAAATCTGTACCAGTCACGGAAAACAAAAAATATGCCCTGACTACTAAATTCATTTCTCAATAAACCGATATCCATACACACCTTTTTACATGTTCCTTGAATAAAGTCTCCTATAAAGTTCGTCAGAAATGAGGCGAAAAAACAACAGAAAAACTACAATCTAAGGGAAGTAACAAAAAACATTGTTTTAACTATTTTTTTTTTTACTATATAGAAAAAAATACAATCTAAGGGAAATAACAAAGATAACATTTTGAACTTAATAGGACATTAAACATTGCGTCCCTTTTTCATAGTTGTGCAATTGAAAATCGTGATCATTATTAATAACTAGTTATTCACTTAATTCTAAATGGAGAAAGTGTGAAGATACATTTGTAATTAAAATAGAACCATATGTTTAAATTTTTAAAAAAAGTTTATAATTTCATGCGTTTATTTATGTACTGTGAAGAAAAATATTGAATGATTTCCTTTTAATATTATAATGCCACACTTTGTATATAACTATAAATAACAAAGAACAGTTTTCAACAATATTTATAGTAGTGTAATTATAGTTATAAATATAACTATTTTTGTTTCTATCAGGGGACACAACTACGCTGGGATGATTAGGTGAAAATATTTATTGTGTTTTTTCCCTTTGACCATAAATCATTGATGGCTCTTTAAATTTAATTCGAAAATTTTAGCGAACCAGGATCACCAGCAGGTTCATTACTCAAATTGTATGACACTTTTCTAAACAGGTATTATTTTTAAAAAAACATAAATATCTAATAATTGTTTTTAAAAGGCTGATAAAGTGCAGCTTAAAATAGTCTTCAGTTTAAAAAATGCAACATTATGTCGTCACATGTTTTCAACCATTCCTTACAATTCGTCAGTCAGGCTTCCCCCCCCCCCACCCCCGCCCGCCCTACCCCCTCCGCCTTCCTTCCAATGAGTGTAACGTGTCGTTTATGTATGATCCCAATGTCAATAGCAAAAAATGTTTTTAAGTTTTTCTACTGTTAAGACTACCTAATTACTAATGGTTGCTATAGTAGAATCCGTCTCAACCAATTCACCTAACCTTTGATTCGAAACATTAAATGGGAAGGTTTATTCGATATGTATATGTAGTATGTAGAATTATAATGTATTGATAATATAGACGCAATTATCTTTCTATATAAATTGTACTCCGCGACGATCATCAGTTTCACACATTAGTCATTATGCAAATCTGCGCATGTTTGTAAACTGACTTCGCATGGCTAATTTACATATTTTCCCACAACTCTTTTACAGGTGAGCATGCGCAATAGCATGTGTGTAGGAAATGACAACTGCAACTTCCGGTTACACTGAATCAAAAAAAGGGGAACGTCAAGAGACGACGTAGATTTAGTTTTTGTTTCTACACAATAACTGATTTCACCTCCAAGTTGAGTTCAAATTTGAGTATTGCCTGTGGCATCTCAGATGGGGCTTTATCATAATGGATATAGATATTGACAATGATTTTGATGGGAAACTGCTTGATCAGTTTCGGTCGTTGGGAACCACCGATCGTGATGTTCTCATCGCTGAATTTCAAGCTCTCCTAGGAAACAAGCTGAATCCTGAATCATGCGCCTTTTTTCTGGATATGAATAATTGGTGTGTTCTAGATCTAAGTAATAGTGCTAGATCTACAAAGGCATAACTATGAAATTTTAAAGTCAAGCTACAAAGTTAATTTGTGTCCAGATTTACTTTACTCCTGCTTGTTAGGCCTAACTAAGCCTACCTTCGTGCCTACACTACACTTAACACTTGTACACTGTACTCTGTACTACGTCCTACAAACACAACACAACCCCAATCATCAATTCATTGATTAATTATTTTTCTTATGACCAATTTATACTTAGGCCTATTAATTTTTTAATTAATAATACTAAACCTTGCAATGTTAACAATAAGTAGGTTCCTGTGGTTTTGTTTCAAATTAAATAAATAGTAGGCCATAGGCTCTAGGCCTAATCAACCTACTATTAGAATTGAGAACAATTCTATTCGCCGTAACGTTATTGATTGTACTGCGGACGCGTGTGTTTACAAACACAGCATAACCATAACCCTAGTGCAGCCTTTATCCTAACCTTAATGGCTTTATGAATGGTAAGCCTAAACCAAACCTAACCCGTAACTTCAAAAGTTCATTAACAGCTTTTATTTAGTAAGTAAAATAAGAAAACAAATAGCAGAACAAACCACAGATCCCAAAGAATTGGACCCACACCTCGAAAAACAAGCTGACTGATACACAACCATTATGACATTATCACAACTTCAAAAAGTTGAATGTCATACACAAAGAATGTTTGCGCTTACATATTTGCTCCGCCTAGCTATGGGGAGGCAATGCAGTTTGCTCAGTATAATCATTTCATATTATATTATTTCATATTATATGAGTCCCATAAGTCTAGACTTGTCATACTTAGTTAATTTGTCTATGTAGGAATCTTCAGAATGCAGTTTGTTCCTACTATGATTTTGAACAGCCTTCTATTGCTTTGCCATCTATGGCATTCATTGCTGATGTGACTGTTGGGGATGGAGAATCTGTTGCTCCAAATACTTCTTTTTTTAAGACATGGAGAATAAAAAATTCAGGTGAGTGATGTGGCTTAGTTAACCTAAAGGTTGTTTTAGTGACTGTTTTAGTTTAGTGTTTAGCTTTTAGGTTGCTAGCAGTAATACAATATTCTTTTAGAGGGTTAGTGTTAGGGCTTAGGACGATAGTTTGTGTTTGAGTTCAAACTAAAAACTTGTTAAAAAGTAATATTAATTAGGCCTAAACTAAAACATATCACTCTTTTGTGATCACTCATCGTTAAACAGAGTTTTTAATCTTTAAAAAACAATGCCCTCTTTTGCCTTTATAATTAGGTACAGACCGCTGGCCTCCTGGATGCCAGTTAAGATTCTGCAGTGGTGACAACCTTAGCACGGTTGATAGGAAAATGGTAGATGGTTTAGGCCCTGGAGACACAGTGAATATATCTGTAGAAATGAGGTCTCCCTCTGGAGTTGGATCTTACCAAAGTCTGTGGAGGATGTGTACCGCTACTGGATTGTACTTTGGGGGTTTGTATCATTACATTGCTACTCATTACACCTCTAATACATTATGTTGTTTAAATCTGTCAGTTTTGTTGTTACTTTTCTTGATACCCAGCACCTGTTTAATAAACAGACACTGGCAAACATTGGGGGGGGGGGGGGGGAGGGGTGGTAAAATACAGTATCATTCTTTGTTGGTCAGAATGTTGCTGCCTGACAGTTGTGATGTTTTAAAAAGTTGCTTTATATATCTTATACTAGTACTTTTTAAACTTTTAGATCTTTTTTTTTTTTTTAAATTTCTTGTATTGTAATTTGAAATGTTTTTGTTCAGATGTGATTCATGTGCATGTGGTTGTGGCAGAGGGTGGTTTACTTGGACTCACTCAACAGCTGGCAAGAATTGGAGGAGAACATGCTAATACCAGTAGTAACAACGTTGCAGCCAACCACTCTATACAGCAGACCCCACATCAACTAGTTCCATTTACTGGTAGTTCCATGGTACCATTCGTAAGTGTACACATCTTTGGTTTAATAGTTTGTTTTGCGTGTTATACTAACTTAGTGTTTCCTTTTGTAAATGTACCCATCATTTCTATAAGTTTCAGAGTTGCCTATCTCAGAGTTATATTATTGGTTAATGTTGGTTTACCTATAAGTTTCATGGTTGAAAAAGTTAGTTCTATTGGTATCTTAACCCTGGACACATCAGAAGAGTATTTAAATTTTTACTTTTTTTAATACTATAAAGTGGCTATTTTTTAACACTCATTTATACCTTTTTCATAAACTGTTATTTTTTAAATAACATACTTTCAAAATATTTATCCTTAATTCAAGTGTAAAGTGGTTTTTTTTTTATCATAGTGCTCTCAAAATTAAAGTTCAGTTTAAATTTTAAAAGTCGGTGGTAGAAATATTTGTTTATTTGTATATAAATATTGAGACTTCGCATACGCTGTATTTAACCTTAACTTTTTGGTTGCTAGGCAGCGAGGGTAGTACTCTTTGTAGACTAAACTTTATTAAATTAAAAATTAATTCATGGCCGCACCAACAACAAACACATCTCATCATAATGCCCGTAGCAATGATGAGCGCCACTGCCAACTATAATTAGCGATTCTATAAAAATATCCACACACCATGTTCATGATTATTAAATATCATTATCCCTATTTTTAATTTATTTAATAAATATCTATATATATAATTCTCTTCATTGTGACCATACAAGACACCACGCTGCTTAGCCGTTCCTACCCCGCTTTCTAGGCATATCGCTACCACCCCCATCACCACCTGTCAGGTGAGCTATGGTTCACCCCAAATGTTAACAATAGAAGTGATGGCTATTAGGGGCAGATAAATCAGTTTTTAAACTATTTGAAACTAGGGGGGGGGGGGGGTAATTATAAATTATGCTTGATCTTTTCATTGTTGTCTGTAAACTGTCGTCACAGACGGCTGCTTTCACGAGGAGGGGGAGGGCAATCGTCCTTAATGAGCTACTGATAGTGTTTTAAAGCAAAATATTTTCACTCGCAGCATTGGTAGTGTAGAATTTTTAAAAATATGAATTAGTGAAAAGTAGAATCTATATATAATTCTCTTCATTGGGACCATGCCAGACACAAAGACATAAGCTCAACAGACTTTATCACCACCACCCCCACCAGTCTGGTGAGCTGTTTACAATAATAGTGACGGCTATTAGGGGCAGATAATTTAGTTTTTAAACGAACTGAAACTAAGGGGAGATAATAACATGTACTGCTTGCTCCTTTCATTATTGCCTGTAAACTGTCGTCAGATGGCTGTTTTCACGGAGGTGGGGGGCGGGGAGAGGTGTGGAAAGTCAGGGTGAGGATAATTGTCCTTCACTAGCTACTGATGGTGTTTTAAAGCAAAATATTTTCAGTCGCAGCTAAAAAATAGGAATTAAACTAAATAGCGGTGTATGCTACGTCACGGGTCAGCTCGTATAATTATATAGCATTACAGCTTCTGTATTATCCTGCTAAGTGTTATCTAATTATTTTTTTAATAAGTAAACAAGCACTATTGACCAACTAGAAATATAATAAAAAACTAGGTCTTCTTTTTGGGGAGAACAGTGATATACCCTTTAAAGAGCAACAGCATGACACATTTGAGCATAATGTATACAATATATATATGGTGGAAGTTATGTTTTCCCTACTTTTTCACCAGAGTATAAACCGTGATGCTGAGCTAACACCACCACCTACTGAAGATGATTTGCAGATGTCCTAGCAAAGGCTTCCCCTCTGAATGAATGCAGCAGCTGGCTAACTGGAGGTGAATGAAGAAATGTGATTTAAGAGGGGTTCAAGAAACGCATATCCTAGATGAAAATAGTTTCCTCTAGATACAGCTGTAGTAAAACATCTTTATTTATACTAGCTATACAGATTTTTGTTTTTAAATTACTTTAGTATTGAGATGAAATCCTATAAATAAATAAACAAAATAAAATATTTTTATATATATTTAAATTTTTTATTGGGTTTGATTCTAATACAGGGATTTTGTGGGCTAGTAAACGGTAAATTGTTTCCCCAGTTTTGAGTGGTCACTGTTTTGTATTAGTTTCACTCATCATCTACTGACTTTCAATGTTCATAAGACATTTTTACAACATGATTTTAATGCAGCTGTATTATCATGTAGATCTCAGATTTTGTTCAGGGTTTGAGACATACAAGATGATTATTTAATTACTCAATGAATACTTTATTGTATCATATGAAGTGGCATTGCAAGAGTTATATTAAGACTAGCAAGGTCTTATTTTTTATATATTATTTTGTTCTATGCTGGCTTAGTCAAGCAATAAAACCTGTTGCCCATGCATATCTTATTTCTGTTTACTGATTGTTGTGTATTGCTCAACAGAATCATAGCCAGAGCAGTATGGTGAAGTTGTTCACTTGTATCAGAAGCTCACAGTAGCAGCTTCTTCAGTTTTAATCTGTTCATTAGGCAGTAGTGCTATCCCTCTGTTCTTTATTTTAATTCTTTGTGACTATTTAAATAAGAAAAACAAAACTTAAACTGAATGTTTTCTGTCAGTAGCAAAAACATGCTAAACAACTTATTTTGTTTGCAACTAAATTCAAGTTTCTTAATTGCTCCTGTCTATACTGAATTAAGATATCATTTTTGCTTGTTTTAGCTTGTCTCAATTTCAATATTTTTCTGCTGATTTTTCCATAAGGTGGAATTTTATGCAGTATGCACATTTTTTCCCCTGAGAGAATGATTCATTTTTAAACTGTACATAGTTATTTATCCATGAAAATAATACTAGAGCTTTCTCATTACTCCAATGATGCATTTTAATTCCCATTCCATATTTAGAGAGCGATTACCATTATTTAACAGGTCTCTAACAGGAAGATAATCCTCGGTGTATTTGTTCTTTACCTCTTTAAAAACGTTACTGCATGCTTAAAGAGGATGTAAATAGTTCTGTGACCTGGTCCTTAGCTTTCCAAAGGAAAAATAAAAAATGTTTACAATATCTGCCTCAGTGTGATATTTTTTAATAGTGTGTGTAATGTCCTATGTAATGAAATTATGATCATGATATACAAAATCTGGTATGTAAATGTGGCTGTGAAGTGTTGGCCAATCCCAAAATATTTTTAGGGGTTTTGGGCCTGTACTTTTAATGTATATATTTATTTTATTTACCACAAAATAAAAGAATAACAATTTTATTTAGTTCATATTGTATTTACAATGGGCAGTGAAATCTGGTTTTATGGGACAATACATCAACATTAAAGCTCTGAATAATTTGACAGCACTTTTAAGTAAGAAATATATTATAAGTAATATCAGTTTATGGTCACTCAACTTGAAAATCTGAAGCAGATCCAGATAAGCCCACTAACCTTCACTTTACCCCATTTCTAATTGAAGTGATTATTCATTAGTGAACAGGCAATTTTCCCTTTTACAAACAACTGGCAGCAAGAATATTTGTAAAATTATTTACTATTGTACTTAATGATTAACAAATTCCACTGAAGGTTACAAAACTCTGCTGAACTATTGGGTGTGTAGAAAAAATTGCTGTCAAATTATTAAAGCATCAGATTTGAACACATCAATAGTGACCTCGCATTAGTCATAAATATTCAATAACAATGGGCATTGACTTGGCAAAGAATATATACAGGTGAACACATTATTTTGTGGTATCCCAATGTTTAGCACTAAAAACATCTACTGTATCAACATTAATTACAATATCAAGGTTTATAATGCAATTGAAAGACAATAGCACAATATCAAAACAATGTTATGTACAAAATAGACTAAGGTATATTCAAGGTTTATGGTTTGACAGGTATTTTAAGTGGAAGCTATTCATAATTTTTTAAATGTATGTACACTAAAGTTTATAAATAGATGTAAGTGCTGAAAAAAATTATAAACTAGTTCTTTTTATATATAAAAAAACCTCTTGGGAAAAATGTTAACTATTTTAAAAATTTAAAATAAAGAAACAAAGAAAAACAAAATTTTATAACAATTTAAATTTGATGTGTTATAAAAAAATAAGAGTTAACAAATTTATAAAACTAGAATCATTAGGTTATATAGGTTAATCAACTGGTGACACATTTATAATTATGTACAAAAAGACATTTACACTTCATAATCTAGAAAATAACAAAAATAAAAAAAAAATAAGGTGAAACATTTGAAGATTTTGACAATTACATTACAGTTTGCACATTTAAAGTGATTTTAAAATTAAGTTGATTTAATACATGTGCAGATAAATGTATATATATATATATATATAAACTACTTAAGCAAAAAGGTTCATCAGAAATTATTCTAAAAATTAAAAATTTACATTTGATAAAATACTGAACATACATTTCTACATCATGGGTTTAAACTGCCATGTCCATTTGTATCTTTGGGTGGGGATTGTAATTCAGTATCTCAAAGTCATCAGCTTTGAAGTCTTCTATGTCACTGACCTGTCGTTTGATTAACAAAGATGGGAACTCACGGGGCTCGCGCTTCAACTGTGTAAACAAAAACAAGAGCCTAAAATTTTAAAATTCCCTAAAATCATTAACAATTATGTTTTGCTATGAATGAACTGCTAACATAAAATATTTGCAGAAATGTAATAATGTAAGTATATACCTGTTCTTCAACTGTGTAAACAAAAACAAGATCCTAAAATTTTACAATTCTCTAAAAGCATTAACAATTATGTTTTGCTATCAATGAACTGCTAACATAAAATATTTCCAGAATGTAATAATGTAAGTATACCTGTTCTTGTAAAGGCTGGATATGATTGACATACACATGTGCATCACCTAAAGTGTGTACAAAGTCCCCAGGCTGAAACACAAACAATAGCATGGTAGTTATTTAGTCTAAAAAATTAATTTGAAAGTAATTCAAAACCTGGATTAAAAAGTACATTTTTGACGTCACACTTTTTTTGACAATTTTTTTTTACCTCCCTCTCCCCTGTCAATAACAGCCAGACCCCCCCTAAAATGACATCACACCTCACAACTCCCCCCCCCCCCCCCCTCCTCCAAATGGCAGTTGAATTTTTCTTAAAATACGATATTTTTCTAAAATCTTGTCTGAACTGTCTACATAGAGTATTTTAATCAATTCCTATTACAATTTGTTAAAACAGGTTTCTAACACACAAAATAACCACTAAATTTTGTTTTCTAACATTGCTTTTTTATAATGCAAAAGTGGGACGTCACACCATCTGAACACCCCCCCCCCCTCCCCCTCATCACACAGTCACAAGATTACAGACCCCCCTCAGAGTGTGATGTCATTTATGGATGACCCCTTATAAGCAACAACATAAGGGATTCTATTTTCATTTAAATGAAAAGCATGCATCTAAGTGCTAGAACATAATACAGAACTAACTACCTGAAACAACACTGACTAAAAATCACAAACAATTATAGCAAAAAAATAAAGAGAGAGGAGACCATATTGTCTATATTCAACTGACAACCGAAAATATTCATTAAGTCTTTCAGTCGTCTTTAATTCCTTTTGTGTCATCGTCAATTTAAATGTACTGAATGTTGACAAATCAAATAGACTAAGGTTGAAAATGTAGTGTACCTTCAATCCAGTCACATGTGCAATCATGCAGGTAAGGAGAGCATAGCTTGCAATATTAAAAGGCACTCCAAGCCCCTACAATATAGAATGAAAAGTCAAACAGTTAAAACATTCATGTCAAAAGAAACAAAAAATTGATCAGTTCACTTATTCCAGCTAACTAAGCCCACCCATTTTGCCCACAGTGAATGGGAAGAAATCTAGCAGACGCCACATTTCTGAACGGCACTGAACGATTGATAGCGTCACAAAAACACTCCTTAAAAAACTAACCCACCATATCACTGAAATAGTCTTATTATCGTAGCCATTTAAAAACAAACGCGCATTTTTCCACAAATAATTTTCTAGGCTACTGATAAATCAGATAAATAAAATTGGTATCAAATTAAAGGAAAATAAATTTAGTTTTTAATTTTTAAAGTCACCATGAACAATAATTAAGTTTAAAATCTGAGGCGACACCCTAGTTATGATGGTTATCTATATATATAATTCTCTTCTGGGAGACGCTAGAAAACAAGCTGTAACCGCGCTCCCTACCAACCCACCCCTACATGGTCTGGTGAGCTGTGGTTCACGCTAAATGTTTACATTCGTAGAGCCGGGTTAAGTGACGGCTATTAGGGGCAGATAATTTAGTTTGAAACGATTTTAAACTTAGGGGAGCTAACTAAGAGGATGCTGCTTTCACAGGGGGGGGGGGGGTGTAGGGTAAGGGTTAGGGGAAAGGAGGAAATGAAGGTGAGGGTAGTGTTGTTCTTAACGACCTACTGATAGTGTTTTAATGCAAATATTTTCAGTGGCAGCATTGGTACTGTCGAATTCACAAATTATGAATTACTGAAAAGTAGAAAATAAAACAACTAAATAGCTGCATATGATATGCCGTGGGTAGGCTCGTAAGTTATATTACTTATACAATGAATATTTTAAACAGTCAACTGACCAAACGGTGAATAACTTATTGTCGCTTAATACTTAAAAGTATTGGAGGTAATCCCATACAATAATATACAATTAAGAACAAATAAGGCAATAGTGTTATTGTTTAGGCATGATCATAATATTGTAACATCAGTGTCAAAAATGTACAAGTCTGCAGCCTTGTCAAAGGCAATTTCTAATTAAAAAATATCAACAAATATTACCATATCAGCTGATCTCTGATATAATTGACAAGAGAGTTCACCATTGGCAACATAAAACTGGACCAGACAGTGGCAGGGAGGTAGTGCCATTATAGGAAGATCTACATAAATAAAATTAAAGTTAGTCATGGTTTGAGAAAATATAATAAGTATAAGTTTGTAAGTATATTTTTTCATATTCGCCTCAACAGAATGCAATCAAAATAACATACGCTACCAATGAAAGTAAATTTTTCACTAACAGACTACCCAAATAGGAACAGCCATACTAAAAAATGGAATTTGAATTTTGAAGGCAAAAAGAGGAACATGTGCATGGATGCTACTTTGTGATGTTAAAAATAATTAAAAAGTCTAACAGTAGTAGGCCTACTTGATATGAGAATTACATGTCGTTTTAGTATGTAGTTAATATCACTATAGGTTTGATTTAAAACTAGTTGATGCTACAACAATCCGAAACTATTAAAGATTCTTTGACTAGCTTTCCATGCTCAAGTGCTGCTCATTTGCTATGTACTATCGACGATAATAAATCAAATGATTACTCATTTAGGTATTCATTCCTTCCTCTGAATATATCTAAAATATTGTATACATTTTCAAAGCTATTGCAATCTTGGCGACAGACAATTTATTGATCAACATGTATGCCTAAGTTTTAAACGTACATATTGAATCAGAAACGATTGCCAGAAGTGAAATAATTGCATTTCCCTCTCTACTTTTGCAGTTCATTTTTCAAAATAAAATAAAAATGTATTTATTTGCTTATGTTTATGTACAAACTTCAACAAAATTGAAAAGGCGGAATGAGACACATTTTTTCGTAACTTACTGGAACAATATCATTTTTGGTGGGACAGTAAGCATGTCTGAAAAATATTTCAGACTTCCTTTGAAATAAGCAACTAACCATCAGTAAGTGAATGAATTCCACTGACGGTAGGCTGTAAAAAATATTTCATAAATACCTTTTGGATTCCAAGCACACATCACAATGGTTCGATCATTGGGTGCATTTTTTATTTTTGTTATGACGTCTCTTAATTGATCCACACCTTTCTCATCATAGTCAGCATGCATGTTTGAATATTCAGCCCCAAAATGCCGCCATTGAAATCCATAAATTGGACCTAGATCACCTATAAAAACACAAATATTTAGGACATTTTGCATGATCGAATACAAAAATAACATTCGAGTTCAAGTGTAAGAATATGTAAACAAACATGCTACCTTCTTCCCTATCTCGTAGACCTCTATTATCCAGGAATTCTCTGGAACCATTAGAATCCCATATGTGAACACCTTTTTCTTTGAGCTCATTGCCGTTGGTTGACCCTCGAATGAACCACAGAAGCTCTTCCAATATTCCCCGCCAGAAAACTCTTTTTGTTGTCAACAGGGGAAAGGCTAGTAAAAAAAAACATGACAGGTGAATATAACTGAGACTACATGGAAATTTGATACAAACCTAAGTTACATATTATAGGAATTTACATTAATTACGAAGGGGTAACTGAAAAAGCCATAAAACAGTTCTTTCTCTATGAGCCAGTTATATTTAAAATCAAAGACAAATTGAACCAAAAATATATGACGTAGATGGTTTAATTTGACTCTTTGATGAATGTATCATATAAAGATGCATTAATAAATAATAATTAGAACAGTGTAGTCCCACACAATTATTTCCAGTCTGGTTCTGCCATTGAAATTGAAATGACAGCAGTAAAATATAACTTAGGCAGACTCAAATATTTTTGGAAAAAAAAAATGAATAAAAGGGCTCATTACACAACAAAGGTTGCAGACAAGAAAATTTAAAGGAAAGAAGACAAAATACAGAGAAGGTTGGCATATTAGGGTGGGTTAAGCTCATGGTTCTGAACCGAAAAGTTTCAAGTTCCAACCCCTGGGCAGATGAGGCTCGATAGCTGTGGACAACAACTCATCTAGGAGAGACAACTCAAAATCAAACAACTGCTGGCTTGTAGTTTGTTCTTGGTTGGACAAAAGCATAACAAGCTGACATGTAGTACTTAATTGTGTTGCGCTGTCAGTTCCTTAGCAGAGAGAATCTGCCTCTATCTGATATAACTTAAACTATCAACAAACTCTCTTCCCATACAACTAGTGAATGATGGATCAGATTGTTTTAAACCACAGAAAAATAACCAGTGATAAAGTTTATACAATAAAAACATCTCTCCATAACCTGCATAGAACAGCCTCTTTACTATATAAAACTGGCATAAAGAAAGCAAAAGATTACTTTGATTAAGCACTTACTGTTTCTAAGACAATACCGCATTTGCATTCCAAATATTGACTTGGTATCAACACCAGTCCTGTTACTTCTGAGGACCCCATGATCAATTATCTTTCTAATGGCACTCAAGTATTGATGTTCATCATGGCTATATGAAGAAAAAAAAATCATCGATCAGCAACTTTTATTTAATAACTTATGAAACACTTGCATTAGCCGAATACATTTAATGATACTATATATAGGCCTAGGCCCTAACCATTGCTAATTTATTTAGCTTTCTCTACAAACATACAGTAAACCTGTTCAGAAATCAATATAATTTTTTTTTAATTCTGCTAGCTCTATCCTATGTTTCCACATTATTTTATTCTCTTCTTTTGCACTTGCTTAGTTTAAGTAGTTGGTGCGTTTGAGCAAAATAGAGCATCTTCATGACTTTCAAAAAGTTCCAGTCTATGACTGAGAAATATGCCTAGGTAAAATGGTTATTTTTTAGATTTAATTACATTACGGAGTTAAAATTAAGGATATAAAGGTTTAATAACTTTGTTAACTAAGGTACCACTAAATAATTATATTTTTATAGACTAACAGATGAGCATATAGACATTAGACAATGTACTATGTAGGCTACTACATATAGTAGGTCTATTTAGTGGCGTCGCTAGGTCGGGTGTCACCCCCCCCCAAGAAAAAAGTATATATATATATATATATATATATATATAATATACATGTATGTGTGTGGCCTCCTTAGGCCTATAATTTAAATATGTCCATGTATGTATAAAAGCTTTAATCACTACAGACTTAATAGTAATGTTGTTTATCTATAGTCTTTTGATAACACAGTTGGATGTAGCATTGTCTGGTTCAGGCCGCACCGCCCTCGCTACGCCTGTGGGCCTATTTATTATTTAGGTGTAGACCTAGATTGTTTAAAATTTAATCATACCAGGATCTAGGATTTCTGTCCAAAGGTACAAATTATAATTCTCTAAACCTAAATTTTAACTAGAAAAAATGAGGTCCTTGTATGGTGAAAAAAAGTCACATGAAAAAAAACAAAAAAAAGTCACAAAGGAAATTTTTTTTCTGAAAAAAAAAGTGAATTGATGTGGGTTTTTTTTTTTGTTGTTTAATAGAATTATGGTATAACACTAATAAGTAAAAAATACTATAACATAATTTACACAGCAACCTCAACTTTTGTAATGAATTTAGTTAATTACACTGTAGAAATATTAATTATAAATGAAATTTAGGCACATCATTGTGTTTTGTATGTTTGTTTTGCCGCTTCTTCTTCGGCTTCTCCTCAGTCTGCCTTGTCTGTTGTTGATGTTTTGTGTCAATGACTGCCTTTGTACCGTGTGGGCTTTATGTAATGAGCGTTATAAATGTGGGCAGTACAGGTGGTTGCTTTGACATGATGCAATGAGTTGAGGGCAGCAAATCACTAACTCCATCTTTATGTCTTTTCGCACTAATTTAAAGTTAGTATTCAACAAACACAATGAAAACCCTAATCTAATACAAATGGAAAATATGTTAATTGTAGGCCTAATCATACCAATGTATATAGATAGATTCTATTTAGATTTTATTAATTTAGGACTATATTCTCTAGATGTATGTAGACCTAGGCCTATAAAAAAAATATTTTCAAATTTGGTCTGCAGATTGGACATTTTTTTGACCTTAGTGCCTACATTTAGAGTAGGCCTACATTATTTGTGGCATATGGTGCTTAGAGACTAACCAAATTAAATTCAAAAGCCTAAAACAAAAATACAGCCCGTGCAGTCTTCAAAAATGCCATACAGATAGGCCTAGCTAATGCCTGATTAGGAAAATTAATAAGCTAGTCTAGGCTGATTTCAGTAAAAATGTCAACTCTGGTTTACAATAGTTTACATCCACCAAGGGCCAAGACATAAACAAGTTATTTTAAAATAAGCTTGCTTTTACGAATATTGCTGTATGCATGCAAACAGTAGGCGGTTAAATTGTTTAAAGTTTAAATAAGAAAGATTGCGCTGCAAATATTATAGTAAATGTAGAATCTAGATTAACTACTTACTAAGACGAATTCCCATTGTGAGCGACTTTTTCTGCCATTTTCTTGAAATTAGGCGCGCAATTGCCTGTTGCCAGGTGGGAAAAGAAAATTATTTGCCGAGTCGGAAATAGAATAGATCTAGACTAGGCCCTAGATCTAGATCTATTTCAAATCACTTCTGTAAATCTAGGCCTATAGATCTAGATCTTGTACTCCATAAGGCCCTAGAGTATAAGTCTAATGAAACTGTTTTCTTTCTAAAACTTGTTCTCTCTCCTATTCTCACACTCTTTCACTATTCTCATTAAACAACATCTGAAACGTGTAAAAAAAAAATAATAAACATTTAAAAACCCTTAAAACTTTACATTTGAAAAATGAATAAAATAATTTGATAGAATTAATAGCATCGTTGAGATTGGGACAGCAGTCTTTTCGTTCGTTACACTTTCTGTCTCTCTCCCACACCCCTACCCTATTTTTTTTGTCCATTTTTATAGAATCTAGATCTATATTAGAATGTTGACAATGTTGAGTTTGTAAAATACATTATGTCATGTAAAAGTGACGTGTAAAGATCTAGCAGATCTCAACTTAGGGCCTACTCTACTTTATCCTGAGAAGCATAGGCTGCAGCTCAACCACGAGAAATACAATACGTAAAAAGAATATTAAAATTAAATAAATTTAAAAAAAAACAAGTTAATTAAAAAGTCTAGTGACATTTAAGCGCAATTTCCTTATGTTATCTAAAAATAGCTCTGTCGTAGCGTAAATCAAGAGCAGGGCTAATAAAACCATTGGTTAGTTATTAAAACGTTTTTTATTTTAAAAAAATTTCAGTATTTTACATGTTTTATTTACAATAGCGTTACATGACTAAAAACCATTGCGCGCCTAGCTACCGAACGTGATGTCGCAGCCATTGAACGTGATGGCGCAGCTATTGAACGTGATGACGCGTGTGGTGTGGTTGGATAAAAATGCCTACTAATTCGGTCCAAATTTTAATTAATTAAAAAAAATGTTTGTGACCGAACGAAAGGATATTTTTGAAAACTTTCTTCGGCAATATTGTTCTAAATTATGGCAGGAATCGATTGGTACATGTTTCAAGTCGCTTATTGGTCTGGTTGCCGAGATATGGGCAAAAAACTGCATTTTTGAAAGGTTTTTTGGCTTTTCCAGGAAATCCATGAAAGAAACCCGGAATTTTTTTGGCCTATGTTCATCCTCGTAACTTGCTTAACATATTTGCTTTTGGAACTAGTCCTCGATATTGCTTCGTTGAGGAGGAGATATGACTTAAAGCTGCGGACACACATCCATCCATTCATCCATCCATACATTCCCAGAAATGACGAGTTAATAAAAGCAATTCTCCAGAATGGAAATTGCGCTAAAAACATTAACCATAAAACTTTAATGGGAACAATGATTTAATGGAATTAATAGCATGGTTGACATTTTTTTGTCTGTCTCATCCCACCCAATTTTTGTCATTTTTATGTATTAGAATTTTGATTTTCTAACCAATATTTCTTTACTTGAAATCATTTTTTAAAAATGTTTATCAGGTAGGCCTTAAGATATATTTTTTTCAATTCATAAAGGGAAACAATAAAACAAAAATTAAAGTACAGTACAAAGTTTAGTTGTCGAGCACAATTATTTCTGGACAATGCTAGTAGGTCAAGAATCTAGATTTTAAAAAACAAACACCTAACCTAATTTCCACGCATTAACAGTGGGATAACTACCCAGTACGCACCAGCAGACGCGGGTCTTGTGAGATAGGTCGTAGGCTGTGTATAAGTCTGCCTAGCTTTATGTCAACTATATGTTGCCTAAGTTATAGACAACATGCAATAGACATATGTTTATTGACTTAATTTAATAATAATAACGAAAAGGACTTGATATTTCGTTATTGCACTTGATATTGTTAGAAGATCATGACAATACTATACTATCACTAACTAAAAGGTTCAGCTTGACAAAACGGACCTCGTTATCTTTTTTTTATCATTGTATAATTATGTTATGCTTGTACATTTATTTTAATGTATCCTTCATGTAATATGTCAAAACTTTCACACTTCTATCGGAAATTCGCTTTTCATAATATATATCACTATTTCATTAAAACCAGAGTTTCTTTTATGCATCTCTTGGGGAAAGGGGGGGGGGGGGGCGGCTAAGAGCGTCTACCACCACCCACCCTTGAAAACCCTACACTTGAAACGAAATAGTATTTATATAGAAAACAGATACTTTTACCAGTGTCCGCCCCCACCCTCTTGAAAATTTAGTACGCCCCGAGCCCCGAAACTTTCAAGTGCCCCCACCCACCCGAAAAAGTCTGAAACACTGATTAAAACTGAACTAATGAAATGAGATAATGTTGATTTAGAGAAATGTTGAGCAAGTAATTTCAGCCCAAAGACTTAGTTAAACAGACGATAGCTACTAGAAATGGTGAAATACTACGTTCTTGCTATCCGCTATGGTACGGTTAACGTTGGGTGTGTACACTAATAGTAGGTTTAACATTGGCTGTGTACACCAGTGGTAGGTCTGAAACTGACTGCGTACACTAGTGGTAGGTTTAACACTGGCTGTAATATAGTCTACGCCAATGTGATAACTGAGCAAACGTTACATAAACTTATTATACAGTGTTAATTCCATCAAAACGTAAGATAACTGGGTCAGGAGTCACTTGATCGAGCGTCATGTTTAATTGACGTCATCCTGTAGTGACGTCAGGCGTGGAGCCAGGTAGATCAAGCCACGCCCACGGTGTGTGTGTGTGTGTGTGTGTGTGTGTGAAAAACTAATAACTTTTCTATCTGCAGATAATACGTGTGATGGGTGCGATAGGGGATAGGTGTGATAGGGGATATGTATGATAGGGGACAGGTGGGATAGTGGACAGGTGGGATAGGGGATAGGTGGGATAGTGGATAGGTGGGATAGGGGATTGGTGTGATAGGTTTTAAGTGAAAGGTGTTGCCAGCAAATGTTAAAAATATCTTTCAATAGACCCAACTCACAAACACTAACTCAGGTTCCTCGATTCATTTATATTTTATTTAAATATATCTCAAGCATTTCTTGGGAGAGGCTGGCTGAATGACGCATACAAACTCATATTTTCCTGCTACTTATGGTATAGACATAACATATTTCAACCGACTGCAGCTTCAACAGGCTCCTACAAACCTGTATAGACGCTAGCCTCTACTATCGAGCCCGACATACTCCTAGTTTTACCTGTAGCATTGTACAACCATATCTGAGCTATACCTTACACAAACAGCTCCATGTTGACCTGGTACTGATCACGTGACCTCTCAGTCAATTTACATCGACGCTGGCATGACCCCCCCCCCCCCCTTTATTAAAACAAAGACCTACTTTACATTTAATATGATGACGAATTTTAAAATAGACTGATTTTTTTGTAAAGGACTTTAAACTTGCAAGGAACTTGCAAAGGAATTTAAACTTGCAAAGAAATGTTATCTAAAAGAAAATGTCCTAATGAGGTCAGTCAGAAGCGTGGAGATCCACACCAGGGTCAGGGGCGAACTATTAACTTTCCTACCCTATATACACACAGTCAGAGGCGTAGCTACCCTTCCCGGCGCCCGGGGACAAACTTTCAATTTGTCGCCCCCCCCCCCCCCTCAAACTTTCGATGTGCACACCCCCCCCCCCCATATATTTTTTAGATTTATAATGCAAAACTGCAGCTAAAATGATATTTTAATGTGTTTTTCCAACCCATTTTGGCGCCCCCTGAGGTCGGCGCCCAAGGACATAAGTATCCCCGCCCCCTCCCCACTCGCTACGTCTCTGAACACAGTACACCATGACACTAGTTTAATTAACTGTAAGCACAATAGGCAGCATTTGTGGGATTTATCTTATCGCACTAGCTACAGTATAGTGAAACATTACGTTCGCTATTTGAATACACTTTTAAGAATATTTTACTACCACTCTTAGCGCCCTTAATTCTGCGCCCTACTCGCTCCCACCCACCTGATGTTGATTCTAAAGAAAAGTATTAAAATAATGACTTAAGCTAAACTAGTGATATGGAGATTAGCCGGAATGATTAAACTTCCTTATGAATATTAAATGTGTCAATACCTATATTTCAGTGTTTGCCTTTCATGCATATATTACGTCATTAAGGAAGTAGGTTGGTCGGAAATGACGAGTTAAAGACAGCTGTGACGTCAGCCAAGCAAACACTTGTGTTTGCTCACACGACGAAGTATGGGCGTGATCTACGTAGGTTTGTCAGTTGCGTAGCGAGGGGGGGGGGGGGGCGGGGAGGGGGGGGTACATATGCGCCGACCTTAGGGGGCGCCAAAATGGGTTGGAAAAATAAATTGAAAGGTTGAGGGGGGTGCAAATTGAAAGTTTGAGGGGGAGGGGGTGCAAATCGAAATCTTGAGGGGGGTGGGGTGCAAATCGAAAAGTTTGTCCGCGGGCGCCGGGAAGGGTCGCTACGCCTCTGAGGTTTGTAGTTGGTAAGAAAGTGGTGTTGAATAGGGTTGGTTTGGTAGGCGAGGGTTGACTTAAACATTCCATCTCAAAACGAATGTAGCGGTTAGGGTTATATTTATGGCTAAGTTTAGGCTGCACATAACACAAACAAAAAACAAGTGTAAAGGCTAGGGTTAGTTTGATCATACTCGAGACACCGGCAAACACATACATAAAAATGCACACATAAACATACACTTAGGCGTACACGCACACATATAAAGTCAAACAGGACATACATAAATACACAACTGGGTCGGACTTTGCTTCAGCCAAGGGGCTGCGTGTGTGTGTGTGTATGTGTGTGTGTGTTATAATTGTATTATATCAGCAGATCGCGCTGTATTCTGTCAAAGATTCCAAGACTTTCAAGAAAAAAATATTTTTTAAACAGTTATTAAAATAAATTCTAAGCTTTAAAATGAATAGGGATGTAGTCTACTTCTGTGAACATGAAACCTGCTACAATGAAAGTATTATTGGAAGGCGTGGTCGAATGGTGGAGCATAAGACTGCTAACACGAAATCTATGGTTCGAATCCGGGTTCAAGTCTGTTGAAGATCTTTGAGTACACCCAGCTGTAATAGGTACATGTAGGCTTCGATATTTGTCTATTATGTTAGGGTTATGCTTAGGATAGAATACTTCTCTCTGATGGGCGCTGATTCATCATATATTAACACCCACTTTGCTGAATGAATGTCGACTTGACGCGCTATGTTCTTGCCTATCGATACACTAAGGTTGATGTTCGTGTTTTTGTTGTCAGTCATTTGATTGGCAGATATAAAAGCTCTATTAGTTTCTGTTGGATTCAATTTGTTTTATGTAATTGTAATATTTTTTCTTAATTAGTTTAATTAAAAATGAATCCAATCTACTTATATCACATTAAACATGAAGCATATTTTAAAGTTTTTCTAGAAGGACTAAAGCACTTTATAAAGTTTTTGTTACTGACGGTTTTAGTTTTAGACTGTAGTCACGATTCTTCGAAATGAAAAAAATTAAGGTATCCATTTAAAACTTTTCTTTTTTGATGTACCTGTGTTTGTTTAGACCTAATATAATTAAGTTGATTGCAACTCCAAATAAAAACTGGCATGGCGCATTAAATACTATAACCAACAAATCTTTTATGTAAAAACTTTGTTCTTTTGGCTTGGAAAAACCAAATAATTCGGAGTCTTAGGTCCATCGCCAACTCTTGTTTGCTCAACATTAAGTTCTCGCGAGAAGGGTCGAGATCGAGAGTAAACTGGCGGAGTGTTGCAAGTGAAAATACGATGACGCGCTTCGGCTGCACATGCTAATCTGGGATCTAACGGTTGGACGTAAAACATGCAGTAAAAAATAGTCTATTTTTAACTGTAAGGGCTACCGATTGGAGTTTAAAATAGCCACTAGTGATGTGAATAGTTGTAGTATTTAAGCAAACAACTAATTAAAATAATGCACTCTTATGTCAGTGCAATTTTATTTCTGTTAACGAAAATGTACTTTCGTTCAATGGTGTGGTTACAATGTAGTCCTTATGACTTCTAACACGAAAGTCTTGAGTTCGGATCCAGAGTTTCTTCCAGGCATCTCTTCGGGGCAAAGCATCCCCCCCCCCCGAAAAAAATTCTACCCCCTCCCCCAAATGAAATGAAATTTATATAATTTATATAGAAAATATATACTATTAAGTGTCCGCCCCCCCCCCCCCCCCCCGAAGAAAGTCTCCCCCCCCCCCCCCCCGAAAATTTCACGTGCGCCCCCGGAGAAAAAAGTCTGAAAGATCTCTAGACTGTAGGACGTCCCTGAGTTCACTCAGCTTTGATGTGTACCTGACTCGCGTTAGGGGAACAAATGCGTTGGTCCTTGTATTGACCACATTATCCTCCCGTATGGCGAGGACACTGAAACATATGAACTCTACTTCATCTGCCCCGTGTATCTTTTTTTTTTTTTTGTACAAAAATCAATTTTTTAGAATTTTTCAAATGTTGACTGTGTTATTTCTAACAAGCTTGCAGTAACCTCAGCGTTTATAAAGTTCGTACCAATCATCTTATTAGCAGCAACACTAGAAATAGATATTTAATAAATAAAATGTTCCAAACACAATTTTATGCAGTTCATTATTCAGTGTGTATGTGTGTGGGTATGTGGGAGGGAGTGGGGTGGGCTGTGTGTGTGGGTATGTGGGAGGGAGTGGGGTGGGCTGATATTGTTGATTAATATGAGAGATGTTGGTCTAAAGACACTGTTGTATAACATTGGGGGGGGGGGGGGGGTTGGTACGAAATCTCATAGTTTAGAGTACATACATATTTTCACAACTCCTGGTAGTAAAGTACATGATTTAAAATAATTAATGTAATCCTTATACCAGCCTTTTCAATATGTTCTAATGGATATCTAACAAGTGACTAAAATATACTTAGAAAAATTACAAAATCTTGCTATACTTTAAGAAATACAAACCTACTTTAGTGACACTGTCCTCACTCTTCCCGCCCCCGACTAGATACATGAAAGAAACTCTGCATCCACTCATTATTTAAAACAGGATTTGAAAAAAAGAAATTAAGTGCAAAGTTAAATAATCCAAACCAATATCAACACCCCATACAAAATTATAAAGCACCACCCCTTTGAGTATCATAATAAGGGCACGATCTCCAACCACATACAAGTCTACATCAAACGTCTTTAAATGTATGACGTCATATTAACTCACACTGGTCATTCTACGTCACAATTTCTCAGCCTCCCATCTCCCGTACGCGTGACGTCATAAACGTATAACCGTTTATGTTAACGTATACTCAAGTTGTTTTCTATAAACAACTCGCAATGAAAAAAACACCTTGTAAATTAAATTAAGCGCAATATACATAGGCGTATGTTCTGATACATCGTTGGAGGAAGTAAAGCCTGTTGTTTAGGCAAAACTAAAAGAAAATTTTTTAAATTCTTCACGCTATAAAAATAGGTTAAAGTATAAAACTAATCATACATTCGAAATAAAGTTAATTTATTTAGCATGGCATTTAAAAATATTTATTCACACTCCACCCGAAGCTTGAAGTTTTACAATTTATTACCTAATTTGCATAAAATATTCATTTCGTCCAAGGATGTGAAACGCCCATCACGACTGTAAGCCATTGAAAGACAACCCCCGTCTTTGTACATTCCTTAACACCGTCCCAGGAATTTCCCACGTGCAGAATAAAAAAAAAATACCAAGATAAGAGACTGCCTGTCGTCTGCAAGGATGTCAATCTAGTGGTTGGGATTTTTTATTTGGAGTGTTTGCTTTTGGATGCACCTGAGATATTTGACGCGCCGGCTGAAACTGCGTGCGCCTTAGTGGTTGGCTGCCGGGAAGCTGCCCGTAGTTGTTGCCCTTCAATGGTTTCTCTGGTCCGATCAAAGCCAAAATATCAAATAATGCAACCAGACATTACAGCGCAATTTTTGCTATTATTGGCGGCAAAAGATGTGGGTGGTAAGTGGTAAATGTGGGTGGTAAATGTTGGTAGTTAATGCTGACAGAAGATACATAATTTCCTTAAGACATTTTTTTTATCTTGAGAAAATTGTGAAATAAAGAAAATATCAAGAGCATAGTTTTCATTGTTAGATTTAAACGCATATATTTATTTAAAAAAAAAACTGTTTAAATTCACCATGAACAATAGGGCTCTTTCAGTTAAATGTATTCTAAATGTTTTAAAACAAATAGAGCTTTGTAAATTCTACGCTTTAAAACTAAAACTTCTTTAAACTTGACCTCTTTAAAAGCTGACTGAATTCTATTTGAATTGAAAATAGGGCTTTGTGAATTTGACCCGTTTTAGAACAAGGTCTTTAAACACAGAAACGTAAAAAAAGACAGAACAAATCCTTTTACAATGTAAGTAAAGTTTCTAGTCTCGGCGCCAAGTTTGTACCTGTCAGATGTATCACAGGATGACATGTCACTCTATTGACACAACTGACACGACAGTCGTCTGTCACTTCTCCTCATCTTCTGTCATCTTTTCTTCTCAATAAGACTCATATTTCTTCTAACTTTCAATGTGAAGTCTTCTTTAAACAGCAATCTGTTGACTGATTGCTTAGAACAAATACACACTTTTTTTTTTTTTTTTTTTTTTTTTGCAAAACTATTACATCTGAAAAAAACAAGTTAATTAAAAAGTCTAGTGACAATTTTAGCGCAATTTCCTTATGTTATCTAAAAATAGCTCTGTCGTAGCGTAAATCAAGAGCAGGGTTAGTAAAACCATTGGTTAGTTATTAAAACGTTTTTTATTAAATAAACCTAACTACTAACTAAACTCAGCACCTTGAAATCAAGAGCAGGGTCATTAAAACCATTGGTTAGTTGAACTTGATTATCAACATGATAATCATTAAGATGATAGATCTCTACTTCCGGCATGTATATACAACCACACCACACGCGTCATCACGTTCAATAGATGCGTCATCGCGTTCCATGGCTGCGCCATCACGTTCAGTAGGCGCGCAAGTTAATTAAAAAAGTCTAGTGACATTTATGCGCAATTTCCTTATGTTATCTAAAAATAGCTCTGACGTATAATGATGGGGTGCGTTCAAGCTAGAAGAGCGATCGGTTTGTAGGTGTTTATGTAATTTTAAAATTTGTGACCGAACGAGAGGATATTTTTGAAAACTTTCTTCGGCAATATTGTTCTAAATTATGGCAGGAATCGATTGGTACATGTTTCAAGTCGCTAAGTGGTCTGGTTGCCGAGATATGGGCAAAAAACTGCATTTTTTCGAGGTTTTTTGGCTTTTACGGGAAATACATGAAAGAAACCCGGAATTTTTATGGCCTATGCTCATTCTTGTAACTTGCTTAACATAATTGCTTTTGGAACTAGTCATCGATATTGCTTCGTTGAGGAGGAGATACGACTTAAAGCCCGGACACACATTCATCCATCCATCCATTCCCAGAAATGACGAGTTAATAAACGCAATTCTCCAGAATGGAAATTGCGCTAAAAATTCTATATATAAAAATAAGGAAATAAAAAATATCAAAGATGAATGAAAAAAGTGACCGTTCAGACGAAAATAGAAACAAAACAAACCAAAAATAGACACTGTTCAAACTTATTTGAGCCGACGGTAACACGGCTCAGTTACAGGAATGTCAAGGGTGGGCACAGTGGTGTGTACACTGGTGTGTACATTCATGTGTACACACGTTGGTGTCGCCACTCAGACAGCAGCTATTATCAGCGTGTCCACCCTTCAGAATAATGGCCGTCCATCCTCGCTTGTACTTAACTGTGCACCATCGAATTTAGGGGCGCGTCCATCTATAGACGTGATACCGCTCCCATCAGAGACTTAATGACAATTCCACCCCACACGTAATGGCACTTTCACCCCCACACGTAATGACACTTTCACCCCCACACGTAATGACATTTCCACCCCCACACGTAATGAGACTTACACCCCCACACGTAATGACATTTCCACCCCCACACGTAATGACATTTCCACCCCCACACGTAATGACACCTCCCCCCACACCTAATGACACTTCCACCCCAGGACATAGTGACACTCCCACCCCCAGACATAATGACACTTCCACCACAGACATAATGATATTTCCACCCCACACCTAATGGCACTCCACCCTAGACGTTATGACGTATATAGTCAAAGACGCATAGTAACATCCACCACCAGAAGTAATGACGTGTCAACCGCTACGCAATGGGCGAATCCCCCTCACTCCAAGTGACGCATCACCCGAGTCATGCTGACGCTTCATCTCAGGGTACTCCTAGCCCCAGACAAAGGCGTAGCTCCATCACTAGACATAACGACGCTTACATCCTCTGCTTTATTTAACTTCTAAATGTCATGACGCGTACATACCCAGCCCAGTTGCACCATCTCGCCAGTATAACAGACGCCCCCTCCCCGATTGTAGGAAAAAAGTCACAGGAAAAAAAAAAACACAGGAAAAAAAAAACACAGAAAAAAGTCACAGGAAAAAGTCACAAGAAAAAAAAGTCACAAATATTTATTTGCATGAAATTCGTTGATATTTTTATGTATTAAATATTTAGAGAGTGCAAATTAACATAGGATTAATTAAATGTAATGTGATGTGTGTAGGTTGTATAAGCACAGTAATTGTTATAATTCATCTAAAAATATTTAGTATGAAGTTTGTAGATTGTAATTATGTTAAATATAATATTAATAACAATTAATAGAATGCTCCAAAGTCCACGGTTTTCATTGCGTTATTTTTTTTTAATAGCAACATTAATTTACTATGAAATGGTAAGTTCATCTGACTCAGCTGCCCTCATCGCAACAATAGTTATGCTTAGTTCAACCAACTTTAATGCCCACATTTATAACGCGCATTAGAATCAAAACCGAAAACCGGCAAGGTTCAAAGGCTGCATTGACACAAAACGTCACCAACACACAATATGTTCGGACAAGGTCTACTGAGGAGAGGTCGACCAGAGAACAGCCTACGGCAAAACACAATGATGTGCCTAAATTTCTTCTATAATTAACTTTTCTACCGCGTATTTAACTAAATCCGTAACAAAAGTTGAGATTGTTGTGTAAATTATTTTAGAGTATTTTTACTTACAATTGATATAAACCATAATGCTTTTAACGTCTATAAATAATTTAAGCTATCAAAAAATATAACCCACAACAATAAACATACAAAATTTTACAATTTTTAACTAATAAATCACAAATATTTCTAAAAATATTTTTGTGACTTTTTTTCTGTGACTTTATTTCTGTGACTTTTTTCCGATAAAATTTTTCCATTGTGACTTTTTTTCCTAGCAAAAACTGTGACTTTTTTCTGGTTTTTTTCCTGTGACTTTTTTCCGTTCACCCCCCTCCCCAATCCTACAGACGCCCCCTCCCGTCCTACAGACGCCCCCTCCCGTCCTACAGACGCCCCCTCCCGTCCTACAGACGCCCCCTCCCCAGTCCTACAGACGCCCCCTCCCCAGTCCTACAGACGCCCCCTCCCCAGTCCTACAGACGCCCCCTCCCCAGTCCTACAGACGCCCCCTCCCCAGTCCTACAGACGCCCCCTCCCCAGTCCTACAGACGCCCCCTCCCCAGTCCTACAGACGCCCCCTCCCCAGTCCTACAGACGCCCCCTCCCCAATCCTACAGACGCCCCCTCCCGTCCTACAGACGCCCCCTCCCCAGTCCTACAGACGCCCCCTCCCCAATCCTACAGACGCCCCCTCCCGTCCTACAGACGCCCCCTCCTCAGTCCTACAGACGCCCCCTCCCCAATCCTACAGACGCCCCTCCCCAGTCCTACAGACGCCCCCTCCCGTCCTACAGACGCACCCTCCCCAGTCCTACAGACGCCCCCTTCCGGTCCTACAGACGCCCCTTCCCCAGTCCTACAGACGCCCCCTCCCCAGTCCTACAGACGCCCCCTCCCGTCCTACAGACGCACCCTCCCCAGTCCTACAGACGCCCCCTCCCGTTCTACAGACGCCCCTTCCCGTCTTACAGACGCCTCCTTCCGGTCCTACAGACGCCCCCTCCCCAGTCCTACAGACGCCCCCTCCCCAGTCATACAGACGCCCCCTCCACAGTCCTACAGATGCCCCCTCCCCAGTCCTACAGACGCCCCCTCCCGTCCTACAGACGCACCCTCCCCAGTCCTACAGACGCCCCCTCCCCAGTCCTACAGACGCCCCCTCCCGTCCTACAGACGCCCCCCTCCCCAGTCCTACAGACGCCCCCTCCCGTCCTACAGACGCCCCCTCCCCAGTCCTACAGACGCCCCCTCCCGTCCTACAGACGCCCCCTCCCCAGTCCTACAGAGGCCCCATCCCGTCATACAGATGCCTCCTCCCCAGTCCTACAGACGCCCCCTCCCCAGTCCTACAGACGCCCCCTCCCGTCCTACAGACGCCCCCTCCCGTCCTACAGACGCCCCCTCCCGTCTTACAGACGCCTCCTTCCGGTCCTACAGACGCCCCCTCCCCAGTCCTACAGACGCACCCTCCCCATCCCTACTGACGCCCCCTCCCCAGTCCTACATACGCCCCCTCCCGTCCTACAGACGCCCCCTCCCGTCCTACAGACGCCCCCTCCCGTCCTACAGACGCCCCTTCCCCATCCTATAGACGCCTCCTCCCCGTATCTTACAAGTGTTGACACCCTAAGCAGGAAGTGTACCTTAGTCATCGTTAAGACGTCGCAAGGCCTTGAAAAAAAAATAACAAAAAAATGGCTCATCTATTTCCGGTTCCTTAAATCAAACACATAGCAACTGACGTAATTCCGAAGAAGCCATCAAACCACGTGACCCATTGTACTTGAATTAATCCCTAAAAATAGCCCCACCAATAATCGGACGGGAATGCCGCTTACGTTTACCTAATGTTTTAGAGTGGTTCCATCCCTTGTTGTCTTTTGTTGTGCTTGGGATTTGAACGCTTGTGCGCATGTCCGCGCAATAAGCCTTGCATGTTTAAACACCGATTAGTGACGTGTGTGTGAACCATGTCAAACAGGTGTGGCGGCTCACAGCGTAGGCACCCACAAACCAACAAGGCGGGATCGAACCTATATAAGCCGCAGAACGCGGCGGTTAAAACCAAGAGCAAGAATAACCTTAACAACAGGTTTTTTAATTCCGAAAAACGTAACATTAAATTTTTTTTTTCGAAACTTAAATTTGAAACAACATTCTGAAACCAGTAACGATTACATAAAAATAAAATTAAAAATAAAGTCATAAATACTCTAAAGTAAATTGCAAATTTTCACAACGTGAAGCAAATAATATAAAATTCTTGCGCCTACTAAAGAAACAAACCAAAACCATAAGAAATACTCGCATTGAAGGTAATAAAAAAACTATATTAGTTTTTATAAGGTGTTTATAAAAATTTAATCGCTAAATATTGTCTACAGTAATATACAGTATAATTAAGTTTTTAAAGAAAAAATTGATATACATGATAGTTTGTTTGTTTTTCACACTCACAGGAATACAAAGATGAACCCGACACAGCTATTTATCTTCGCCATTGGAATACTAGTCACATACGCCCAAGGTAGGTTTCGGTGAAAAACGTGTTTTGAACAACTCACAGCTTAAACTTTACAGAATCATTCTCATGAAGAAATAGACGTATTTGATTTTGATGATTAGTAGGTACTGACATTAGATATGTGTGGAGAATAAAGTTTATATATTATAAAATCTCTATTTTACGCATCATAACTACTGCTAGACGCAATTCGTGGATTTTTAATACTGTTTTCTGTCACCATTTGGCAGTCTTATCGCAGATGGGTTTTTTTTTCTCAGCTAGCGATAGCCAGCAATAAATACTAAAGCTCATGAACACGTAGATAAATTTACTGTTTATTCACAATACAACACTAAATTGTGTTTCATTCTAAGATTAGACTTCAATTAACTTGTCACTAGATTTTCCAAGCTGGTATAAAATAAAGATTTTGTACACATGAACCTTAAAAATGAAGAGTTCGTCTGTTTAAATAAATATATTAAGTGTTATTTTTATTCCAATTTTATATGTTTGTCATTAATGTTGAAAATTCGATACATTAAGTAATTAATTTTTTTTTCCTTAAGTGTTACTTTTGTTCCAATTTGATATACATTTTACTAATTTGAGATATTCAGTAATTAAAATTCTCTCTAAAGTGTTTTTTTTTTTACGACTTGTTCTATTATTTTGGTGTGTGTTTTAAACATGATAAATCAAACTGTTGAAACGAAATGCAAATTTCTCTCTTCCAGTTTGCCCACCAACAGAAGTCCTGTTTCTGCTCGACCAATCAGAAAATGCCAGACTAGCATCGTCTGACGACCCGTCCAACGATTTGACCAAATTCAACATTTTGCAAAACTCCATTTCCAGCTTCTACAACAATGACGTCATCACCAGCAGCATTAACCCTATCAGGTCTGACTTCACTTAACAAACACTGTGTTTTTTTAATGGAATCAAGTCCTTTGTGTCTTTCCTCTTACAAAGTAGCTAAAAATATGACAGTATCTAGTTTTAGGGGTATAATTAGTTGATGTAATTAATGACATTTTAAACTATTTGTTGTGTCTGCAATGCGCTACACTCTACCACAAATAAAATTACATAATTTGTGCGTCAAAAAAGGGGAACTAATTAACTTTTTGGCATAATTAGCACTAGCTAACTTTTTCTATGGATCTAAACGATCTTTTTTGAGGCATACGTTAAAACTTCCACGATATTCGTGTATCGAGAAATAAGTGAGTTTTTACCTGAGAAAACCATTTTTGTTAATTGATTTCCTTCTCCTGGCTTTATTGTAAATAATTTACTCTTTGTTTATTTGGCAATTACGACAACATATTCTGGTCAAGTTACCTACTATCTGCTGTACATGTTTTTTTCCCCGCCATATTTACTCTAGTTAATTGTCTGTCTGGCAATAAAAAAAATTGTTTGTTCTGGCCAACAGAGTCGGCGTCTATGACTACAGCAGTTCATTTTTTAACATCACCCCAGCGGGCAGCAGTTTGAACGATGCGCGCGCTACTGTCAATCAAATTGGCAAGGACGCCAATGTAAGTTCATCTTACCTTTTAAACAGCCACTAAACTGAAATAATGCACGCTCTCGATGCTGATTGGAATAATGAATAGTAGAAAAAAAGTTCAATGTTTTTTTCTTTTAATTTTAGGCCGGATCGTGGACATACATTGGCCTGGAGGGGATTCGAACCCGACCCCTCTATGCTAACAACAAGCTGATCATCATCTCATCCCAAGGATCCGGGTCCGCGTCTCGCAGAACCCTGGCACAGTCCGAGATCCTCAGAGTCCGACAGCTGGGCTGGAACCCTTACGTCATCGCCTTGCAGGTATGACGTCATTCGTTTGCACGTGCACAGTTTTTAAATTTGATTATTATCTGCGAAGATTGACTGATGTTTGAAAAATATTTAAGTTCTGAAAAAAAAAAATGAAAACTGGCCAATTTAGCTTGATTAATTTTGACATCTATGTCTAACAATGTTATTGTTAAATGCGAAAAAAACATTAGACTATGACAGAGCATATTGATTTAAGGGCCGTTATTTGCTTCAGGTAAAAGCTTGCCGGCTTAGCTAGGGCTGTAATTGTTTTTCTAAAGTAAATAAAGATTGGCATTTTTAATCCTTATTGACTTTAGATTTTCAATTTGAAATGTATGCTGACTTTGGATTAACCGTACCAGGGCTAACATTATATTGACTTTGAGTTAATTATAATAAGGGCATAAAGCTTATTGACTTAGTCTGAATTTTACTGCGCAGCAAACCTATACGAATTCATCCTATCATGGGTGTGGGCTTGCACGTCACTGGCGTAAACTACGAGTGTTGGGGGCAGTGGGAGGGGGGGGGGGGGGAGGAAGAGGGTTCAGACCACTCTTAGACCATCAAAGTTAAAACTGTCTCATGTTAAGTTAAAGCTGTTGTCGACGCCACCAACTATGGTGTTGACTTGATTGCTTATAGTTTCAATATAAAATAGCATAAAGCCAGAATTCTAGGTACAGACTTTAACTAAATTTTTGAAAAACAGAGACCCTATTGCTATAGATTTGGTATTTATAAAGCCATGAACTCTAAAATCTTTGACTTATTACATTTTTCTTTTACAGACCCTATTGCTTTAGACTTGGTACTTATAAAGCCATAAACCTTAACAACCTATACATTATTTTTCAGTACAGAACCTATTACTTTAGACTTGGTATTTATACAATCCTAAGCCATAACGTCATTGACTTATAAACTTTACAGGGCAGAAACCCAATCGACTTCGAAGAACTCACCATGATAAACGGTGGAGTCAGACCTCCGTATTTGAACGACACTGCGAACTCTGACCCTAAGAGCTACAGACTTCTCACCCCCGAGCTGAACAAAATCATCGCCAACCTGTGCAACGAGCTGCCCCCTACCACCACCCCGACCACCACCACTACCACCACCACCCCGACCACCACCACTACCACCACCACCCTGACCACCACCACTACCACCACCACCCCAACCACCACCACCACCCCAACCACCACCACCACAACGCCAACAACCACCACCACCACAACCCCGACCACCACCACCACACCAACAACCACAACTAGAAGCACGACTACGACCACGCTCGCAGACAAAATTTTTACTTTTGGCGGATGTGAGTTTGAATTTATTTCACGCTTTTAACTTTAATATATACGTACATGCGTCAGCTACTTGTGATACGTATACAAAGTAAAGAATCCTCTTCAGGCATAGCGATCGATTAAGTATATCAAGTAAATTTCATGTTTCTTGACCTCTGAATATGAAGAGAAGGTGTGGCCAGTACTTTGCCCATCCGCCTTTACTTTCCCTAACATGAGTTAGGTACCCATCATAGCTGGGTGAACTCAGGGACGTCCTATTTATTTGAATCCGGATTCGAATCCCAGCCTTTCGGTTAAGCAGCCTAGAGCTCCACCGCATAGACGCCGTCCCTATTCGTAATAAGTATAGCCGACACGTTAGGGAAAGTAAAGGCGTCTGGGCATAGTGCTGACCACACTTTCTCTTCATATGCCGAGGTCACAGAAACAAATGAACTCTACTTCAGTTGCCCTATAGACCGTCAGGTTTGAAAAGGGAACTTTACTATAACTTTTTATAGCCGACACATATTTTCCTGATTTACTAGGACAATTAAGATAACTTTTAAAGACAACTTATTTATTAACTGTAATTTATTTTAACATTATAATTTAGATGTTAACTTCAGTGATGACTATTATATCTTTACTGATGGGTTTGATAATAATTAAAATGTTAACTTCAATTATGAATTTAGCGATGCCTTTATTGTCAAATTCAATAATGATAAATGCTGATTTTAAACAACCCAAGTGCCCCTTACATTGATACTTTGTATAATAAGCCTAACCTACACCACCCCACCAGCTCCCATATGCAGCAAGTGCCTGTTCGAGGGAGGGTTCGGGTTCGACTCCGACCCCCAGTACTGCGACACCTTCTACCAGTGTATCCCCGACTCAGAGCCCATCAAGAAACTCTGTCCTGCTGGAACCTTCTGGAACGGTGACCAGTGCGACTTCATCCACAAGGTCAAATGTCAACTCGGTATGTAAACAAATAAAGTCACCTGGCACGTCTATATTTAGTATCCAAGAAATACTGGCTGCGACTGAACAGGTTTAGAAAATTACTTAGTCTTAAATCTACGGGTTAGTTTACACACCACATTTTACCTGTGACAAAAACAGCAGAAAAACACAAGACTTACTTTACATTTGAATGACGACACAACATTTTACCTGTGATAAACAAAATACTATAAACACTTGACATCTTTTACCTGTGTTTCTTGTTTCAGCTGTTTGTGACGTCAGGACCCCCGCCGGGACCCGCTACCCCAGCGGACGATGCTGTAACAAATTTTACGAGTGTAACAACGGGAACCTGACCGAGATGAGCTGCCCCATGGGTGAGTAGAGAAGTGGTAACTTTTATTGGCAGCTTTGGTGATAGTTTTTTAGGGGATAACTTTATTGGTAAGGTTAGTGATAGCTTTCTTGTTATTTTATGTGATAACTTTATTGGTAACGTTAGTGATAGCTTTCTTGTTATTTTATGGGGATAATTTTATTGGTAACGTTAGTGATAGCTTTCTTGTTATTTTATGGGGATAATTTTATTGGTAACGTTAGTGATAGCTTTCTTGTTATTTTATGGGGATAATTTTATTGGTAACGTTAGTGATAGCTTTCTTGTTATTTTATGGGGATAACTTTATTGGTAACGTTAGTGATAGCTTTCTTGTTATTTTATGGGGATAATTTTATTGTCAACGTCAGTAATAGCTTTCTTGTTATTTTAGGGATAACTTTAGTGTTAGCTTTGATGATAACATTTTGGTTAAATTTAGTGACAGCTTTATGGCAAACTTAAGTGATAACGTTATTGTTAACATAGTCGTGCTTTTATTGTTAACTGAAAGTTTCAATGTATTGTTATTTTTGGGGATAACTTTATTGTTAACTTTAGTTATAACTTTATTGTCAACGTTAGGGGTAGCTTTTTGTTATCATTAAGGATAAATTGATGGTTCACTTTAGGAATAACCTCATCGATTACTTTAGGGAAAACTGATTCGTTGTTTTATGTTAACTGCATTTTAAATCAACATTAAAATTAGTATCAAGGGATATTTTTTTTAACTGTGGTAACCTAAGTAACGCTAAATGAAATTCTCAATTTTAGTGTTAGCTTTAATGATGCCATTTCTAATGATATCACGATAAGAACAGGGGTCGGCGTGGTCGAGTCGGTAAAGCTCATGGTTGCTAAACCGAAAGGTCTCGAGTTCGAACCCTCGGGTAGATGAGGCTCATTAGCTGGGGACAGCCACTCTTCTAGGAGAGACAACTCCAAAATTAAACAACTGCTGCCTTGTAGTTTGTTCTTGGTTGGACAAAGGCTATGGAAGCAAATCCAAAAAGAAAAGCAGGCTGAAATCGGAGTCAATGGCCTCAATGGCGCATAACCAGTTGACACGTAACGCTTAATTGTGTTGGAGGCGTGGTCGAGTCGGCAAAAAGCTCATGGTTGATAAATTCGAAAAAAAAAGTCTCGAGTTCAAACCCACTGGCAGATAAATCTCGATCCCCTTCAACACTAATAATTAAGAACGAAGAAGAAGAAAGAAACGATAAGAACGGTTTAAAACTATGAAACAACGACATGACACCTGGTTCCCGTTGACTTTCAGACCAGTTTTATGACGCCACTAGCAGAAGGTGCCAGACTGTCTCCAACAGGACGGTCGTGTGCGAGATGACCAACAGGTTCGAGTGTGACGTCAACAGGAACGGACCAGTCAGTGAGTTGAGATTTTCTTGTGGTGCCTGTCTGGGCGGCCTTGTTAGATTATCGGCTGTTTGTAGATTTAAAAATCATGAATTTTATGATAATTTTTTTCCATTGATATTTGGGGAATGCAGATTTTGATTAGTGCAAGATATCGAATTCTCATCTTGTTTTAATGTTTCTTAGAGTTAACTTTTTGTAAAATTTTATCACAGAAACCGAGGCTTGTGCTGGATACGCCCCTGATCCATTTGGAAACCCATGCAAGTAAGTCTTAGTTACACTATGTTGTATACTACAGTTTGGTGGACACTGATGTGTATTTACAATTCTAAACACACGTAAACGAAACATGGTTTCTATTTGAGATACAACATGTACTTTGACCGGAGCATGATATGTGATTACATTTAGAATAGGTTAATTGAACCTCTACCTCCCCCCCCCCACTAATAGAGTTATTCCAGCTCTCGTTTGAATAAATCAACATTCCCATCTATTCTAAATTAACTCTAAACCGCACAAGTTCTAGCCCCAAGCTAATGTATCACCGTGGCTATCACACGTTTAGATTAACGTCCTATAACCCTAACTAACATCAGCTAATCCCAATTCGCCTATTGCAGCCTAATCCCCCTCACATCACCTAATCCTAACGTCCATCTATTACCAGATACCAGTACCAAGGAATCTCCCTGAGCGTTGCCCCCGGCACAGAATGGAACCAGACCAAATGTTCTCTGGACTTCAGCAAGACTGACCGCTGCTACAACACACTGGTGGCCCTGGACAGAGATTTCCTAGGCAACGGTAAGACATGGAATGGACACCAACTACTAGACGAACTATCTGTTGTGTAATACTATAAGCAATGACAAACTTCATTGACAAGAGTAGGACTATTCTGTATTTATCAGACCCCCATGTCGTAACATATTTAATACAGAATCTGTAACAGGAATGGTATTTATGTTTAGCACCTATACTCCTATTGATCTTTAATGATTGTACCAAATTTTAATATCTTTGTTTATCTATCTTCAATATTACTGAGTGACAGATTTTTAAAATCGTCGCTTTTCAGTAATTTTGTTCACGTTTTTTTGTAATATTGTTCTAAAGTTTTAACTCTCGATTATTTGTAGTAGTGTACTATAATACATTTAACCCTTTAACTTCTGTAATATTATACAAAAAAAAACCCTTAACCCCCAGGCTCCTCCAATGTCTGTAACGCCGTGTTCCTGGCCAACTTCGACAACGGAAGTAAAACCGTCCTGAGCGAGCGTCTGAACAAAGCTCTGGACGTCTACTCCATCCAACAGGAAGTCCGTCTGGAGAACAACGCCCTGACCTTCACCCCTGACATGAGCAATGCCTTCCTCTACTACTTCTTCTTCAACAACAAGGACATGGCCAGTAACACCGCCTTCAGAGCTCGCGTGCGATTGGACGTAAGTCTTGACCCCATGTGTTTGTCTTACTTTGACCGCTAACTGATTCAATGTTGGTTTCTCTCTAAATAAACACTGCTCTCCAACACCCAATGTTTCTACTAGCTATACACGGTTTATCTCCCTAAAAATCCACAGCTAAATAGAGACTACGATATTTTCTCCCAACAGCTACTACTCCCACTAATCAAACACTATTCGTCTCCCCACAGAATCCCCAGCTAAACAAAGAGTACGACATCTTCTCCAACAGCTACTGCTCCCACTAATCAAACACTTTTCGTCTCCCTACAGAATCCCCAGCTAAACAGAGAGTACGACTCCAACAGCTACTGCTCCCACTGCTCCCACTAATCAAACACTATTCGTCTCCCTACAGAATCCCCAGCTAAACAGAGAGTACGACATCTTCTCCAACAGCTACTACTCCCACTAATCAAACACTATTCGTCTCCCTACAGAATCCCCAGCTAAACAGAGAGTACGACTCCAACAGCTACTGCTCCCACTGCTCCCACTAATCAAACACTATTCGTCTCCCTACAGAATCCCCAGCTAAACAGAGAGTACGACATCTTCTCCAACAGCTACTGCTCCCACTAATCAAACACTTTTCGTCTCCCTACAGAATCCCCAGCTAAACAGAGAGTACGACATCTTCTCCAACAGCTACTGCTCCCACTAATCAAACACCATTCGTCTCCCTACAGAATCCCCAGCTAAACAGAGAGTACGACATCTTCTCCAACAGCTACTGCTCCCACTAATCAAACACCATTCGTCTCCCTACAGAATCCCCAGCTAAACAGAGAGTACGACATCTTCTCCAACAGCTACTGCTCCCACTAATCAAACACCATTCGTCTCCCTACAGAATCCCCAGCTAAACAGAGAGTACGACATCTTCTCCAACAGCTACTGCTCCCACTAATCAAACACTTTTCGTCTCCCTACAGAATCCCCAGCTAAACAGAGAGTACGACATCTTCTCCAACAGCTACTGCTCCCACTAATCAAACACTATTCGTCTCCCTACAGAATCCCCAGCTAAACAGAGAGTACGACATCTTCTCCAACAGCTACTGCTCCCACTAATCAAACACTATTCGTCTCCCTACAGAATCCCCAGCTAAACAGAGAGTACGACATCTTCTCCAACAGCTACTGCTCCCACTAATCAAACACTATTCGTCTCCCTACAGAATCCCCAGCTAAACAGAGAGTACGACATCTTCTCCAACAGCTACTGCTCCCAGTGTCCCGACACCATCCGGCTCACAGTCTCAGCCACATCCAGTACCAAGCGTGTGGTCACCGCCATGTTTGTCACCACTGGAAACTCCAGTGTTCAGACATCCGCCATCATTGATCTTAGAGTGAGTACCAACGTTTGTTCCGTCTCTAGACTCACATTTCCAGAACATCTGCATTGGTTTTACATTTTAAATGAGTTCGGCTTTTTAAATTAAAGTATTTTATTCCTACCATGAGGTCAATAACCACCCAAGCTTAAATGGCCCAAAGATTGGCTATTTCTAATAAGTTACTATTATTTTTATTTCTTTTATAGACATTTTACAACATTTTGGACGCAAAATTTGATTTACTTCAATACATACAATTCGATCAGAATTATTGCATATACATTCATGGATATACTTTATTAGTTAGTTAATTTTATACAAGAATGTTAATTATCATGATGTTCTAACATTGTACATTTATCAAATAATAAACATGCTACCTGCTTTTACTTTTATGGTTTAATGAAGTTAAATGTAACAATTTCCTTTTATTTTAAACACATACAATTTGCAAATATTGAAATCAATCATCAATACAAGTACAAAGACCAACATTTCTATAACTGACATTGTCTTTTTTTTTTCTAAGAACGCTAACGATATGATGGACATCACCGTGGTGTTTGGGGACAACGCCATATATGGTAAAGTGAAAGAGGTCAGCGGAAGTAACGTCAACAGTGTCATCCAGGCTGTTGACTTTAGCAGGGTGGGAAAGACAGCCGGAAGTAAGTTGGGCAGTTAGCCAGGTGTTTAGTTCAATAGGGAAGTGTTATGGCCAATGTCAAGGTGTTCTCATATACACATAGATTAACATGTTTTCATTACTCCTATACACATAGATTAACATGTTTTCATTACCCCTATACACATAGATTAATATGTTTCATTACTCCTATACACATAGATTAACATGTTTTCATTACTCCTATACACATAGATTAATATGTTTCATTACTCCTACACACATAGATTAATATGTTTCATTACTCCTATACACATAGATTAACTTTCATTACTCCTATACACATAGATTAATATGTTTCATTACTCCTACACACATAGATTAATATGTTTCATTACTCCTATACACATAGATTAACTTTCATTACTCCTATACACATAGATTAATATGTTTCATTACTCCTATACATATAGATTAACACAACCAACACACCATTGAACGAAAATAATTAGGGAACAATGACGCCTTTTTAATTAAACAGTTTTTTAAAAGTTGAATAATTTTCATAGACGTTTTGTATTCTATGTTGTGTGTATTTGGATTGAAGCTACATGACAAGTCTTTCATTATCTGTTGCAGGTCACATAGCCATCAACAAATGTGGCATTCAGCTTGGCAGAGGTCCCAACAACCACTTCGTTGGACTTATTGATCAGGTCAGTTCAGAGTTCACGATCTTTCTCATTTCCATAGCGTTGACTTCTCGATACACCACATCTTTGTACCGCAGTGTGTGATGTTAGGGGAAGGCGTGGCCGAGTGGTAGTACACACCGAATGACCCAAAAGTTAGGAGTTCTGTACCCGGACATGAGATCGCAGGCTGTCTTTACAGAGCGAACAGCCCCCTAACTCCCTATTCCATACTGTCTTGCAATGCTTTCGAATATGAATTAAAAACCTGACGGGGTCTCAGGATTGTCACACACTTAATTCCATAACCTGTCTAAATTTACCAGACATATACTATACACGACATCGAATGTGTATGGTGTGCTTTAAGTTTTCATAAAGCTGATATATTAATCTTTTTCTTTTGTTTCGTTTCAGTTTGCCGTCTACGAGAGCTGCCAGGATATCGACTCAGTCCTGAGATAAAAACTAAAAACTAGGAACATTAAAGTATAAAAACATCGACGCATAATGCGGAACAAAAGTATTCTAACAACTGTTACACATCTGCAATAAAAAATATTGTATCAACAATATGTAGCTAAACACAATGACAGTCGTTCAAATGAGCTAAGATACGAAAGGGCTATGTGATATGAGATTATAAACAGTACAATAAAAGTAATACAAATTATTATCTCATATGTCTATAACATACAACAAAATATAATAATATTTACAATATATTACATTTTAAAAAGCATAAAGTAAACACAAAAAATTCTAGAATATATAACTGATTGAAACATTTATGTTATACGATAAAACATCAAATATAATTTAATTACACATTTGTTAACAAGATTATATTTTTACCAAAAAGATGCACGCTATGTATTTGTTCTAAATAAACCGAAACAATGTAAATGAAGTATATTTATCGAGACGTACACAGCGTCAACTTGCCAACAAACGATAATATTATTATTTACAGTTTACACGTTTTTATTGTACCTGTTTTTTATTCTTTTATAAAGTTTGAATTAAAATCTGGTGAAGAAAAGATCTCTATTCGTCTATTGATACTATTGTGTTGTATTGTCAGTTTAAATATATATTTATACAAACAAAAGGATAATGCCCTACTTAGACTATACCTTATTAACCAGGGCTTTATATTTGCAATGCATCCAGTGTTTCTTCCAGACTTTCTACTAAGTGATGAAATTTCAATCGTAAGTTTAAAAACTTAAACATAGCTTTGAACAATATTTGAGCCATTTCCAGTAACCAGAAGATTTAATTAAATCAATTTCCGATTTCTCAAAAATCGTTTGTCGCTGAAATATATTTTAAGAAGCTCTACCAACTGAACACAGTCTAGACAACTATACCTCACGTTCTTTCTTCACACTGGGTGAGGGGGTTGAGTTGAAAAAAAAACCAATTTAGAAGCAGACCAAGTCAAGTGTGTGTGAGGGTGGGGGTGGGGTAGGGGTGGAGTGACTTCAGCCCACCTCTCAGTGGAGCGGTAAATATAAAACTAGTCGGGCTTTTGGCTCTTTAGGCCACATTTGCATTTCAAAACTGTAGAACAGATTGAACCGGTCGCAAATCGTTCAAAACATTAATACATTGACATACATCACCTCACAGTTCACAACACACGTCGACCTCAGAAAACCCTACACATTATCTCTAAGATAAGTATATTTGCCAACAGTATTGAACGCCCAATCGATCTTCCCATATAACATAATAATAGTCAACCAAATCATAATATACCCTTCTACCTTTCGTTCACATGTCCCATATCCCATCCAACCTTTTATTCCACTCTATGTAGCCTCTCCTCCCAAACACCACTGAACGCCCTACCTAACAAACCACTAAAACCCCACCTAACACTACGAACACACCACTAACACCAAAACACCCCACCTTACACACCACTAACACCCCAACTTACACACCACCAACACCCCACCTTACACTCATCTTGCGCACCACTATCACAACACCTAACACTACCTTACACACCACAAACACACCGCCTAACACGCCACACACAAACTCAAATATCTCCTTACATTTCCCAATCTATCACCTCTTATCACCACACCTACCACACACCCTCCATCACACACCGTCCACCACACACCGTCAACCACACACCGTCCGCCACACAGACGACCGTACCTGATACCCCACCACTCATCCCTCTAACTACCTACATTTCACTTAAGATCTACCTGTCCCACCTGCCCTTAATGACTCATCCAACACTCAGGTGCAGAAGACCCTTGTCCCAGGTGTTCTATGTTCGTGTTCTAGAAAGTTAAAAGGTTATTCAGGCAAGACGCAAAAGCCTTATTATAAAGTCGTTTCGCCATCTTTATCAAGATAAATTGCAATTCTTAAATTTAAAAAAAATGTTATCACATTTTATAATTAACATTGCTTCAGCAAATAAAAAAAAAAGATAACATTTTCAAAATCCCCCCTACCTTCAAAGACTAGGTGGGATCAAAAATATTTTGTCGGGGAAGCCGTGGACTAAACTGTAGATGGATAGGCTACTCTGATAGGTGCCTAACTCATGTAACGGAAAGTAAAGGCGGCAGGGCAAAGTGCTGACCACACTTTCATACGCTGAGGTCAAGAAAAATTTGAACTCTACTTCTTTACTTCGTGACGACCCCACTCCCCCGGTCAATGTTAAACAGTCTAGGTCATCGATTGTCAAACGTTTCAATAAACGACATTTTTACGTTTTGTTCTATAGAAAGGGAACTAGGTAAAAACAATTAACAATAGAAATTGTTTGCTTTTAATTAGAAGGTTAAGTAAAATCTATAAACACAATTAAGAAACTAAAGGGTGGACACGCAATATTTACTAATTAATTACAGTGCTAAATACGAAATTCTGCTTTTTAGAAAATCTTTTTTGTTTACTTTACATCATTATCAAATTAGGATCATGTTTTTCCCTTTACATTCTTTTTAATTAAATTATCTTTGTTTTACAACCCGGTCAGCAACTAAAAATATCTTTCTTTTATTAGAGTCAATGGGCGGCTCTCAGGTAAAAAAATACTCGCAAATAGGCCAACAGCTTGGTTGGTTGATCCAGTGAATGCTTCTTTCTACTTAATCTTGTTACCTCCCTTTTCATTGCTGGATACAGGGATCTGATGCAATCTAACTTAAATATTGCAATGTCCCTTCTTTTTTATTAAATAAGATGCAGGTATCTTTAAGAGAATCATATATTGCATTTCATATTTTGCAAATTAAATATTTTTGTGTTGGAATGAATTTAGCTGAGATTTCTGCAGCAGAAATTGATAAAAAAACTGAGACACACGATTTGACAACAAACTTTATCAAAACTGAGACACACGATTTGACAACAAATTTTAACTTTATCGAAAATGAGACACACGATTTGACAACAAACTTTAACTTTATCAAAACTGAGACACACGATTTGACAACAAATTTTAACTTTATCGAAAATGAGACACACGATTTGACAACAAACTTTAACTTTATCAAAACTGAGACACACGATTTGACAACAAACTTTATCAAAAATAAAACACGATTTGACAACAAACTTTAACTTTACCAAAACTGAGACACACGATTTGACAACAAACTTTATCAAAAATAAAACACGATTTGACAACAAACTTTAACTTTACCAAAACTGAGACACACGATTTGACAACAAACTTTATCAAAAATAAAACACGATTTGACAACAAACTTTAACTTTACCAAAACTGAGACACACGATTTGACAACAAAGTTTATCAAAAATGAGACACACGATTTGACAGCAAAGTTTATCAAAAATGAAACACACGATTTGACAGCAAAGTTTATCAAAGTTGAGACACACGATTTGACAGCAAAGTTTATCAAAGTTGAGACACACGATTTAACAGCAAAGTTTATCAAAGTTGAGACACACGATTTGACAACAAACTTTATCAAAGCTGACACACACGATTTGCCAGCAAATTTTATCAAAGCTGACACACACGATTTGCCAGCAAATTTTATCAAAACTGACACGCGATTTGACAACAAAATTTATCAAAACTGAGACACACAATTTGACAGCAAACTCTACCACTGACAGACATCCACTTCGTCATTTCGACTTAAGATATAGATCTAAGTAGGAATAGATAGGTAGGCTTTTCACCACCATGTCCTCAGTCCACCATGCCTTTACAGTCACGTAATGCCATACTGTTTACAATAATTTATTGCCGTAAACAATGTCTGATCGCCCCTCCCAACCCCTCCCCCCAGCATTAACTATGGATTTATTGTTTAACTATATATTATTATTATAGATTTCATTATATAGTTTAGAACAGAAAAAAATTAAACAATGAAAAACCACTAAAAGTTTATATATACTTTTGAATACATTTATGAAACTACATCTAAAAACAAAAATAAGAATAAAAAATAATAAATATATTTCTAAATATATTACAGGAAAAGATACTTTAGTATGGACTAGGTTTAATTCTATTTGCAGTATAAAAATTATGCCCATATAAAGATATCTGTTCAAAGTTCAGGACTGCAGTCTTTCATGTCGTCAAAACCAAACAGACACTCCCCTCACTATACACACATTTTGTGTACATTATGCTGTCTATTGCAACAATTTTTTTTCTTGTTCTACTCCCACATCTCTAGTATGAAATCTAAGACGTGGGGTGGGGGGAGGGGGGGGGGGGTTAAGGGGTGGTTGTCACCCCACAGTCAACCATCTTTTCTAATTGCTGTTTGACATCACGCAGGCCATTCTATCACACGTAGACTGGGAGGTAAGAGGAACAAACAGGTTGTGAATGGGTAGGTCTTCAAACATTCGTTCTAAGGGTGGGGGTGGCATGGCTTCCCGGGGGGGGGGGGGGTGGGGGGTAATTAAACATGGTTCTGGGGTTAGGCCCTGGCTGGACTGTGGGTTTTTATGGGTGGACTTAATTTATATTCCCAGTTAGGTCTCAGCGGTTCTTAAAGTGTATGCAATATTTTATGTGAATTGAAGATAAGTAATCAAAATAAAATACTTAAAAAAAACTTTTTAAAAAACCACGTTTTTCTTGTGGACTAAAAAGTAGAAAATAAATTTTCATACATTTGATGACAAAAAACGTGGGTCGGGCAGATGGGTCGGGAAATTTGATGGTGAACGTACCCACGTTTTTTGTCATCAAATGTATGAAAATTTATTTTCTACTTTTTAGTCCACAAGAAAAACGTGGTTTTTTAAAAAGTTTTTTTTAAGTATTTTATTTTCTCCTTTTTAGTCCGTTGCTACACATGAAAAACGTGTTTTTTAAAAAAGTTTTTTATATAGTTTATTTTCTACTTTATCTAATGACTTGATTAAGTATGAATTGACTAAGTGTTTATAAATACACGGACTAAAAAAATCTTGAGCGACCAGGATTCGAACCTGGGTTGTCGCGGCCACAACGCGAAGTACTAACCACTATACGATCACGGCCAGCGCGCTCACATCGATTGGGGCCGAAGTAACTGTGTCAACAAGCCTCCAGTCTTGTCGGTATCTTTAGAAATCATGTCCTCAATTTTATGGTCCTTTGGGCGTAATTAAATTAAACTAATTACGGTCTCTAATTGCTAGTTTTTATGATTGCATCTGAAATTGTTAGGCGAAAGTAACCTGCATGCCAAATTTCAGATCTATAGAGCAATCAGAAGTGGGCTAATTTTCGATGTCAATTTTAACAACAAACACATCCACGCGAAGCTGAGTTAATAAAAACGTGTTAATAAAAACGATGTAAAGGATAACGCTTTTTATTAAATTACAGGACTTTAACAAATTTTGTTTTCTATTACATTCAAGAAAATACATAATATAATAAAATTAGCAGATGAAATAAATGATTATTTTAACATGTGAAAACAACGAATATATTTTTATTTTAACTGATAAATTAGCTTATAAATTTAACACACATTATAATTTTTTTTTTTTAATTTTTGAAAAGACAATATTTATTTCAAGTAAGTCAATTACAGCTCAAACAAATGCACTTGTATCCTGGTCAGATCATAGTAGAAACCAGAAAATTATTATATTTTAAATAATGTACATTAAATTCACTCTGTCATTCTAAGCATTAAATATACATTCTTTTATCATTTTCACATGTAAAATCAAGCGCATAATGAAAAATAACAGAAAAGGGCATTAAATCCTTAATTTGAATACAATTTACCTGATAACTACATGTGGTAGGCCTAGGTTTTTATAATGAAAATAGTTTTTAAGAAATAAATCTTAAAGAAAATGAGTAGACATACATGCTAATTTAAACTGCAAATAATGAACAGTAGAAAAATAAATCTTGGTTGAAATTTTGTGTAATTCTGCAAGTTCATTTCTCCATTTTTAGCTCATGCATCACAATCACAGCGCTGTTTTGTAAATTCTTCATTCTGGGACTTTATCAAAAGCTTCCATCAATTTTGTTTGCTTTACTGACAACATTGTATATGCATAAATTCCAATTAAATAAATAAACCATCTTATTTTTTTTTTTTACACACATTATAATCACTTAGCTAACAAAAGGGTCACTGAAAATAAATTTATTCGAAAAATTATTGTTGAGACATCAATAAAAATGCATTTAAAAAACATACAGCCTAAAGAGCCGAGAGCCCGACTAATTTTAACATACATTTAATATTGTGTGAAATGATTTAGCCAACTTATTTTTAAAAATTACATAGTTCATGTGTGCATGTTAATTTAGAATTTTTGCTCTTAATATTGTATCCATTTGATGACTTATGAGGACACTTGCAAGAATCAAAAATCGTGCAGATTATCCCCCTTAAGGAAAAACATTATGTAAATACCAAGAGAAGAGCACCCACGTATAAATTCGCGAACGGCAACTCGAGCTGTGAAAAGGGGACACGACCGGTGGATTGTTTTGATAACGAGTGGGTGAGTGTTTGTACGTGCGCACCTTAAAGTATTGTAAGTAGTTTTGGTGCGGTGTATTATGCATATGTTGTAAGCCCAGGTTCACTTAGGGTAAACAGGGTAGGTCGTATATAAAGCTTAATTTGGGCCTGGTCTCTTTAAGCTAGCGTGGAACTTTTGGGCACCAAGTCCAATAAGAACTATCAGAAAAATAGAAGGATTTTACAAGTGAATTTCTTAAATCTAGTTAATAAGTTAAAGATATATTTTATTTTGAAAGTTTTATTAAATTTAGTTCAATAACTCATTTTCTAAATCGGATACAATCCAAAGTAAGTAGTTACGTTATTCAATCTATAAGTTGTAAACAATGTGTTCTTTTAATGCCAAAAATATAACTAAAAATCGGTCATATTCTATGCTAATCTAAAGAAATTTAAGTAAATAAAATAAAATAATTCTTTTGTGACACAAGCTATAATGAAAATAATATAATTAGAAATACACATAAATTGTTTTCAACTACTACTCTGTTTATCTGTATTGTTGGATTTGTGTGATCCACTAATTTCAACAAAATGAGGACAATAAAGAATTTATTTTTCATTTTGTTGAAGAAATATTTTCGCAATAAATTAACAAAGAGTAGGCCTATTAATATTTGCGTTTAATGCGATAAAACATGGTGTTGTGTAAGCTTGTATAAAAATGCACGGATAAGTTGTCTTCATTTATTATTTTGGAATACTTTGTAACTTTACGTTACATCTGCGGGGGTACATTATGTTTTAACTTTGTTTTACATACGATCTGAAAACAACATAACCGTGGAAAACACCTTAAAAATAATTTGTTTTCAAGAAATAAAGTTAAAATACCTATATTTTCATAAGGAAAATAAAAGTAGTATTTGAGCAATTAGTAAACATATATTTTAAAAGGATCATTTATAATTTTAAAAGGGCTAGAAATACATTTTTTCCTAATCTACTAGAAAATCACTGAAGTATTTAAATTATTTTCTGCTTATATCATATTTTCCATTTTAATCATGTACAACTAAATGTATAATATTAAAAGGGTTGAAAAAATATTTTTTTCAGTTTCTAATCTATTAGAAATCATTAAGTTTTTAAATTATTATACCGATATATATTGTATTTTCCATTTTAATAATGTAAAAAATTAATTATCTTGTGGGACCTTTCAGACCGAGATGCATCTCCTGCACATCCTAACGTTCGCCTGCATCGCGGCAACATCCCTAGCCCAAGGTAAAACGACTTATTTAAACTATTGTAGTGTACACATTTGTAAGGGAATGGCTAATTTTGATATAGCAAGATCTGAAGACAGGTCATCCAATAGTTTACTGGCAGCAGTAGGCTACTAAATCAATGAGCAATCGTAAAATTTAAAATGGCAATGACAAAAAATGGCCGATCTTTATTAGGATTTAAAGTAAAATTAAGAATTTACAGTACAGCTTTTGAGAAAAGCTAATACGTCCTTACCCTAAGGTAACTTTATGCCGTCAGTTCTGTTGTGCAACAAAATAAAATAGATTTAGTTTTTCTCATATTTCAAAAAACTATAGAAAATTAATTGTATAATTTCTAAAATCGGTTAATCTTACAGTCTGCCAAAATGGAGAAATTGTTTTCCTCATCGACCAGTCCGAGAACGCCAAGTTCGCCGCGTCCTCTAGTGATACCCCTACAGATAACGACAAATTTGATTTATTGAGAAGTGCTCTCAACACAGCCTTGTCGGATCAGCTGATTGCTACGTCAAACACCTTTAGGTTCGAGCAGAAGCTCTTTAATTATATAAATTGAAGTTTTTATATAGTTAAGTTTTAATATTCAGTCGCTAAAGAATACGATTATTTAGATCTACTTGAAAGTAAAAAACGACAAATGAGAAACATTGTTCAAAACCATAAGATCTGTCTGTGGGAGCTAATGTTAAATTTAATAAGTGCTTTTATCCTGCAATAACACACTCAGTATTGTTTGTATCAGCATAAAACTTTGCTATCAAATCTACAATTTACATCTATCATTACAGGATCGGAGCCTTTGGCTACAGTAGCTCCGACCCCCAGACGACCGTTATACCAATAGGGACAACCCCAGCTAACGCAAGAAACAACCTGGATAACCTTTTACTGAGCTCCAATGTAAGTTTTTATTTTAGTACTCACGGTCAAGTTTTAACGTCCAAGTTCAATATTTTATCTTTCAAAATTTTGCGCATTCCAGGCTGGCTCCTGGACCTTCAGAGGTCTGGAAATGGTACAAACTACCCCAGCATACGCCAACAACAGGCTGGTCATCTTGTCAACTCAAGGATCTGGGTCGGTTTCCAGAAGGACGCAGGCTCTAACTAGTTACAACAGAGTTAAAGGCCTTGGCTGGAACCCTTACGTCATAGTTTTAAAGGTGAGCGTGTCTTGGGTGTAAAACCTAAATAGTAAAATAGTCACGACTGTTTTAATTGGCTCTGTCAAATATATTTATTTAAATTGAATTTATATCAAAATTAGAAAGCGGGAGTGATTATCATACAATTTCGTGTATAATCAGTGCAATAGAGCTATTAAAATATAGATACAATATACTTACTATTTAAGCAGTTGTTTTAACGCATATGATTTTACCATTTCCAGGGAAAGAACGATGTCGACTACGAAGAGCTTTACTTTGGCACTGGCAGTGTTAATGCTACCATAACAGACCCCTTCAGCACAACAAACCCAAAGAGCTACAGGTATCTGGCCGCAGAGCTCGCCAAGGTCATCCTAGCCCTGTGTCCGGCAATCAGCACCACAACCCCTACAACCACTAGCACCACCACAACAACTACCACGACGACCACCACCACATCAACACCCCGACCACCAACACAAAAACCAACCGGATGTAAGTGCTCTTTAAACGTGTTGTATTTTTTAATTTTTTAAAAAGAGTTTTAAATTTATATATTTAACTCTATCGTTTTTTTTCACATTAAATGATAATATAATATATTAAAAATTCGCCTCTTAGATTTTTATTTAAACATCAGATTATACTATGGAAGATGACGGCTTTTTAACAGTCTGTACCTCTTTAAGATTTCTGAAGTTGCCAGTTCTGGCAAAATCTGTATAATAAGAGCGATAAAAAGATAACTGAGCTTCACATCAAATAATATAAATACTCTGGCCAAATGTTGCTTGCAATAAATAAATACATAATCTGTAGCTTTTAACCAACCGATTAAAAAACCTCTGACATTTTCTCAACCATCCCCGCAGTGTGCAGCCAGTGTCTGTTTGAGGGCGGCTACGGGTTCGACTTTGACCCCCAGTACTGCGACTCTTTCTACCAGTGCATGCCAGACCTGACCCCCATCAGGAAAATGTGTCCTTCTGGAACCTTCTGGGACGGTGCTCAGTGCAACTTTATCGACTTCGTCAAGTGCTCCTATGGTAAGTGCCACTCAACAAGGGCAGGTAACAAGACAATGGTGGTTATTTCCCTTGTATTTCCCTTGTGTCACTTAGTTCCAGCCCGTGTTTTGTTTGCTTCCAGCCGTGTGTAATGCTGGGACACCAAGAGGAACGAGGTACCCCAGTGGCAGGTGCTGCAACAAGTACTTTGAGTGTGCCAACGGAAAACTCTACGAGATGAACTGCCCAATAGGCGAGTTAAAAGATTTAATGTGTTTTTAGATCACTTAAAACGTCGACATCGACACCTGTAATACATTTAAAATTTGAACGTTGGCTGATGAATTTGGACACTGTTTATTTGGACAGTGACAAGTAGGCATAGACTTCAGTCTGATCATTTCGACAGACTATTGGACTTTTGCAATAAGCAACATTGGGAATTTACCTTCGGACAAAAATATTTGGGCATTTACGTTTCGATAAAGACATTTGGGCATTAACCTTTGGCCAAAGACATTTGTATTATGACGTTTAGAATTTCAAATCACCTAATGTTTTTATTAATTACGTTATTATTGAGGTATGCTTTAAGCGCTTCAGTTCTAGTTTTCAATCTATTACGTAATGTTCCGGTCCTAGTTTTCAATCTATTATTCAATGTTTTAGTTCTAGTTTTTAACCTTTCTCTAACTATTCAGGCCAAGTTTTCAACAACGTGTCCAGACTGTGTGTTACTGTCTCCGCCGCCGAGAAGATGGCCGCTTGTGACTTTACCGGCAGATTCGAATGTGAGGTCAGCAGGCAGGGACCTGTAGGTGAGTACTGTCTTATCACACACACACACACACACACACACACACACACACACACACACACACACACACACACACACACACACACTGTGAAGTAATCAGAATAGAGCTGATTCTAAAACCTCGCAATTTAAATAACATAGTTTTTAAAATAACAGATTTACTATCTACGTTTTGGGGTGTTTTGTACTACTAGATTTTTTGTGTGAGTGACATGTGATTCTGTTTACAATATGATGCGTCGGGCATTAAATGATGGCTACCTTTTCTCTCGTTTGGCATTAAGAGATAATTGTTTTTTAAATATATCGAAATCTTAATATATTGATTCTGGAAGTTTTCTAGGGTTTTATTGGTATACATCAGCTAAGATAAAGCCTACGCAGGATCATTTTAAACATCTTTACCATGCATGATTTTAAAATCAATGCTTGATTTCAAACACTGTTTTACAATGATCTTGACCTCAGGGCCTGCCGCTTGTGCTGGATACGCCCCTGACCCTGTTGGAAACCCATGCAAGTACGTTCAGATTTTCTCATAACGTTTTTCTCATGTATGTGGTCTTAGATTCCTTTCGGTACTGATCACATTTTGCGAACACGAGAGCCAGAGTAATATATAATGAACGAGAAGTGGACATTCACAATATGTAGTGGATCTATGATCAAATAACGTAAAAAGTAAAACATAAGCAAGGTATGTAAAACATTACATAATGTAGAGTGCACTTTCGGTCCTCGCGGGCCATGGGGCAGGTGAAGTTGAGTTCACCTGTTTCAGTGCCATCGGAACATGAAGTGATTTTGTTGTTAGCACTACCCCCACTCCCACTGCCTTTACTTTCCGTAACGCAAGCCTAAAACCCATCTGAGCTGAGTGGACTCATGGGCGTTTCACTGGCCAGAACAATTTCATTGACACAGAAAGAGACTGGTTGCAGCTATTAAATGTGTAAAAAAAAGCAGATATTATATGTCTAAATAGGTTTAATTTCAAGAGGTGAATTGGTTAATGTTAAAACCAACTGCATGAATAGGATATTTAATGTTCGCAATTAGTAGTTTGAATAAGTACGCTCCTACATGTACTGCTATTAATGTTCCAATAGTTCCATGTACATAAATAAAGCTTTAATAGGCGGCTATGTTACGAGTGTAATTTTACCTTAGGTTCATGTTCAATGGGGAGTCTCTGCAAGTTGCCCGTGGAACATTCTGGAACCAAACCAAATGTTCTCTGGACTTCTCCGCTACTGACCGTTGCTACACAACCACACTGAACGACAGAGACTACCTGGGCCCAAGTGAGTTGAGACGATTAAAGATTAATAAGGATTAACTTACTGTAATATCTTAGAGATTAAGACACGATAAGAGGTCAATTAGTGACTGTTGCACACACATGCACACACACACACACACACACATATATATATATATATATATATATATATATATATATATATATATATATATATATATATATATATATATATATATATATATATATATATAATGTTTATAAGTTAGTTATTGAAAATTTTTAATTTTCATTACTCAATATTCTATTTTGTTGTTGTTACAGGAATTAGTGGATATTTCACATTTCCCTACACAAATCATAACATAGCATCCCGCCTTACTTTTTGTTTCCAAATTTTACAGCTACTCATCACCAATCATAAATATAACATCATGCCTTTCCTTTTGTTTCAAAGGTTACCAGCTACCCAACACAGATAATAACCTTAACATCACACGTTCCTTGTTGTTCTCGCTAGATCCAGCATCAACCTGTAACGCCGTCTTCAGCGCCAACTTCAACGGAGGCAGCAGGAGAGTCTTCAGCGAGAGGCTCAACGCCGACCTTGACGTGTACTCCTTCTCCCAGGAGGTCGCCTACAGCAACGATGCCCTGACCTTCACCTCTAGCATGGTCAAGCCCTTCACCTATTACTATTACTTCAACAACATGGACATGGGCCTCAATGTGGCTTTCAGGATCCGATTCAGACTGGATGTAAGTTTTATGCGTAGCGTCTTTAGGGCTGGCAGTCTTCAACTAGACCACGTAGGTCCTTAAGGAAAACATGGGCATTTAACTAGTTCCATATATATTAACCCTATTCCTAACGTATACTCTTGTCTTAATCCAAACTGTTACCTTAGACAATGTACTAATTAGTCCCAATCACAACTGAATGTGCAAACCCTATTATGATGCCATATAACCTAGAAGTTCTAATCTATTATTGACTTTTACATACAAACCTTAATAAGTTAACCATCTATTACTCTGTACATATTTTGTTACATAAACATCTAATGTTGTTGACTCTCCATGTAACCAACTGTAACCCTGTACATTTTTCCGGCACCCAACCCTCACCCTCTGCATATTTCCGGTACTCAACCATCGCCTGTGTATGTTTCCCGACCACCAACCTATACATATTTCCGGTACCCAACCATCACCCTGTACATATTTCCGGTACCCAACCATCACCCTGTGCATGTTTCCGGTACCCAACCATCACACTGTACATATTTCCGTTACGCAACCATTACCCTATACATATTTCCGTTACCCAACCATCACCCTGTACATATTTCTGGTACCCAACCATCACACTGTATATAGTTCAGTACCCAACCATCACCCTGTACATATTTCCGGTACCCAACCATAACCCTGTACATATTACCGGTACCCAACCATCACCCTGTACATGTTTCCGATACCCAACATCTAACGTTGCTTATTTCCTATCCTAGAACCCCGAGTTCAACAAGGAGTACGACATCCTCTCCAACAACTACTGCGCCCTGTGTCCTGACACCATCCGTTTCTCCGTGGCCGCTACGTCATCAACCAACCGTGTCGTCACCGCCATGTTTGTCACCACTGACCTCACGACCATCACCACCTCCGCGCTAATGGACAAAAGGGTGAGTACTTGTGCTGATATTTGAGACTTTCTGTAGCTTGAATAGAAATAAGCATGAAAAACATGTTAGGTACCTCCACAGATATTTGAGACTTACTGTAGCTTGAATAGAAATAAGCACTGAAAAATGTGTTAGTTACTTCCACAGATATATGAGCGTTACTGTTCCTAATACAGAAAAATATGATGTAAAACATTTTTGTCCCCTTTAACAGATTTATGAGAGCTCTGTTACTTGAATAGAACAATTGACACCTTGACTAATATTTGAGAGTTTTAGTTCCTTGAATGCAAAATTTAAGCTACGCTATTATGATAGCTATGATACATTTTATATATATATATATATATATATATATATATATATATATATATATATATATATATATATAATTCTATAGAACAGTTAGTTTGGGAATTATGTTGTAGGCAGAAGGTTAACAGCATGACAAGTATATGAAAGTTAACGTTGCTTAAATTGGAAGAATCTAATTTTGACGAACATAATTTGCTTTACTAACAAACACAACAACGCAGCATGTATTAACGTCACCCTATGCCTTGTTGGTCCACAGAACGCCAACGAAATCATGGAACTGATCGTCATCTTCGGCAGCACCGCCGTCTACGGACAGGTCAACTCCTTGACCTCCTCCAACACCGTCTCGCAGACTGCCAACTTCAACAGGATCTCCAAATCAGAGACAGGTACCTCATCCTTCACCTGTAGCTGACTACCTGTTTCACCTGATCTCGGCTATAACTTATCTTGAGAACCACACCTGACTTATACTATATACTACACCCTGTCTTGATTTCTCCTCTCTCTACCACACTCCACCCATTTAGAAATATAAGCCTTTTTCTGTTTCATTAAACACTAGTACTTTTCCGTCGATTCAGTTGAACACACTTCTGTTGTCTTAATATTTTTTTTCGTTTTTTCTCTATCTCCCCCCACTCTCTTTCTCTTTCTTGATATATATATATATATATATATATATATATATATATATATATATATATATATATATATATATATATATATATATATAAATGTGTATGTATGTGAGTGTGGGTATAAAGACAGCTGAGTCTTGAGATGGTACCTCTACTGCCCTATCTCCCACAGCCCGTATCGCTGTCAACAAATGTGGTATCCAGCTCGGTAGAGGTCCCAACAACCACTTCATTGGCATCATCGATGACGTAAGTTTTATTGTTATTTTATTTATGTGTTAACGCTAGTGTCCATTGGTTTTGACATTTTATAATTTATTAACGGTAAAATAATTACCTTGTTGCACTATTCTTTAACTGTCTCATGTTTTTACAGCTTGTAATGAATAGTCTTACAAATAAACAGCAGCTTTTACGAAGTTAGGTCTAGAAAGATGAACTAAATCTCGATAAAACACATTAATTACTTCCATACTCTCATTTCAGTTTGCCGTCTATCAGAACTGCAAAGACATCAACACTGTCCTCCGATAAATCCCAGTATCTACTTCAAGCCTAAAACCTTTGTAACTAACTTCTAACTTATTAACCCAAACCTTCCCATGAGAAATATTTACAGTCAGGAGATGTCAACCAAACTCTAAGCTGATGTGCCATGAAATGTTGTTTGAAGTGAGTGTTGTTGTTGTTGAACAGCGGTGAGGAATGACGTCAATGGTATAAAAAATTGGAATATCCGATGTGTCGGTTTTATTTTATTATCAAGAGAACAAAATTAAAATGAAAAATATTTCATTTAAACGTTGTGTTTATTACTTTGATTTATTTGAATCAGGATGTATGAATAATGTTGCTTTCAAATATGGCACTTGTAGGCTTGGCAATATCTGTATAGAAATGATAATTTAATGATTTTACGAAATATTTAAAGATCATTCTTGTAGAATGATTTTCTTGAATATTTTTGAAAATATTTTTTTTTCTAGAATGGTAGGACACTAACTAAATTAGTGTTAACAATTCTAAGTACTGAACTATGTATAAAATCGTGAATTCCAACAAGTCCATATTTAGCTCGGCTGAAATCTTAGTGTTTTTATTGATAACACAATTATACAGGTGAGCAAATAGCTTAAATTAATGAGTCAATAACTCGTATTTGCATAGGAGGTTTCGTTTCGTTTAAGCCACTACAAGTTACACTTTTGAGATAGTCAAGAATGTGGGGGGTAAGTCTAAGTAAATTTTATGAGTTAGCTTGGTAAACAAAGATTTAACTAACGTATTCTTATTGTTCAGTTCGATAGGTAGAATAAGGAAAAAACTAAGTAATAGATTAAAAACAAATATTAAATACTAAATACAGTTACCATTGGCTAAAAGCAAGCCAGAAAAAAATAAATTTCTCATACAAACCGTAACACAGGGCAGTTTGACCTAGTCATTTTGGAGACTTTAGTAAGCAACTCTAGAGAATATTTGTTTTGGTTTTTAACTTTTATAGGAATATACAGTTACGTATGTGAAAATAAACTATGTTTCCGAATAGCTATACACAGATTCATACATACACACACACACACCCATAAATATATATATATATATATATATATATATATATATATATATATATATATATATATATATATATATATATATATATATATATATATATATATATATATATATATTATTAATGTATATATATATATATATATATATATATATATATATATATATATATATATATATATATATATATATATATATATATATATATATATATATATATTTTTTTTTTATATATATATATATAAAGCGATGTGTGTATATATCATGGTCAAATATCGGTTAAATATTGTCAAATAGACATAAATGTATGCACCATATCAAAAGCGCCGTATGTACATAAGACCAAATGTGTACATACAGCCCACTGTGTACACAGTCCCGTGTGTACTTAGAGTCGAAAGTTTGCTCATTACGTTCTGAAAGGAAGTGTTTCAAACAGCGCAGGTAGCTTGGCAGGTACCCATCCTTTAGTGCGTCTCGCCCTGTCAAGTGCACCTTTCTGTCACATCTCGCCCCGTCAAGTGCACCTTTCTGTCACATCTCGCCCCGTCAAGTGCACCTTTCTGTCACATCTCGCCCCGTCAAGTGCACCTTCTGTCATGAAGGGACGTATGACTTAGCTTAAAAGATGGGGAGGGGGGATGGTGTTTTATTAAGTATGTTTGTCTTGTGAGCTCAAACAGATAACTAGTGAATCAGTCTCTTTGCTTATGTTCAGCCGTCCGCAGCTAATGAAAGGTCGATTAATATTTGCTGTATGCAGAAGAGCAACGCTTCACTTGCTCAAAAGTTATAGTTTGACTATGACAGGTAAAGTGCTGCTATGACAGGTACAGCATCATAAAAGACAGGTATTTGAGGTATGCATAACGCGTTCATTATAGTGAACGGCTCTGACGCGTATAACGTCTTATCATGTAAAGCTATATCAATATGGGTGCGGTGTCATCATTACTAGTGTAGTATCACCATTATAGGTGCAGTATTACCATTACAGGTGCAGTGTCACCATTACAGGTGCAGTGTCACCATTAGACGTGCAATGTCACCATTACAGGTGCAGTAACACCATTGCAGTTTCACCATTACAGGTGTAGTGTCACTATTAAATCTGTAGTATCATTATTACAGGTAGTTTTATAACATTTCAGAATTCTATGGCTCCAGTATAGCAAGTCTAATGTTGATTGCCCACCATTAGCACTCAATAGGTCAACAGGTCTCTGCCTGGTTTACTGACATGACCTAATCATAATTGGTAACCTGGACCAAACGGGTTTTTTTTTTAATTTAGTCCTCTAAATACCTTATTTTACACTTAGGAAAAAATTGGAAAAATAGAAAATTTACAAATGAACAGCAACAACTGTAAATACAAAGAACTTTGAGATTTTCTGTTTACTTTATAACATCCCACTGTAAACTTGCTAGTTTTTGGTCGTAACACCTATGGAATAGTCTTTCAATGTTTAATCTTATCAATTGCTTAAACTCTCCTTTAAGAAGCAACATATCTTAGTGCCAATTTAACACAACATTTTGATGGGTCTGGTGTACCAATACTATTGCGCATTTATCAAATAACAATCAATACTGATTGGTCTCAGTTAGCACAATTAATGTATTATCAATATGGATTGTCCACGTTAGACACTGTTAATACGAAAGATTGATCTTTATTATTAAAAACTAATAGATAGGTCAAGATAAAAGGTCGTTTGTTTTTGCTGTAATTTGTGGTTTATTAAGCCAATCGAAAGAGCTAATAAAAAGTTAGTGTAAAATGAATGCACGTTTTGCCTGAAAATGAGGGAAGCTTGTGATTTTAAAAAAATTACCGACGTAAAAAACCTATCTGTGACCATCAAGTAGAGACACAACGAATATGCCAACTGCTTTAATTTTGTTCGAGCTAACTGTATATTACCAAATTTCAACAAAAATGTATTATAATATGTGCTCACACACCAAATGGCGGCCCATGCCGTTTAGGGGGCCTACAGCCGACCAAAATTATTTTTTTTTAAGTTACAAAAATTAAATTTTCTAGAAATTTTTGACTTGATGGTTGTTTTGTAACAAAGATATGGTAGCTGCGGTTGAATTATCTTTATTCTATTAAAACCATCCCACATTTGTGTATATACTTTTCCCTTTTGTTTTTTAACCATTGCGAAAGCCGAGTACTCTTTCTCCTACAATCAAACACACGCTGCTGTCGGCAAAATTCTTTTGAAAAAAAGAATCAAAGTTCATTGCGCGAGAGGCCGCTAGATATTAAGACTTTTGCTTCTTTATAGCGTTGGTTAGGGGTCCAAAATTCATTGTGATTTTACAATGTAAAATGAACGTTTGTTGTATTGGTAGAACTACTATTTTGTACTATCCTGTATTCTACAAATGATCAATATATATATATATATATATATATATATATATATACATTCACTTCAGTAGTGATGTTCTACAGTTGCGTAAAAGAAGAAACTAATATATACATGAGCTGTGGTGTGAAAGATAGACAACCGTTCAAACCACTTCCATGACTTATTTCCCTTTTTAAATAGTCAAATAGAGATTCTCAAAAACTTATTTAAAAAAAATTGTACTTAAAACATTAAAAAGCAATTTTTTCTCTAAATTTTTATTTTCCTAAAAATACTTAATAAAGAATGGCATAGTATAAAAAGGAAATGTATTTAAAATTAATAATATAATTACAAAACAAATTTAAAAAATAAACATAACGGGAAAATCCAATACACTTACAAAGCTTACATATTTTTATACTTTCGACCACCTTGATTATTGGAAGCATTACGGCAGACATAAAATGAAACATGTAAACGGTAAAATTAAATTGTACTGTGTTACAATATATATAATTCAAACCGTAAGGGTCTGAGCCACCCCTCTATTGTGAATACAGCACAACTGATATTAAAATAATAACAATAATAATCCATAAGAGTATCAATAGATTTATTACAGATTTTTTGTGTGTAATAAGTGTTGCTTTACTTATACATTTTTGTAATACGTATCGAATGTACACAACTTTATAATATCTTGGGATTCCAGCGCGTACACATGCGCTCGCCTTGTCTTAACATAAACAACATTACTAGAGTTACATGTGTCGGATAGAACAATGTTGTGGGATATAGTAATGAGAGATAATCATTAAAGACAACTCAAGTTGATGGAAAATTACAACCATATAGATAATAGTAAATAATTATCATTAAAAAAGTTTTTAAAAACCCACGTTTTCTGATTGAACTAAAAAGTAGAAAATAAATGCTATACATCGCAATAATGCAAGCGATCACTCTACTATAAGCGATCGCAAACTGCGTGCGCATTATGACAAAAAATGAAAAACGTGGGGCGCCGAAGTAAAAGTTTTTTTATCGGTCATTGTTAATATAAGATGTAAAAGTTATATTACTATTGATTAATTAATACTATTGAGTTTTATTAGGGAGCTTGTCAACAGTATTAAAAACTGTAAGAAAATCACGTGGGTTTTTAAAAACTTTTTTAATGATAATTATTTTCTACTTTTAAGTCTTTGTCTGCTTGTTTGCATTCAAATCTTGCTATCGATTTTATCTTCTCGCATTCACTTTTTTTTTGGGTAAACGAAGACAACTCGTAAACAAGTGAACGCCCAATAAAAAAGCGCATAATAGTGCGCAATATTATTAGTACTTTTAAAATTTACATTAGTTTTTTGAGAAATCGGAAGTAGCGTAAATTACTACTTCCAGTCAACGGAAATTACTCAAAATTTAACAGAAGGTAGAGAATTAGATCTTTTACTTACATGTGAAATGTCATTTATCTATCTGAAATAGTACTCAAGTTATAGGCTTTTGAAAAATTCAAAGTAGGAAAAGTACCACTTCCGGTTATCGGAAATCGCTCAAAAGTTGATACGGATCTACGATTTTGATATAATACTTATATATGAAATTTCATGAACCTAGCTGTAACGGTACTCAAGTTATCGTGTTTACACACGGACACACAGACAGACACACACACACACACACACACAGACATACGGACAAGATTGCAAAATTATGTTTTTCCGTATCAGTGAGGTGTAAAACGTCGAGATCTGTAAAAATCTCGATTTTTTTTTGCACGATTACAATACTTTCTCTATACTTCGTATATACGAGAAAGTAAAAAACATTTGCCTTTTCCAATCGACGTTTCTTCTGTGTTGCCGTTTCTTTCACCATTTTGCCCTCGCGTGCAAACCATTCGACCATCAACATTCTACTTCCTGATCAGTCAGATTTGCATAGGTTTGTACACAAACACCGCGTGACCACTACTCAGCCAATCGCGTGCTCGCCAGAAGAGGGAAAGTACCGAACCTTGTTTTATCAAATTACAATTACAATTACTAGGTTATGTCCCTTTTTGTACAAAACAATAAGGGTCTAAAATGATCAATAAAATTTTTCCATGGATCAATTTAGTAATAATAATAATTGAATATTGTATTGTCATCGGAAACAAAGCTTCCCTGAAAATTTCAGCGCGCTAGCTAACTGGGAAGTGCCCGAAATTTCGATCGCCAGATTTGATTGGAAAAACAAACAAATAAACAAATAAACAGACGCGAAAGCAAGTTAAAGAAAACGTGGGAAAATACATCAAATGCTGACAATAAATACATATGACACTAAAGTTCGATATTATAGATTTCTAGTTTCTTAAAATAATCAAAAACCTTCTGTTAAGAAGCGATCACTGCTAATTTCGTGGACGCAACTATACCCTGGGTGAGGGTTAGCGTGCAGGTGCGCTGAGCAAGGGCAGCGATCAGGGTAAAAAGTACCGAGTTTATCGGTAATCGGCCCGTTTATCGCACCAGCGACGGCGTGTCCCATAAGCCTTTTCAGCTTGGCGTGAGTCACAATGTAGATCTAGTGACTGACCAGTCTAACGGTCCTGTGATTCCAGCTGACCGGGGGGGGGGGGGGTGGGAGAGGGGAGGAAGAGGCGGAGCACAGGTAGGGTGGAGGTTGTAACGACGATGGCGGTAGAATAACATTACCGTTACAACACACATGACATGTTGTACGTATATATGTATATATATATATATATATATATATATATATATATATATATATATATATATATATATATATATATATATATATATATATATATATATATATATATATATATATATATATATATAGGGGTATGGGGAGGGAGGGGAGTGGTGGGGGGGGGGGGTGGGATGATGGCTAAAAATTTGTTTTTGCGAGGTGACCCTTTTATCCTAGTTCCGCCACTGCGTCAACAATATCATTGCATGGCCAACTTTTTACATCAGTTGTTTAATGCTATCCTCCAGGAGACACTCACTCTCAGATGACTGGATATTTAGAAAAACATTAAGAATACTATAAGTATTTGGTCATTATAATGAACGAGAACAAAATCATAACATCATACAACATAGTTTTGATTTTGATACAGGCTTAACTAACAGTATGCACCACAAAATATAGGCCTACTGAAAAAGAAGACCGAGTTATTCAGTACACCACTAATTAGAAAATAAATACCCTCATGGTATAGTATTACTAGTGGGGTATAATAAAACTAAGTGCCATGTTTACCTTTTAGTTGAAGGGCCAATTGTGTCATCCTCCTTGATAAGAAATACTATCATCAGTTGTGTCACTATTTGATGGTAAATCATCAAGAAGACGTTCAATCTCTTTTCCATAAAGGAACATCTAAGACGGCATGATACCTAGATAAAGATATGAATAACTTTTAGCATTTGTTCAAGAATGGGAAACATTTGGAGACAAAATAATGAAACAGTTCTTGTTAATATCAAACTAACCTTTAGTTTTAGTTGGGAAAAAAAGCCTAGTCATTCAGTACACTACTAGTTTGATTGTAGCCTACTAAAATGTTTGCCAGGCCTACACTAAAATGAAAAATTAAAATTGGAAGTTAGCTAAACTATGTGTAATTAAAACAGGTTTAGTAGCCTACTGTTTTAGGTCTACTGATTTGAAGTAACCGTAAGATCTATAACTTTTACCAGTCTCCGCCCCCCCCCCCCCGGAAAATGTTGATTTCCCCCCCCCCCCCAGCCCTAGAAAATATCAAGTGCCCCCCCCCCCCCCCCTCCGGATAAAATTTCAGGAAAAAACACTGCCTCTAACACAATTAAGTAATACAAGTCAACTGGTTATGCGCCATTTAGGCCGCTGACTCCGATTTCAGCCTGCTTTTCTTTTTGGATTTGCTTCCACAACCTTTATCCAACAAAGAACAAACTACAAGGCATCAGTTGTTTGATGTTGGATTTGTCTCTCCTAGAAGAGTAGCTGTTCCCAGCTATCGAGACTCATCTGCCCAAGGGTTCGAACTTTTCTGTTTAACAACCATAAGCTTTACCGACTCGACCACGCCCACTCCTACTCGACATCGAAAATTTTCAAGAAATCCTAAATTTAAAAAAAATGACTGGGTGCCCTGACGGTAAATAGAAGCTATACACACTTACCTGACAATGAAGATGCCAATTAAAAAATGTCGGCTTGAAAACTTGAATATTGAGGTAAAACGAAGGAAAATTAAGAAAAAACAAAATTCGATTCCGCCACCCACCATTGATTCAGGGGAGATAATACTAAACGTTTTAGCAATAAAAATAATACAAGCATTTAATTAAAGTGGCACTTATAAGTACCCTCAGTAGATAAAGGTTTAAGATTAACAGATTTAAATAAAAATATAGTTAGGTATCTTTTAGAAAAATTAGCAAAACTAAATGTGTGTGTTGCTGTTAAGTTATAAAAGCTAACATCAAGAGAGGTGAGTGGTAGAATAAATGTGCACTTGTCAAACTTTATACTAGTGTTACCATCGATTTCCATCATACTAAATTTTACAGTATTTCAGCTCCTAATTCTCTTGAGCATAAAGATCGGTCGTCGTTTGTCATTGTCATTTTTTAACCTTAAGATCACTCATTGTCTAAGTAGCCTGTTATTACTAGTAATTTAAAGATCTGCCATTCTAAATATTCTTGTGTCAAGATTAGCCGGATGAGTACGGTGCAATAGACGATAAAAAAGCCACAGTGAGCTGAATGTTCTTATTGTTAAAGAATTTACATACAAATTCTGATTTTTACTAAAACAAAAATAAAACAACCTTTATAAAAACAAACTTTTAAATGCACTAAAAATAAATTAAATTTTTTTTTCTTTTTAATAAAAGTTTTAGTCGCTAGAATTTGTAAGAGATCTTATGAGGTTTTATATTCCACTTTTTAGTCATTTATTCTAAATGAAATTCAAACTAGATCTGTATAAGCTTCGACTAGAAATAATTGTGTTTAAACCCGATAACTAATTTGCAATCTCTTTAAGACAGTTGTCTGCCCCTTCTTCGTAGTCAACCGTGGCAATAGTTCACCCTCTGTTGCGAGCTTATCGCTAGGTCGTCAGCAAGGATTGTTATCGCGCTATTGTTTTCTCCCCTTTAGTTTTGAATTAGTTTCATTAGATTTTCATGACTAATCTCATGTCTAATTACATTACAAAATTAGATATTCATGCATAGCCATTAAAGAAGAAGATATCTGGAAAATTTGAACGAAATCGTCGCATTAGAAGTTGGTCAAAATTGAGTTACAAGTTTTGCGAATAACCCACAAACAAACGGACGTTGAGAACTAAATTTAAGCTTGTGATAAAGATGAAACTAAAAAAAACAATTTACTTTCTTTATTAACAGCTTTTATGGCTAGTTATCCCTTTTGTTATTGAATATAGAAATCTATTTAGTGATTTACTTTTTGTTATCTCCCCTCAGTTTGGAAACCGTTTAATTAATCTTTTACGACTAACTAAAAATCTAATTAAACATCCAATTAAATTTAAAAATACATGTACTAATATTGTCATAGAGTGGAACATAACTGGAAAGTTTGAACGAAATCGCTGTACTAGAAAAGGGTCAACATTGAGTTACAAGATTTGCCGCAAACCTATAAACAGACTAATAAAGCAAAGGTAATAAAGCATATGCAGTTCTATAATTCAACATTAAAACAAATACAAATTCAATAATACTTGAAGAGCACTTACATAATTGGGCGAATTTTGTTATTAGTGGTTGTGGTAGGGATGTGGTGGTGGTCGTTTTGGTAGTTGTGGTTGTTGTGGTTGTAAGGGTGGTGGTGCTGATTGCCGGACACAGGGCTAGGATGACCTTGGCTAGCTCTGCGGCCAGATACATGTAGCTCTTTGGGTTTGTTGAGCTGAAGGGGTCTGTTATGGTAGCATCAACTCGGCCGGTGCCAAAGTTCAACTCTTCGTAGTCAACGTCGTTCTTTCCCTGGAGAATGCAACACCACATGCGTGAAAACGTTTGACCAATATGTATGTATATGCAAATTTATTACCTGGTATCTTAGGTTAAATAACAATTAGTTTTATTCTCGGTTTAGTACTAATTTGTAAGGGTACTCATTCTTATAACCCTGCTGTCTTTGACCGAACTAAGTATTTAAGTATGAAATATTCCAGACGAAATATATTAGGATAAACTGTCACTGAATATTTAACAATAGATATTTTATAATTTGAATCTGTTAAAAATCATCATGATTTTTAAATTTGTATCTAAATTCATTTTAAAAAATAATATATTTCACGAGACAAATTTAAATTGTCGTGTCTTTTGTAGCATTTTCATCTAAGAGGCGCTCACCTTTAAAACTATGATGTAAGGATTCCAACCAAGAGCTTTAACCCTGTTGTAACTAGTTTGAGCTAACTCCCTCTTGGGTACTGACCCAGATCCTTGCGATGTCAAGATGACCAGCCTGTTGTTGTTTGGGTATGTTGGGGGTGATGTGACCATATCCAGACCTCTGTAGGTCCAGGAGCCGGTCTGGAATAAGTTCAATTTTAAAAAGATTTAATGCTTCACCTGGAATGTAATTAAAAACTTAATTGTGAGTATGATAAGTCAAACTTACATTTGAGGCCAGTAAAATATTACCCAGGTTGTTCCTTGCGTTGGCTGGGGTTGTCCCTATTGGTATTACTGTCGTCTGGGGGTCGGAGCTGCTATAGCCAAAGGCACCAATTCTGTAATGGCAGTTGTAGATTTGATAGGTAAGCCATATAATAAGTTGTTTTTTTTTTTACTTAGAAGTCATACTAACACTGTTGATTCTAGAGCTACTGAAAGAAAACAGTTAATTTCATTAAAAAATTTTAATTAAAATAAAAAAAAAAAAACTCCTGCTTGAACCTAAAAGTTGCAATCAGCTGATTTCTGAAGGTTATGTCCAAGACACTTCTCAATAAATCAAATTTGTCAGTATCTGTAGGTGTATCACTAGAGGACGCGGCAAACTTGGCGTTCTCAGATTCGTCGATAAGGAAGAGAATTTCTCCATTTTCACAAACTGTAAGATATATTTAACTAATTATGTACTTAGTTATTAAAAGTTTACAAGCATTAGTAAAACTAAATCGTGTGTGTGTTGTTATGTAATCAAACTGACTGCAGTATGTCACGTGAGAATTAGGACACTTGTCAAATATTCTACCAGAGATTACATCCTTCTAAATAATACATTTTGCTATATTTTGCTCCCAATGTTGTTGAACATATAGATCGGCTTTAGTTTGTCTCTGTCATTTGACATCTTACTATCGATCATTGACTTAAAAGCCTATTGTTATGAATAAACTAAAGACCTACCAGTCTTCAAATATTGCATTGTCTAGACTTGCCGGATTATTACAGTGCAACAGATGATAAAAAGCCAACGTTAAATGAACTTTTTACTTTTTGTTTTTAAAACAATTTGTTTCTTAAAGTTGCATTTTTTTTGGAAATATATAGTTTTATAACTCAATATTAAACAAAACAAATATTTGAATGTATGCATTTAAAGTATTTTTATTCAATTTAATTTCGATATATTTGAAGAGCACTTACATCGTGACGATTTTGGTGTTGGTGACCGGGTTGTTGATGTGGTGCTGGTTATTTTTGTGGTGCTGGTGGTTGTGGGGGTGGTGGTGGTTGTGGGGGTGGTGGTGCTGATTGCAGGACACAGGGCTAGGATGACCTTGGCAAGCTCTGCGGCCAGATACCTGTAGCTCTTTGGGTTTGTTGAGCTGAAGGGGTCTGTTATGGTAGCATCCACTCGGCCGGTGCCAAAGTTCAACTCTTCGTAGTCAACGTCGTTCTTTCCCTGGAGAAAACAACATCACATACGTTAAAACACTTGACTTAAGTGTATGCATATTGTATCTAATAAATATATAGCCTGGTTTTTTATGTTAAATAACTATCATTTTTATGCTTGGTTAAGTACGTAAAGTACTTATTAATAAAGCATCTAGTTTATTAACCCTGCTGCCTTTTAGCTACTCCAAACGAAAAAATCAGGCGAAACTATCACAGAAAATGTAATAACAGAAGTAAGCCTTTATAAACAATATGACAAATCATAGTCCAAGCTGGAGCTATAAAAAAAGACTAAAAATAATATAAAGCTCCTACAGTAGAACTGTTTGTTCTACCAGTAATCTAACTTTCCTCAATTGAAACATAAATAAGCAAACCTAAGAAAATAATGTCGCGCTATGTTCGAAGAAGATGGATCAACTCTCACTAGCATGACAACGTGTTTACGCCTCAGTAATAAGCTGTCATGTAAGGGTTTGCTAATAATTTCTATAGTCCCAGTGAAAAACTTTTCAGTTTTGAAATTTTTATAATTTGAAACAATAAGTTTAACAAAAATCATCATTATTTTTACATTGTTATTTAAATTAAAATTGAAAAGGAAATATATGTCACGAGGCAAATATAAATCGTCGGTCGAGTCTTTTTTAACATTTACATATAGGAGGTGCTCACCTTTAAAACTATGACGTAAGGATTCCAGCCAAGAGCTTTCACCCTGTTGTAAATAGTTAGTGCAAGCCCCCGCCTGGTCGATGACCCAGATCCTTGTGTAGACAAGATGACCAGCCTGTTGTTGGCATATGTTGGGGCACTTGTGACCATATCCAGACCTCTGTAGGTCCAGGACCCGGCCTGGGATAAGTAGAGTTTTAAAAGATTTACTATTTCAATAGGACTTTACTTAAAAGCTTGACCATAATGATTAAAACACAAACTTACATTTGAGATCAGTAAAAGATTATTAAGGTTGTTCCTTGCGTTGGCTGGGGTTGTCCCTATTGGTATAATGGTCGTCTGGGGGTCGGGGCTACTGTAGCCAAAAGCTCCGATCCTGTTGAAAATTATAGATTTGGTAGATAAGTCTTAAGCTGGTACAAAAAAATTCTTAGAGTGTTATTGCAGGAAAAAAAAACTTCAAAATTTTCTCACACAGACCAAGCCTATGGTCTGGAGGATTGTTTCTCGTTAGTCTTATTTACAAGAGCCGTTCTAAATAAGTTAACTGAATCAAACTAAAACTTATGGCTTAATTTTAACTGATGTTTAAGTTGAATTAAAATATAAAAAACAAACAACCCGTCCTCTGACCAAACCTAAAGGTTGTTGAGGTTGAAATCAGCTGATCTGACAAGGCTGTGTTGAGAGCACTTCTCAATAAATCAAATTTGTCAGTATCTGTTGGTGTATCACTAGAGGACGCGGCAAACTTGGCGTTCTCGGACTGGTCGATGAGGAAAACAATTTCTCCATTTTGGCAGACTGTAAGTATTTTGAAAATAAAATGTCGATTTGACACAAGTTGATCGAATAATAATTATAGTATGAGTAACTTTACTCTTTAAATATAAAAAAACATATTAAAGTCATATACAATCAAAACCAGAAAAAAACACTAAGAATATTAGAGTTAAGTCAATGGCGTAACGAGGACGAGTGTCGCTCGGTGCGGCAACTGAGGGTACTACGCCACTCATCCTATACGTTTGTATTTTCAGTTTGGTGTCGCCCCTGCCCTCATCTGTTTTATTTTCAAATTGATTAAAAAAAAATTAACAGAAATTTATCAACCTAAAAACCTGGTGTCTTCACCTAAATGGTAAGTCATGTACAAATATCAGTTTCATAAACATGTTGTACTCTTATAACATTACGAGAAAAATGGCCCGTTGAGGAAGGGTACAACGGGCGCTAGGCTGATAGTGCTGTCTCTTTTCTCTAAACTAAAACCAACACCCCCCCCCCCACACACACCCCCCACCCCCCACACCACCCCCACCCCCCACACACACCCCCCACACACACCACCCCCTCCACACACCGCCCCCCACCCCCCACCCCTGCACCCCCCCCTCCACCTCCCCCCCCAAAAAAAACATGTCTACCGTCCCATTCAACGAAATATAATTATATACTTTTTCCAGTGTCCGCCCCCTCCCAGAAAATTCTACCCCCGCCCCCGAAAATTTCAAGTACCCCCACCCCTCTCCGGGGAGGAAAAAGTCTGAAAGAAACACTGAAACCAACCCACCCCCCCCCCCCACACACACCACCCCCCACCCCCCCCACCCCTCCACCCCCCCCCCACCCCTCCACCCCCCCCACCCCCACACACCCCCCACCCCTCCCCCCCCATCCCTCCACCCCCCCCCTCCACCCCCCCCCAAAAAAAAAACATGTCTACCGTCCCATTGCAAGAAAACCACTTTTTAGATTAGACACATTAATTAGGCGGTAATTTTATTATAGAGTATCAATAAAGAAATTTCTTTTGAGTTAGGGAGGGGGGGTGGGCTCAGACGTTCTTACACGGGGGTGGGGCTTCGCCCCTACCCAAAGAATTCTATGAAAGAAACTCTTCACGCAAACCACTTAGATTAGATAAAATTTGCTTTTTTCAATGTTTACGCGATAATCAATGACGTCATATTACTGTGTGCACTCTCTGGTTTGAGATTATGTTCTACTCTACGCTAAATGTGTCGACGTCATACTTCGTTTTTCGAATTACTGTGCATGTTTTTATTTTGCTTGTGTTTTCTCTAGAGCGTTCTTGTCAGACAGAGCGTTCTTGTCAGATAGACAGACAGCGAAACTATATATTAGTATTAACGAGAAAAATGGCCCGTTGAGGAAGGGTACAACGGGCGCTAGGCTGATAGTGCTGTCTCTTTTCTCTAAACTAAAACCAACCCACCCCCCCACACACCACCCCCACCCCACCCCCACACACCACCCCCACCCCCACCCCCACCACACACCACCCCCAACCCAACCCCTCAACCCCACACACCACCCCCACCCCCCACCACACACCACCCCCACCCCTCACCCCCACACACCACCCCCTCCACACACCGCCCCCCCACCCCCCACCCCCCCCCCCCCAAAAAAAAACATGTCTACCGTCCCATTCAACGAAATATAATTATATACTTTTTCCAGTGTCCGCCCCCTCCCAGAAAATTCTACCCCCGCCCCCGAAAATTTCAAGTACCCCCCACCCCTCTCCGGGGAGGAAAAAGTCTGAAAGAAACACTGAAACCAACCCACCCCCCCACACACCACCCCCCACCCCCCCCCACACACACCACCCCCCCCCCACACACCACCCCCCCACCCCCCCCCCCACACACCACCCCCCCCACACACCACCCCCCACCCCCACCCCCCCCCCCACACACCACCCCCCCCACCCCTCCACCACCCCCCACCCCCAAAAAAAACATGTCTACCGTCCCATTCAACGAAATATAATTATATACTTTTTCCAGTGTCCGCCCCCTCCCAGAAAATTCTACCCCCGCCCCCGAAAATTTCAAGTACCCCCACCCCTCTCCGGGGAGGAAAAAGTCTGAAAGAAACACTGAAACCAACCCACACACCACACACCACCCCCAACCCCCCCCACCCCCACACACCACCCCAACCCCCCCCCCCCCCCCCACACCCACCCCCACACCCACCCCTCCACCCCCCCCCCCCCCCCCAAAAAAAAAACATGTCTACCGTCCCATTGCAAGAAAACCACTTTTTAGATTAGACACATTAATTAGGCGGTAATTTTATTATAGAGTATCGATGAGGAAATTTCTTTTGAGTTGTGGAGGGGGGGGGGGCTCAGACGTTCTTACGCGGGGGGTGGGGCTTCGCCCCTACCCGAAGAATTGTATGCAAGAAACTCTTCACGCAAACCATTTAGATTAGACAAAATTTCCTTTTTTTCAATGTTTACGCGATAATCAATGACGTCATTTTACTGTGTGCACTCTCTGGTTTGAGATTATGTTCTACTCTACGCTAAATGTGTCGACGTCATATTTCGTTTTTCGAATTACTGTGCATGTTTTTATTTTGCTTGTGTTTTCTCTAGAGCGTTCTTGTCAGACAAAGCGTTCTTGTCAGACAGAGCGTTCTTGACAGACAGCGAAACTATTATTATAGACTAGATAAATGGCCCGTTGAGGAAGGGTACAACGGGCGCTAGGCTGATAGTGCTGTCTCTTTTCTCTAAACTAAAACCATCCCACCCCTCCCACACACACCCCCCCACCCCCACCCCCACACACCACCCCCCACCCCCCACACACACCTCCACCCCCCACACACCACCCACCCCCACCCCCACACACACCACCCCCACCCCCCACACACCACCCCCCACCCACCCCCACCCACCCACCCCCACCCCCCAAAAAAACATGTCTACCGTCCCATTCAACGAAATATAATTATATACTTTTTCCAGTGTCCGCCCCCTTCCCGAAAATTCTACCCCCGCCCCCGAAAACCTCAAGTACCCCCACCCCTCTCCGGGGAGGAAAAAGTCTGAAAGAAACACTGGTGTCGCGCTTAGCCACTACGCGAAGAATTGCATTAAAGAAATTGCGAGAAAACCACTTTTTAGATTAGACACATTAATTAGGCGGTAATTTTATTATAGAGTATCGATGAGGAAACCACCCCACCCCACCCCCCCCACACACACACCTCCACACACCACCCACCCCCACCCCCACACACACCACCCCCACCCCCCCCCACACCACCCCCCAACCCCCCCCCCCCCACACCCCCCCCCACCCCCCGCCACCCCCCACCTCCCACACCCCACCCCCCACTCTCAAAAAAATCATGTCTACCGTCCCATTCAACGAAATATAATTATATACTTTTTCCAGTGTCCGCCCCCCTTCCCGAAAATTCTACCCCCGTCCCCGAAAATTTCAATTACCCCCACCCCTCTCCGGGGAGGAAAAAGTCTGAAAGAAACACTGGTGTCGCGCTTAGCCACTACCCGAACGGGCGCTAGGCTGAAAGTGCTGTCTCTTATCTCTAAACTAAAACCAACCCACCCCCCCACACACCACCCTCACCCCACCCCCCACCCCCACACACCACCCCCACCCTCACCCCCCACCACACACCACCCCCACCCCCACCCCTCACCCCCACACACCACCCCCTCCACACACCGCCCCCCCACCCCCCACCCCCCCCCCCCCCCCCAAAAACATGTCTACCGTCCCATTCAACGAAATATAATTATATTTTTTCCAGTGTCCGCCCCCTCCCAGAAAATTCTACCCCCGCCCCCAAAAATTTCAAGTACCCCCACCCCTCTCCGGGGAGGAAAAAGTCTGAAAGAAACACTGAAACCAACCCACCCCCCCCACACACCACCCCCCCCCCCCCACACACCCCCCCCCACCCCCCCACACACACCCCCCACCCCCCCCCCCACACACACCACCCCCCCACCCCTCCACCACCCCCCACCCCCAAAAAAAAACATGTCTACCGTCCCATTCAACGAAATATAATTATATACTTTTTCCAGTGTCCGCCCCCTCCCAGAAAATTCTACCCCCGCCCCCGAAAATTTCAAGTACCCCCGCCCCTCTCCGGGGAGGAAAAAGTCTGAAAGAAACACTGAAACCAACCCACCCCCCCACACACCACCCCCCACCCCCCCACCCCCACACCCCCCCCCCCCACCCCCACACCCCACCCGGGGGGTGGGGCTTCGCCCCTACCCGAAGAATTGTATGCAAGAAACTCTTCACGCAAACCATTTAGATTAAACAACATTTCCTTTTTATTCAATGTTTACGCGATAATCAATGACGTCATTATATTACTGTGTGCACTTTCCGCCTTGAGATTATTTTCTACTCTGTGCTAAATGTGTCGACGTCATACTTCGTTTTTCGAAATACTATGCATGTTTTTAAATTGCTTGTGTTTTCTCTAGAGCGTTCTTGTCAGACAGAGCGTTCTTGTCAGACAGACAGCGAAACTATTATTATAGATGGTTAGACTGGCATTAGAATTGTTTTTAATTTGGATTATTAAACATATTTACTGTTTTGCAGTTTCAAAGTTGAAAAAAATAATGATCAATTTAAGCTTAGCTGTATTTAAGTAGTATAATTCTAAACTAAAATTCAATGCGAAAAATGTGTATTTTGTTTAAAAAGATAGTTAAAAACATATTTTCAGCTAGTCATAACTAAACGTTGATTATTATCAAAGTAAAAATAATGATCAACTTAAGGTTAGCTGTAGTTTATTAGTTTATTAATCAAACTTCAATACATAGGTGTTAATACATGTGTATGCTTACCTTGTGAAATACAAGTTGTAATAATACTAAATAAAATCACCAGCAGTACATTAGTCATCATGGTAGTTGTATTTTTATTTGGCGTCAGGTACTTTAAACAAAAGGGTGAAAATAAGGTTAATTGATACATATAACCTACAAAAACATACTATCACTTTAGACACAGTGTATATATATAGACTTTAAATATATGAATATGCTTATTTATATATATACCTATATGTATGTATATGTATAAGTTTATATATATGTATATATATATTTACAAATATATATATATATAAGTATATATATATATATATATATATATATATATATATATATATTTATATATATAAGTATATATATATATATATATATATATATATATATATATATATATATATATATATATATAAATTTGTATAACAGCACTTGCCCCAATACGAATATGCCAACAAAAATCTTAAAATTGTGCAAGACTAAATTGGAAGATCCAACTCCTCATTTACCGACTGTAACATCGTCTTTATTTTACTTGCGTTTATCTTAAGCCTCTTTAAACTTCCGCGTTAGCTCCTTTCATCCTTGTCAATATTTGACACGACTGTACCAAGGCATACACTCTAGTTTACTTATGCTCTTATATTAAAATTAATTATGTAAATCACCAATAACAATTAATAATATATAATAAAATCCTTAATTTGCGAAAGACGTGTGTTAATGGTGTGAAACGATTCAAAATAATACATATTTTACAAAAAAAAAACGATTTCTCAATTTGAATCAACTAATTCAGTGAAATATAACTCAACTTCTAGTACATGTTATTAATGTTGTAACCATATCTGCTTTAGTTAACTATCTTACTGCCTCTATAGACAACTATCTCACACTACCACTATAGTCAACTATCTCACACTGACTCTATAGTCAACTATCTCACACTGACTCTATAGTCAACTATCTCACACTACCTCTATAGTCAACTATCTCACACTGCCTCTAGTCAACTATCTCACACTACCACTATAGTCAACTATCTCACACTGACTCTATAGTCAACTATCTCACACTGCCTTTATCACACTGCCTCTATAGTCAACTATCTCACACTGCCTCTATAGTCAACTATCTCACACTGACTCTATAGTCAACTATCTCACACTGCCTCTATAGTCAACTATCTCACACTGCCACTATAGTCAACTATCTCACACTGCCTTTATCACACTGCCTCTATAGTCAACTATCTCACACTACCTCTATAGTCAACTATCTCACACTGCCTCTATAGTCAACTATCTCACACTGCCTTTATCACACTGCCTCTATAGTCAACTATCTCATCCTGCCTCTATAGTCAACTATCTCACACTACCTCTATAGTCAACTATCTCACACTGCCTCTATAGTCAACTATCTCACACTGCCTTTATCACACTGCCTCTATAGTCAACTATCTCATCCTGCCTCTATAGTCAACTATCTCACACTACCTCTATAGTCAACTATCTCACACTGCCTCTATAGTCAACTATCTCACACTGACTCTATAGTCAACTATCTCACACTGCCTCTATAGACAACTATCTCACACTACCTCTATAGTCAACTATCTCACACTGCCTCTATAGTCAACTATCTCACACTGCCTTTATCACACTGCCTCTATAGTCAACTATCTCATCCTGCCTCTATAGTCAACTATCTCACACTACCACTATAGTCAACTGTCTCACACTGCCACTATAGTCAACTATCTCACACTGCCTTTATCACACTGCCTCTATAGTCAACTATCTCATACTGCCTCTATAGTCAACTATCTCACACTGCCTCTATAGACAACTATCTCACACTACCTCTATAGTCAACTATCTCACACTGCCTCTATAGTCAACTATCTCACACTGCCTTTATCACACTGCCTCTATAGTCAACTATCTCACACAGCCTCTATAGTCAACTATCTCACACTGCCTCTATAGACAACTATCTCACACTACCTCTATAGTCAACTATCTCACACTGCCTCTATAGTCAACTATCTCACACTGCCTTTATCACACTGCCTCTATAGTCAACTATCTCACACTGCCTCTATAGTCAACTATCTCACACTGCCTTTATCACACTGCCTCTATAGTCAACTATCTCATCCTGCCTCTATAGTCAACTATCTCACACTACCTCTATAGTCAACTATCTCACACTGCCTCTATAGTCAACTATCTCACACTGCCTTTATCACACTGCCTCTATAGTCAACTATCTCATCCTGCCTCTATAGTCAACTATCTCACACTGCCTCTATAGTCAACTATCTCACACTGCCTCTATAGTCAACTATCTCACACTACCACTATAGTCAACTATCTCACACTGCCTATATAGTCAACTGTCTCACACTGCCACTATAGTCAACTATCTCACACTGCCTTTATCACACTGCCTCTATAGTCAACTATCTCACACTGCCTCTATAGTCAACTATCTCACACTGCCTTTATCACACTGCCTCTATAGTCAACTATCTCATACTGCCTCTATAGTCAACTATCTCACACTGCCTCTATAGACAACTATCTCACACTACCTCTATAGTCAACTATCTCACACTGCCTCTATAGTCAACTATCTCACACTGCCTTTATCACACTGCCTCTATAGTCAACTATCTCATCCTGCCTCTATAGACAACTATCTCACACTACCTCTATAGTCAACTATCTCACACTGCCTATAGTCAACTATCTCACACTGCCTCTAGTCAACTATCTCACACTGACTCTAGTCAACTATCTCACACTGACTCTATAGTCAACTATCTCACACTGCCTCTATAGTCAACTATCTCACACTGCCTCTAGTCAACTATCTCACACTGACTCTATAGTCAACTATCTCACACTGCCTATAGTCAACTATCTCACACTGCCTCTAGTCAACTATCTCACACTGACTCTATAGTCAACTATCTCACACTGACTCTATAGTCAACTATCTCACACTGCCTATATAGTCAACTGTCTCACACTGCCACTATAGTCAACTATCTCACACTGCCGCTAGTCAACTATTTCACACTACCTCTATAGTCAACTACTAATAACCCTGGCCAATGGTCAGCAGAGCTCCTACTCTTGAGATACTTCTTTTACCGGCAACCTCCGCGTCTTGCCCTACATGTATCTCCAACAAACGGCTACGGATGTTTGTTTTTTTCTATTTTTACAAGTGTTGAATCTACAGTAGAGGCCCACAGATAGTTTAACATGGTCACGTGATTTGATCTGCCGTGAAATTTAATTTTCTGCCACGACCTGAAGAACACATAAAGCCTCGGTAAAATTATGTCGTATATATTTTTTATTTTTATTTTAAAAGTAACTTTGGCGCAAAATTACTTTCTGGCAACAATTCCATGACGACTGTGTTTTGAAAAACTGACACTTCCGTAATTTCATAGCTACTGTAAACAATGAAGAGAATAATCTTCCGCTTGATACTACTGTTTCCAGTGATCGTAGTCTATGGTATGTAGGCTGCCACGTTCACTCATTATTTGTGACAATGTCAGTCTTTTTGTGGTGTCAGCCAAATGGTAATGCTAGGATCGTTGAAATATTCACGGACGAAAAACATGTTTTTGTATATGTGTCACATTTACCTACTAAACAATATATATAGGTAGACAGATTTTGTTAGCGGTAGTCACAATACAGGTTCAGTCAAGGGTAGCCACAATACAGGTAGACAGGTTTAGTCAGGGGTAGCCACAATACAGGTAGACAGGTTTAGTCAGGGGTTGTCACAATACAGGTGTAGTCAGGTTTAGTCAGGGGTAGCACAATACAGGTAGAAAGGTTTAGTCAGGGGTTGTCACAATACAGGTAGACAGGTTTAGTCAGGGGTAGGCACAATACAGGTAAACAGGTTTAGTCAGGGGTTGTCACAATACAGGTGTAGTCAGGTTTAGTCAGGGGTAGCACAATACAGGTAGACAGGTTTAGTCAGGGGTTGTCACAATACAGGTGTAGTCAGGTTTAGTCAGGGGTAGCACAATACAGGTAGACAGGTTTAGTCAGGGGTTGTCACAATACAGGTGTAGTCAGGTTTAGTCAGGGGTAGCACAATACAGGTAGACAGGTTTAGTCAGGGGTTGTCACAATACAGGTGTAGTCAGGTTTAGTCAGGGGTAGCACAATACAGGTAGAAAGGTTTAGTCAGCGGTAGCCACAATACAGGTAGACAGGTTTAGTCAGGTGTAGCCACAAAACAGGTAGACAGGTTTAGTATGGGGTAGGCACAATACAGGTAGACAGGTTTAGTCAGGGGTAGCCACGATACAGGTAGAAAGGTTTAGTCAGGGATAGCCACAATAGGGGTTTAGTCAGGGTTAGTCAATGTACAGGTTTAGTCAGGGGTAGCCACAATACAGTTAGACAGGTTTAGTCAGGGGTAGTCATAGTACAGGTCTAGTCAGGGGTATTCACAATACAGGTAGAAAGATTTAGTCAGGGGTATTCACAATACAGGTAGAAATATTTAGTCAGGGGTAGCCACAAAACAGATAGACAGGTTTAGTCAGGGGTAGGCACAATACAGGTAAACAGGTTTAGTCAGGGGTTGTCACAATACAGGTAGACTCATATAGATACCATACAGGTAGACACAGGTAGTTACTATACATGTAGACACATGTATTCACAATACCTTTAGACACAGGTAGTTACCATACAGATCACAAAGCTCCAGCTGGGTAGACATAAGGGAACTAATGATCGAACGGTGTAGACCTTAAGCCGCTAAATTCTTTTTATAACCAGACGTAAAGATGTGATAAAAGAATTAAAAGAAAATATTTTTACCTCCGCAGTTGTGGCGCTGAAGACTTTGTTTAGAGAAATCAAAGGTAACATATATATTATAAAGCAAACTTATTTCGTGACAATTATTTTTACATGCAATATAGGTTTTAAATTTGAAATTATATTCAATTAAGCTCTACAAGAACTTATTGAATATTCGGGGTAATCAAGAGAGGCTTTTATTAGAATACTAGACTACCCGTTATCCGTTGGATAACTGTGGATTTCGGGCGTCATCCATAAAAAAACATCTCGTCTGTCACTCAGAGGTGTATCGACCCTTCCCGCGCCCGGGGACAGTTTTTCGATTTGAAGCCCCCCCCCCCCCCCCGCAAGATTTTGATTTGCACCTCCCCACTCAAACTTTCGATTTGCACCCCCCTCAACCTTTCAATTTATTTTTCCAACCCATTTTGGCGCCCCCTAAGGTCGGCGCCCGGGGACATATGTCGTCCCCCCCCCCCTCGCTACGCTATTGCAGTGTCACTTATCGTCACAAAAAAACAGACCCCACATTCAAAAATATGTTTTTTATCTTTTAAAAACACCGAAAACACCGATTTCGGACTATCCCTTTATATACTGACGTCACAGGTGACCTACTCAACTCTACTTCACCTGTCCAGTGTCTCGCAAAGTCTCAGACAACATGTTTTTATCGTTTAAACGACGATTCCAGCCGATCATGTCTCTGACCACACTATCCCTTCATATACTTAGTAGAATCTAGTATTTGCGTAACTCTTGCTAGATTCTAAGAATCTAGAAATTCTAGATCTAGAATCTAGATCTAGATAGATAAATCACAAAGATTTATATCAAGTATTTAAGGATTAAAAATGTATTATGATTATAAAATGGATTGTATTTTTATTTAAGTAATCTTTTGTATGTATCTAATTAATATTTTGTTTGACCTAGATTCTAGATCTAGATCTATAAATAACTTGCTTGGCCATATGATATTTTTAGATCTATAAATAACTTTCTTGCACAGATTGTAGAGCTAGAGAAATTTATTGTAAAACTAAAAGAAAAAGACAGTTGAAAATTAATATAAGTGTTGGAACGTAATAAAAACAGCAAACGGACGTATTGTTAAAGTTATGGCCGACAGAAAATTAGATGTAGAACGCGTTAAACTTTTGAATGGGCCTATGATGGAAGCCGCCATTTTATTGTACAAAAAGTAAACAAAAAACTGTGACGTCACTGTTTCGTCGAGTCTAGTGGTTTTTCTAATCTTTTACAAAATTGTGGTTAATCTACCTATGAATAAATCAATAAATTAATTAACGTATTTAAATAAATGTGTGATTAACAGTCTGTCTGAAAAGACACATTGGTCTCTACCTAAATACTATTTTACAGCTCTCCATAATGAGTAGAACTATTTACAATACTCTATCAGACAAACAAAAAAAAAAACAAAAAAATAAATATTCAAACATGTAAACAAACTTGAGTTTTAGTAGTATATAGAAGATTACAGAGTGAATGAAAAGATCAAGCACTACCAAAAACAAACTAAAATTCAATGCGTAAAAGGGGTATTTTGTTATAGTCAAATCTAAACAATGGTTATTGTCAACAGTGAGAATCTGCCGTTCTTCGGAGAGAAGGTCATCGCCATTTACAATTTTTTTCTCCACGTGCTTGTTCGGCTGTTGCGGTCCTGCAGAAAACCAACACTGTTGTCGATGGTTGGTGGTTTTATTGGATTTATTGTTTGATAAATGGGTGTATATATATATATATATATATATATATATATATATATATATATATATATATATATATATATGTATATTTATTTATTTATTTATTTATTTATTTATACGTACCAGTACCTGCAAGTGTACTTGTATGTAACAGTGTCTTCTAGTTGACCTGCACTTGATCATGTACCTTAACATATAAACATAAGCACTGCTGTTTGTTTTTATACAGTTTGTATACAGGAAAAAACGTAGACAGACATCACCCGTGTAAAGTTGATATCATGTATTGCTTTACCCACAGGGAACCATTCAGTCTGTTTGGCACGCTGGCGCTAATAGGTGGAAGCTTTTTAATCGTGGTATACTATGTGTTTATTGGTAAGAAACATTTTAGCTGTTTATTTAATTTCTTATGCATTAAAATCCACATCGGGATTCTGATGTATTTCCCTATTGAAGTTTTATATATTATATTTAGAAATATAATCCATATTTCCGAAGAAAGGATATTAATCTCTATCCCTTTAATACATAAACCAAAGATAATTATCCTATTTGTTCCTTTTTATTCGTTTTAAGGCTTCAATCATTATTGAACTATATCTAAATACACGTAGGAAGAAACATACAATATACACGTATACAAAAAGAAACAAACTAACAAACCATATATGTGATATAGGAATACACCACTAGTTAGAAATTCAGCTTAAGCGGCGGGTCTAAGTTCAGGAAAATAAATGGATACCCAAACAGTTCATGAAATAATTTATTGGCATGCAAATAAATACAATTGCGGTGATGAACCTCGAGAAGGTGGGGTGAATAAAGAGTTCACTCTTTCAAAAAATAAAAGAGAATATAGTAACAGATAAGAGTTAACAGTATCTAGAACGGACACGATCTACTAACCTACTATTTATTGTGATTGATCCACTTTACTAGTTAGTGGTTTTTATGTGCACTGGTATTGTGTGTGGGTGGGGAACTATGATCTACGTCACTGTGAATATAGTCACTTGAGAATATGTTCAGTTGGGCAGACTAAACTTTATACATAAGTATAAGATACAATAGTATACTTTAATTCCTGAATTATTTTGATATGCATAATTAAAATTTATACTAACATTAGAATACAAAAACAAAAAATCAAGTAACAGATTTAGGATAATTCCTAAAATACATTACATTTAGATATTTAATTTCTAATCAAGGAAACAAAAAAAATGATATTTAAAAATGTATTATTATGTAAATAATTATATAATAATAAATTTATAAATATCATTTTTAGTACATTTCTATAGGTTATTATTTACATAATATCTATTACTCATAAGGAGGCCTATTCATGTAAACATTGATCTTATACAAAGACAATTAAGTAGAAATGATATAAATAGAACTTACCTAAATATTGCTGATGACATTTAAAAATATCTCTACTTGAAAACTTTAATGCATTATTCATTGTTAAGCCAATGTCGTATCGTTCAAGCTTTGTTTTCCTTGTGTTGTGCTATTTATGTGTTTTTACTACTTTTTTCTTTTTTTTAAAATGTGTTTTTACTTAGTTGCGTTCGTTTTTTTTTTTTTTTTTGTGCATTAGAATATTTAAGACGTCTTTCGGCATCAATTTACATAAATTATAATTGCTAAATTTGAAACATTTTCTTTTTATTAAATTATAAAAAAAATTCATGTGAAAATATTATTTAATTCGTTCAGCTTAAAAAAGAACCAGCTTAAAACAAACGAACTACTACAACTACTGGAATTTGAGAATTGTAAACGAGTTAATTGATTTGTTTGTGGATAATGCAAAAAAAAATTCGTTTTTTTTTAACATTGAAAATTTTATTTCGTTTATTAAAAAAATGCTTTGTTTATATAACCAGAAAACAGGTGAATGTGCTTCAAACCATTCCAATTATATTTCGTTTGTAAAAGAATCTGTTTTGTTTACATTTCCAGAGAACATAAGGATTGTCAACGACGGGAAAAAAATAGTGATCTTTAATTCGATGGTTTCGTTGTTAATTATTTTAGCGTTTTTTCGTTTTTGATTTTTAAAGATCTTTTTTTATCCCCTGATGCCACCGAAAACAACCTTTACTGATCGTCTCCCTTTTAATGCTTATTTATACAGTACATTTGTTCCATATTTAGGGAGATTCGAGTTTTATTTGAATTAGAATTTCTAATTATAAAAAAAGAACACGAACTGTTTAATATGTTGGATTATGTTTGGTGGTTTTTTTTTCGCTACTACTTTGTTTTTAACTTTTTCACATTTTATTTGAAATAATTTATATACACCCAATATTTTGGATTCTATATTTTATGTGGTATGATGTGGGCTTGTCTGCAACCCCTGTCCCAGTGCCAAGTTCAAATTCTTCATGCGGGCATCAACCAAAAAAGTGTTTGAATTAAACTTGACTTCTATAGCACCGCCTCTCTGTATGGATACGACGGTTTTTGAATAATTTCTGGTAAGATAAACAACTACTAGTCTCTTGGGATTGTAGGTCTTAGTTCATAAATTTATAACGAACCTAAACTAAAAGGAAATAGATTCATTGCTCACTTATCTTATAACTCCTTTGGCAAACTAGTATTAGCCTCCCGAGATGTCACTGTCCACATCGGACTCAATGTGCCATAGTTATCTTGTATTATTTATTGTAAAGATGGATAATCTTCATTTTTCTTTCTCTTATTTTGTGTATTGCTAGGTTTTTGGTAAGATTGTTAATGTTATGATCGGAAAGTATAAACACGCCGCCTGTTTTAAGGGAATAAAATTCCAGCTTATATGTAGAAAAGCTAACAGCACATACATACAGTATGGGAAAGGACATTAGTCAGAGTAGCAATAGAACACTACCTCTGCCTTTAACTAACTGGACTTTTGAAAAAAGCATTATATTTTCTTTAAACTATTTAAATATAGGTCTTATAATGTATGTATATCTAAACGGTTTGAATTTATTAAATTGCAGAAGTTGTATAAAAGGAACACATGGGAAAAACAGGTGTTTCGAAAAGTTGCTGAAGGTGTTGCCCTTATAAACTATGGACAACAACATAACTGAATCCTCGTGCCTATAAAAGAAGAGCAGTGGGCCTAAATCGATTGAACTGGTTAAAAAGCATGATCAAAACTAAAAGGAAAACATATCAGCACAGGATTAATTCATCTTTTTCGGGTTGAGAGTTATCTGAAAAAATTGGTGGTTTTTAATGATTTCATTTTGTATAATAAAGATGTATAACTCGTTTTGTTTTTCCATTATACGTTAATGTGTTACCAAAAAACGTGTAGTATTCAAGTGTGTATATACTTTGTTCACCTTTCATGTATACTTTAACTGCTTTACAGCGTTTAGACATTTTAAAATTAAAGGTTTTGTTAATTTTATGGGATTTATAGTTTTGGGGGTTTCTAACAATAGCAAGGAATTAACCTGCATTCAGTAGAGAAACAAATGCCATACAGCATTAGTAAATCCCATCGAATCCTGCCATTATTACAAGTTTTCATTTAGTTCGCATTGTGTGTTTGTTTGTTTGTTTGTGGGTTTGTGGAAAATCGTGTAACTTAATTTTGAAAAACTTCCAATCCAGCGATTTCGTTTAGATTTTCTATATGCTTTTCACTTCGAAGACAACACAAGCTTTTCTATATTTTGATTTAATAAGATTTTTAATTTTTTTCATCAAAGATTAATTAAATAGTTTCGAAACTAAAGGGAGATAACAAAATTAAATCGCTCGCTATATTACTATATTCAATAACAGAAGGGGAGATAAATAGCTAGACGCGATCATCCTAACAGTCTGGTGTGCTGTGGTGCACGAGAATGTTTTAAATCGTAGAATTAATCGATCTAGTGAAGACTATTAGGGGCAAATAATATAGTTTTTAATTGATTTAAAATTATGGGTTGGTAACATGATCTACTTAATCTGGTTGCTGTCGTCTGTAAACTGTCGTCACGGATGGCTGCTTTCGCAAGGGAAGAGAGGGGTGGGGAGAGGGAGGATAATCATCTCTCACAGGCTACAGATAGTGTTTTTAAAAAAATAATTTTAGTTGCAGAATTGGTGAATATAGATTATGAATGACTTAAAAGTAGAAAATAAAACAAATATAAAAACCTTTTAGAAAGCAAGTTAATTTTATTTTCGTATTTTCAGTGCATTTAAAAGCCTGTTGCTGTAAAAAAAAAAGAGTTTTTATATTTGTTTTATAAAGATTTGACTGGGTTTAAAAGTACTGTGGTTAGGGGCGTTTAATTTGGCTGGCAGACAAAAACTTCTGACGTGTGGCACTTCGCCATTTTATTTTACATTTTAATCTACTTTAACCTAACTGACTGTTTACTAAAGTTTAAATCTTGTCAAAAATAACATCACCTAAACATCTAATGGAGATCATATTAATAATAATGTCACAATATTTTAAACAGGTAACACTATAACATATTTCTCTTGTGCATGCTGTCTAGATGAATTTATACAGGAGCGCTTCGTTATTTTAGAAGTCGAAATATTGCTCTACTTCAAAGTTGTTTTTTTTATTTTGTAAACTGTTGTATTTAAGTACAATTTTTAGATGCTAAATATGTCTTACGGTGAAATCAGACAATGTGCATGTATGTTTGTGTGTGTGTATGTGGGATTAAGTGGATGCATATTTCAATGAAAATAAGACAAATAGTAATGATTAAAGATTAATGTTTCCAGGTCATGCAGTATGACATTTGTATTTCTCTCCATTCAATCAAGGGCCTCTACTCTACACAAAGGTTCTTCAAGACATCCGACTGCATGCCCTGACAGAAGACATTGTCCAGCAGTAGTTGAAGGGCCATCGGCAAGAGGCGGTAACTCTGCGGATTTTTGTCGTTCAAGTCATCAAGGATTATCGGTCTTCTCCCGCCATTTATACACGTTAGTTCATCCAAATTCAATTCATTTTCACCCTGAAAAGTGTACGTTTAAAGTTAATTAAAAGTAAAGTTTCCCTTTCAAACCTGATGGTCTATGGGGCGAGTGAAGTAGAGTTAACTTCTTTCTGTGACCTCGGCATATGATGATATAGTGTGGTCAGCACTATTCCCATCCGCCTTTACTCTCCCTATCTTGAGTTAGGTAACCATCACAGTTGGGTTGACTCAGGGACGGTCTACTGACTTGAACCCGGATTCGAACTCGAGACTTACGGGTCAGCAGTTCAGCTCTCTACCGCTAGACCAATCCGTCCCCTAAAGTGAAGTACAGAAGGTCGAAAAAAAACCCCACACATTTTAAAGTTAATAGGGGGTTTATGCCACGAGTATTTGTCCAGGGGGTTTACGTCCACGGGGTAGCTAGACCGGGGGTTTTATAAACGGACACAATATTTTGATGGTAATTTTTTTTAACACAGCTGAGATTCTAGCCTTTTACCTAATGCAGAATTAGCGAGGGGGGGGGGGGTAGTTATGTCCCCGGGCGCCGACCCTAGAGGGCGCCAAAATGGGTTTGAAAAAAAAATCAAAGGCTCATTTTAGCTGCAGTTTTGCATTATAAATATGAAAAAATATATTGGGGGGGGGGGGGGGGGGCAAATTGAAAGTTTTTCCCAGGTGCGGGGTGGGGGGGGGGGGGCAAATTGAAAGTTTATTCCCAGGGGTGGGGAGGGGGGGGCACCAAATTGAAAGTTTGTCCCCGGGCGCCCGGAATTGTCGTTACGCCTCTGACCTTATGTACCAGAAGATCATCCGTATTTCAAAATACGACAGTGAAGCCATCATTACACTTCGTCACCAATTTTAAAAACATCCAATATTTTACAAATATGAAACCTCATATTAGATAGAAATATTTCAAATTGAAAGTTTTTCCCATGTGTGGGGTGGGGGGGGGGGCAAATTGAAAGTTTATTCCCAGGGGTGGGGAGGGGGGGCACCAAATTGAAAGTTTGTCCCCGGGCGCCCGGAATTGTCATTACGCCTCTGACCTTATGTACCGGAAGATCCTCCGTATTTCAAAATACGACAGTGAAGCCATCATTACACTTCGTCATCAATTTTAAAAACATCCAATATTTTACAAATATGAAACCTCATATTAGATAGAAATATTTCAATGTGTTTGATCAGTTTCCAGGAAGCCCTTGCCTTGACATTAACGACCACCGTTAACTTGTCAACAATGACCACCCTTACCTTAACAGCAATGACCACCCTTACCATAACAGCAATGACCACCCTTACCTTAACAGCAATGACCAGGGGTATCCAGCCCAAAGCCTGGACCCTGCTCAGCTCTCTCTGTGTGTGTAGTCTCACGGCGGTGTTCTCTGACGTTTGGCTGGTGATGATGACCAGGCGGTTGTTTGTGTGGGTCGGGCGGTAGTCGATCACCTCCAGCCCCTTATACAGCCACGTCTCTTTGTTCTAGAAGTTTCGATCGTCAAATATTACAAGTAAATAAAATTCTGTTATTGCCATTCTCAAAATTTTATCAAGTAAGCTGTTCTACAATTATTTTGATGATTATAGTAAAACGTTTAATCTGTATTATACTCGATAGCATTTTTAACCATTTTGTAATAATTAGTAAAAAAAACATTTACATTGATATATGAAATCTATGTTTTTGTGTACGTATTTAAAATTAAAATAATACAGTCCATCAACATTTTACAGCTTTTTATAACAAACGATATGTAAAAAATATTGTAAAAATGTCTTTATTTTCGTGTAGGTAAAATAGCAATACCATGGGAAATCCATTTGTTTATATTTTAAATATATTATACATTAAATATATTATTTTCTCTACGCGAATCTTACTTACATTTTTAATATTGTCCATTAGAAACAGAGAAACTTCAGGGTAGGATCTTCGGCTGTAAAACGTCACACTGCTGTTTCCACTAAAACCATAAATGTCGATTCTGATAGAGAAGAAACATTTGCAAGTTTAATACACTTAAAAGCATCATAAGACATCTTGTCTCGCGTTTAGAATTTTTGTTTTATATTTTACCCGATCCAGACGGGCATATATTATGTACTTGAAATCTGATAACCCGAAATAAACATAGGTCTTTCTATTGCTTAACAGTCAGAGTTTCTTCGAGGCATCTCTTCGATGTCTGGAAGTAACACTGTTTACCGTGTTAGATTTTTCTTTTATTTTTAGTTACCTCAGTTCATAAAGGGCAATAAGAACATCAGGTTGCCATAAAAAACGTTGAATGGCATCTCGGAGAAAGTTGAATTGCCTCCCGCTTGATTTATCCGTGGAGGCTTTTCTCGCGTTTTCTGATTGGTCCAGCAAGAAAACTATTTCTATTGGTTGACACGCTTTGAAACAAATTTTGAATGTAAGTATACAACTGTGAAAACGCGAGTTAGGGAACTACTGAATAATGTGTATCAACAATTTAAAAACATTAGAATAGAGAACACATTAATAGTTTGCATCGTTCAATAGGGCTGGTAAGTAGGTCACCAACCAGTTCTATTGCTCAATAAAACCTACATGAGCCATAGAACTGGTTGGTGACCTACTTGCCAACCCTATTAGGATGAAAATCATCATAAATTTGGCTAGAAACTGAAATTATGTTTTTCATTTTAATCTTTTTTAAGCCTGGCGTATTCGTCCCTGACAGAAATATGTTGTGTTCAAATATTATAAAATAAAAAGAATTCGCCATTTTATTTTTGTTATCAGAGATCACGTGTATATTATTCGATATAGATCCAACTACAACTTTCAGAACATTAAATACTAATTGAATTTACACCCACCTGATGGCGTGGTAGTTCTTGTTGTAGTTGTTGAAGGTGTTGTCGTTGACGTCGCTGTTGTCTTGGTAGTTGCTGTTGTTTGTATTACAGGTTTAGTGGTACTTGTAGTAGCCACAGGAAGACACACTGAATTGATTTGTTTGGTGAGCTCTGGAGCCAGGTACCTGTAGCTCTTAGGGTTCGATGGGTTAATCGGGTCTGTGACATTAGCAACCACGGCATTTGCACCAAAGTTCAACTCTTCATAGTCAACAGTGTTCTTTCCCTTAATTTGTAATACAATATCTTTTTAATAATGATACAGCTATAGTAATGCTAAGGCCAAACGAATTTAGAATACGCTACTTGACAAAGGTCTAAAGAAATCTTATCAACATAGCTTATTGTTTGCATATTTAGTTGTTTTTTTTTTAAATCTTCATTCTAAGTTAGTATTATTATTAATTATTATTATACAAAAAATTAATGTAAAATAAACCGGGAGTGATCCCCCCTAAACTTTCTAAAATATTCTTATATAAAACAACAGGGGATGAGAACTCGGGCTATAGACATGATTTTTAATCCATTTTAAATACTTAAAGTTTTAAACATAGAATAAAATCTCGTAGACAAAAGAATTGCACATCAAGTGAACGCCAAATAAAAAAGTGCATAATAGTGCGCAATTTTTATTAGTACTTTATAAATTTAACCGAAGGTAGAGAATTAGATCTTTTACTTACATGTGAAATTTCATTTATCTATCTGAAATAGTACTCAAATTATAGGCTTTTGAAAAATTGAAAGTAGAAAAAGTACCATTTCCGGTGATCGTAAATCGCTCAAAAGTTGATACGGATCTACGATTTTGATAAAATACTTATATATGAAATTTCATCAACCTAGCTGTAACGGTACTCAAGATATCGTGTTTACAGACAGACAGACAGACAGACAGACAGTCAGGCAGACAGACAGACAGACAGACAGACAGACAGACAGACAGACAGACAGACAGACAGACAGACAGACAGACAGACAGACAGACAGACAGACAGACAGACAGTCAGACAGACAGACAGACAGACAGACAGACAGACAGACAGACAGACAGACAGACAGACAGACAGACAGACAGACAGACAGACAGACAGACAGACAGACAGACAGACAGACAGACAGGCAGGCAGACAGACAGACAGACACACAGTCATACGGACAAGATTGCAAAATTATGTTTTTCCGTATCAGTGAGGTGTAAAACGTCGAGATTTGTAAAAATCTCGATTTTTTTTTTTGCACGATTACAAGACTTTCGCTATACTTCGTATATACGAGAAAGTAAAAATAAGGTACCATTATTTCTCTTATCTATAAGCTATAATCTTGGTAAAAGGGTTTTAAAGAAGAAAATACGTTTTTCTTTCTTTAACGTAGCAAAGTATCGGCATTAAATGATTGGATAAAAATATGCTCAGAAATGTAAAAAATTATTCTTTTATCCTTATCTTTTGATTCGATTCAATTTTTTGTTTTTATTGTGGATTTAATCCAGTTAGTTTATACTTGGCAATGTGTTTTATTTCGTTGAAAAATATTACATATTAAACAGGCTCACAGCAGCAAAGCAACTGACAAAGACAGGACTATCTGTTTTGGATTGCCCAAACAATTACCATAGACGGGCAAAAGTGGACAGAACTTTCTGTGGCGACCCCGTTTCTCTTGGGCACAAAAGAGAATAGATGATGATAATATTTAATAAAAATTAAAAAAAAAACATTTGAGAAACTATTTTTCCATACCTTTATAACAATGACGAAAATATTCCAGCCAAGTGCTTTAACTCTGTTATAACTAGTTTGAGCCAAAAACCTCCTTGTGGATTTGAAAGATCCTTGAGTTGACAAGATGACCAGCCTGTTGTTTGATGTGGTTGGGGGTGATAGGATCATATCCAGTCCTCTGTAGGTCCAGGACCCACCCTACACACAGATATATAATTTATCAATTGTATCTAAATAGCTACTTCTAATAAGTAGAGATGTAACTTACATTAGGACCAGACACCCAAATACGAAGCATATTTCGAGCATTGGTTGGGCTTGTTCCGAATGGTATTATTGTTGGTTGGTAGTCAGAACTGTAGCCAAAAGCACCGATTCTATGGTTGATATGAAAAATAAACAATTAGTTAAGCTTCTATTGCGTTGTTAATTTTTCGTGTATCAATTATAAAGAAGTATTGAAATCGAGATTTTAACAAATCGCGACGTATCACCCATCCTGAGTTGGAAGAATCCAGCTATGTAGTCATGTCTCTGACGCCTGACTGTGTGTAAAAACGATAAATTGAGTTCCGGCTCATGAGATCTCTTACATGTCTTAGCGACCAAACCATGCATTAAAGAAATGCAAGTTTGCTTTATTTTTCAGTGCATTTAAACGCATATTAATTTAAAGGTTTTTAAATATATTTTTTAAGGATAGGAATTTTTTAAAAATTTAATACATGTATGGGTGTTTAATAAGTTCATATGTTTATAGTTGTTAAACTATAGATAAAAATAATATATATAGTATTTACATTCGTTGCTAGCATACCCTGTGTGGAGAGATGGGCATACATATTAACACATGTGTCGTATACAGTCCGATGTAAAGCCTGATAAACGAGTTCAAGCCTATCACAGCATGCCGTAACTAGATTATAAACCGGCCGTTGGTTGAATGGCGAGAAGGGGATGAGGGGGATAAAGGGGATGGACAGTACATTCTTCAAACTGACAGACATGTTAATGACGCATTGTTTCAGCTTAGTATAAAGCGTACGAAACAGTGTTTAATAGTGTTCCATTGACAATCAACAGTATCAAAAGTTGACACTACATAAGCTACCACAATAAACATTTGCGTTAAAACCCAGTAACGTCCAATCCTTCTTAGTCCTCTAAGCAGAAAAACACTTAGCCGTGACAATAAGAATATTTCCCGAGGTAAACAGCCTGCTGATACTCTGATAGAGTGATTGCTAGTATTAAATCTTACCCATTGTGATTACATGTAGTAATTAAAAAAAATAACGAATAAAAAAAGTATAGTACATTTTCGAACCTGATGGTTCATGGGAGTTAACCAGTTTCAGTTTCCTCGGCATAGGAAGGGATACTGTGGTCAACACTATAGCCAGCCGTCTTTACTTTCATTAACCTGAGTCAGGTACCCATCAGAGCTGGGTAGAATCAGGGATGTCCTACAGACTCGAACCCGCGACTTAAACTCTAGATTTTCGGGTTAGCAGCCAAACAATCTACTTACTATACGACCACGCCATTAATGACAAATCTAATGGCTAATTGGGTTAAAAAAATATATTTTTGCATTTTCATTGGAGAGATGTGTACTCGTAAAGTTGGAAAGAAATCGCCATAATAGATGTGGGTCAAAATTAAGTTTCAATATTAGTCATACACAATATACACAAACAACAAAAAAAAAATAGTGTTAACTAAAAAAAAAGCTTATTAAAACAATAAACCCGCGTGATCTAGCGGTAGTGCACATGATTGCTAACCGAAAATTCTCAAGTTTAGCTTTATAAGAGAAAGAGCTGATCACACTATTCCCTTGTAACTAGATGCGATAGCTGCTTGCAAGCCCTACGCTTTTCAATGATTGTCACCATAATTTATAGTAAATTAGTCGTCACTTTACAATACGTTTCAATTTTATTCAATTAAATCTCTTCAGTTTTCTTACCTAAATGTACTTGATGATGCAATCAAATTATTTGATAAAGCCGTGTCCAAAGCACTTCTCAATAAATCAAATCTGTCTAGATCTAGATCTGTTGGGCTATCATTAGTTGAAGCGGCGAACTTTGCGTTTTCGGAAAGGTCGACGAGGAAGACAATTTCTCCATTTTGGCAGACTGTAAGACAAAATGATGTAGAATGTCAAACCTTATTGGAATATATAACACGCCACAAAATTTATTATTATGCCTTTATTAATTTACTCTTTAAAATAATAGTTTGATATAACAGTCTTACTTTTATATAATTTAGAAACCGAAAATCTTTAGAAATATTGGAATTCACGATTAGCCGGGATCGTTTAAAAAATATTTGTTTGGCTTACCCTGCGTTAGAGAAGTTGTAATTAAACTTGCTAAAATTGTAAAGAGGAATGTTGGCATCATTGCAGGGAGCAGTTTGGAAAAACTAGACTGTAAAAATTAATATACGTTAGTCGTAATTAACTAGAATCAGTTGTTATAAAGAATATATATATATATATATATATATATATATATATATATATATATATATATATATATATATATATATATATATATATATATATATTTAATAATATTTTATTGTACCTTTTATAATTTCATGTGTTGGCTTACTTTCTTGTATATCCATGTACCTTTCCATGGCTCTGTATTTATAGGTTTCAAAATTTCTGGGAAACCCCCTAATGTAACTTCCCTTTCTGTTACATAGAAATCCCCCAATATCTTTTATATATGATATTCAAATATTTGATACCGAAATTTTAGTATATTTTTCGATCTCACGACTATTTTCCCACGCAATTATTTATATATTAAACACTTTGAACATCCTGATCTTTCTTCCTTCTATACGAATGAGAAAACCCAAGAACTATTTATAGATTCCCAAAGTAAACATCCTTACGCTTCCAACAGAACACACCCTTTTATTTACTTTAAGATTCTCACACTCGGTGTCTAATTATATAAGCGTGTTTGTTGACGGGGGCAGACAGTCCAAGGGGCAGAAATATCACATGGTTCCTTCTCTGATCTGCCTATCTATACCAATATTGAGATTGGTAGTGACCTCTTGTACCGCAGTAGGAACGTCCTTTTGATTGTGGCTAATTATATTTTTGGTCACTGTATCTACAACTTGATACATTGTTTATTCTTTCCTTATAAAGACTTTAAACCTCACCATAGTCTTTCTTTTTATGACGATAGCTTCTTTGAGTGCGTGCTTTGCCAAATACATTGAAGTTTCTTCTTCTGGTATATTTTTTAACTGCCATGGGTTTCGTAATTGCCTCTAATTCACTTAAATATTTCTGTGTTAAATTAACCATTTCTCCAGCACAATTACAAATCTAAAAGCTGAAAAGTGCCACTTTCCCTGCCCCAACACAACACCGTTTGTTTTTGTAAAAGACTGTATTTGGTGAATTGCATTTGGAGTTAATCAGTTCCGTCTTGACAATCAGGAACCCCATCACATATGCGCCTATTTAAAACACAATGCTGGTCGCAAAGGAAGCTGTCTGTACAGTTCCCTGATGAGGATTTCAATTTCAACTAAAATTGTTGCCAAGCATGGACTAAATCTATGTTTAACATAACATTAGAAAAGAAAAAAATCGAGTAATTTTAGTGTTTAGGCAGATCTTAATTAATAAGCCTTTTTTTCATATTTTTATATGTGTATATCGTATATAATATAAAATATTTGCATATATCAGTTACTCTTCTTAAATTTAGTATACATTTTTATGGTATTTCAACACACCAAATTTTGTTAATTAAAAAACTTCTCAAGGTTTTTCTGCTACAAAAACTAGCCATATGACTCTATTAAAGTTAGTAAAGAAATGATTAATGATTATTATATGATCAATATATATGTTAGTTTTAAATCTTAAGACATTCACAAAACTACATAATTGAATATTTAATTGTTTTTTATTTGTTTGTTTTTTTTTTGTTTTTTTTTTGCTTGTCCGTTTGGTTACAGGAGAGAATCTGCAATCTGTGTAGAGCTCTACAATACATAATTAGGTAAAGAACAATTTTCTGTTTTAAACAACCTGTTAATCAGAAATTAATTTAAAGATGTTTAATTAATTTATTTAAATCTTCATTGGTAGACAAACCACATTAATTATAAAAGTTTAGAACAATGACTTTACTTATAGAGACGCCACATGATTTATTTAATTTTTATAACAATAATGGCGGCTTCCATTGAAGATTTCGTTGCTTATTCAAAAGTATAACGCATTCTATATCTAATTTCAATTTTCTGCAGGATATAGCTATAACGATATTTCCGTTTTCTGTTTCTATTAGGTTCCAACACTGTTATCAATTTTCAACCGTCCTTTTCATTTAAGTATACAATAAATTTCTCTAGATCTAGAATCTAAAGATCAGCTGTCGAAGGAAAGAAAAGTTATAGACTAGATCTAGAATCTAGGTCAAACCAAAATTATTTAGTTAACATTAAAAATCACAAGAAATTATTGTATTTCTTTGTTAAATTATGTTAGTCCTTAAATATTTGATATAAATCTTTGCTTTTTTAGCTTCAATTATCATCTAATTCGAGAATACATGGGATTTATCTATCTAGGTTCTAGATCTAGAGTTACGGCAAAAACTAGACTTAACATATATTCTACATCTAGAACTAGACTTAACGTAAATTCTATATCTAGAATCTAGATATAGAATCTATATATTAAACTATTTCAGGCGTTAATTATTTTATATAAATCTTTGTTTGTTTAGCTAAGGAATTGGCTAATTTGGGATATAGGCCACTAATTTAATTTAAAATAATAAGTCATATTCACGAAACCGGTTTCTTACTTTGATGTAGATTATAGTACAAATTCTACGTTAGATAGACAGTGCCCATACAGCTAAGTTGATAGTGTAATGGCTACCATGCGTGTGGTACGGTTTAGAGACACATCATGACAATTTATTTTCAATTTAAAAAAACAACAACGTGAATGATAAGGTTGCCTATCGAAACATCGCGGTACACAGGGCAGGTGAAGTAGAGTTTATCTGTTTCTGTGTCCTTAGAATATGACGTGGATAAACTGGTCTGAACCATGCTTGTCCGAAATCGTTTTTCTAACGATTAAAACATGTAGTCTGAGACTTGGCAGGACACTTGGCAGTTGAAGTTGAAGTAGAGTTGGGTAGGTATAGAGTTCGCCTGTGACGTCAGCATATGAAGTATGTATAAGCTAGATCAATCAATTATTCGCCTTTAATGTTTACAGGTTAACTGGTTTACATAACATTACATCAGATGGATGCCTCCGTAACTGAGTTCAAAGCAGTTGCGTAGCGAGGGGGGGGGGGGGGGGCGGGGGGGGGGGCATATGTCCCCGGGCGCCGAATGGGTTGAAAAAATGAATTGAAAGGTCGAGGGGGTGCAAATCGAAAGTTTGAGGGGGGATGGGGTGCAAATAAAAATCTTGAGAGGGGGTGCAAAACGAAAAGTTTGTCGCCGGGTGCCGGTAAGGGTCGCTACGCATCTGGTTCAAAGTAATGTTAGAATATAGTTTTGTATGGTTTACTGGTTTGCATAATGCTTGCTTGCGATAATAACTAATGCAGTGTGACATTTGTAAATTTCAAAGGACGATTAAAACGAGTGAGATTGTTTTAAATTTTCTAGACAATAAAACTGTTGAGGGGCAAAGAGTTCATGTGTAACAGGTGGCTGTGAATAACGGGCAGTGTGGTGTAGATGTGGATGTGAATGAAGTGTAAGATGATGCTGATGACGGGCAGTGTGGTGTAGATGTGGATGTGAATGAAGTGTAAGATGATGCTGATGACGGACAGTGTGGTGTACATGTGGATGTGTATAAAGTGTAAGATAATACTAAAAACGCGAAGTTTAATGTTAATACGAGTGGCGTGTTTTATTCTGTTGTTATGGATGGCCAGTAGTGTGGTGTGGATGTTGTTGGTGCATAAATCTGTGTAGACTCATGAGAGTAGATTGTGATAAAATATTAAATTAAATAATAAAGAAATGATTGATCTGATTAAATTAGTTGTTAACTTGTCTTACATATCCTTTTTTAACTAGCGGCTAAGGAAATAAGTAGGTAAAATGCACGTACATTAGTGAGTGTACAATTTGAAATGTGTTTTGTTGTTTTAAAAAAGAATTCCGTATTACAAAATTGGTTGGTGTCATTGAGTTATTTTTTTTTTAAATAAGACAAAATGGCTGTTTGATATGCACTTAACATCCAGATGCATGAATTTGAAAGCATGAAAAAAGGCGCTAAAAATGCGCCGATTCGTTTTCAAATACTTTTTAGAACTACCATGTTGAGGGGTAAAGAATTCATGAGAGCACACATAGAAAAGCAGAATCATTTCTAAAGTGTCACATGTTTAAAGAAGTAGGGCCTATAGCACAGCATACAACATCACAGTACATCATACAACATCAAAGCACAGCGCAGCACTAAGATACAAACAAATGAAGCATATCCCGTTTCAGTGTTCAGCTCAGGGGCGGAAATGAAATATTCGTTGAAGAGAATAGCCCATTTACTTTCACATATACAAATTATAGAGAAAGTATTGTAATTGTGTAAATAAAATAAACCGGGAGTGATCTCCCCTAAACTTTCTCGAATATTTTTATATAAAATAACAGGGGATGGGAACTCGGGCTATAGACATGATTTTTAATCCATTTTAAATACTTAAAGTTTTAAAAATAGAATAAAATCTCTTAGACAAAAGAATTGCACTCCAAGTGAACGCTAAATAAAATAGTGCATAATAAGGCGCAATATTATTAGTACTTTAAAAATTTACATTAGTTTTTTGAGAAATCGGAAGTAGCGTAAATTACTACTTCCGTTCAACGGAAATGACTCAAAATTTAACAGAAGGTAGAGAATTAGATCTTTTACTTACATGTGAAATTTTGTTTATCGATCTGAAATAGTACTTAAGTTATAGGCTTTTGAAAATTTCAAAGTAGAAAAAGTACCACTTCCGGTTATCAGAAATCGCTCAAAAGTTGATACGGATCTACGATTTTGATAAAATACTTATATATGAAATTTCATCAACCTAGCTGTCACAGTACTCAAGTTATCGTGTTTACACACGGACAGACAGACAGACAGACACACAGACAGACACACAGACATACGGACAAGATTGCAAAATTATGTTTTTCCGTATCAGTGAGATGTAAAACGTCGAGATTTGTAAAAATCTCGATTTTTTTTTGCACGATTACAATACTTTCTCTATACTTCGTATATACGAGAAAGTAAAAATAAAGATTTTTACAAATCTCGAAGTTTTACACCTCCCTGAGTCGGAAAAACATAGTTTTGCAGTCTTGTCCGTATGTCTGTGTGTAGTGTGTGTGTGTGTGTGTGTGTGTGTGTGTGTGTGTGTGTGTGTATGTAAACACAATAAGCTGATTGCCATTTCAGCTAGGTTGGGGAAATGAAATTTCATATATAAGTAGTTTATCAAAGTTTTAGATCTCTCCAGCGATTTCCGACAACCGAAAGTGGAACTTTTCTAGTTTTCATTTTTCAAAAGACTACATCTTAAGTACTATTGCAGATAGATAAATGCCATTTTACAAGTAAGTGAGAGTTCTAATCCTCTGCCATCTGTGAAATTTTGAGTAATTTCCCATGACCGAAAGTAGTAATGTACGCTATTTCCGATTTCTCAAAAAAAAAAAAAAAATTATAAAGTACTAACAATATTCCGCACTATTATACACATTTTGTTTGGCGTTTACTTGGTACGCAATTCTTTTTTCTACGAAATTCTATTCTATTTTTAAAAGTTTAAGTGATTAAAAATGGATTAAAAAGTATGTCTATATCCCGAGTAGTGTTATATTAGAATATTCGAGAAAGTTTAGGGGAGATCACTCCCGGTTTGTTTTATAAGCTTTTATTTAACTCATTGTCTCTGTCCTCCGTCTAAATCGAAACGCCCGAGCAAAAACATCGGGCACTTCTCCCTGACAGATGCGGTTCAACGTTGGCACGTAGATTTAGACATGAAGTCAATGCAACATGACATTAACTTTGACTGAATTGGTAGCCAAATTAATTTTTTATGAATTAAGTCACGTTAGTATCCATTTGATACCTTTACTAATATTTTGGAAGAGACCCACCCTTTTCTTTATAGTTATTAAAATAGTAGTGTATAATTTATTTTCTCCTTTTTTAGTGCATTATTACATAAAAGCATGCTATCAAAACGTTTTTTATTAAATTTATTTTACAAGCTTTTATTGAAAGCTTTTATTGAACACACTATCTCTGTCTGTCTGTCGTCAGTTTGTCTAGATCAAAACGCCGGAGCAAAAATTCGGACACTTCTAACTGACGGATACGGTTCAAAGATGGTACATTGTTCAAGACACGAAGACAATGCAATCTGACATTAAAATTGACTTAATTAATAGCCTAATTAAGCTTTTATGAATTTATTAAAAATTTGTCCAAATTAGTAGGCTGTATCATCAAACCGCACCATTTTACACGCGTCATCACGTTCATTAGGTGCGAATGGTTTTTATATAAATATAAAGAAAAGCATGGGTCGCTTCCTAAATATTAGTAAAAGTATCCAAATGATAATAAAGTGTCCCATCCTTTTCCTTATAGTTATATAAATGGTAGTGTATTAAATATTTTACGAAATTTATTTATTTTCTACTTTTTAGTGCATTATTACAAAAAGCTTGTTATTAAAACCATTTTTCGAATTTTTTTCTTGCCTTAAAACTATTCTGATATTCATTCAAAGTTGGAGGCAGAGGTTGGAATGCTAATTACAACTTTTTAAAGTGTATAATATAATTATTTGATCTTGTGGTGAGTGGCAAAGTGGGTGTTTAATTGAATCTTTTTTTCTTATCACAATTGTATTTCAATATATATAATTTATCACAGAAGTTATAAATACGCTAAAATTGAAAATGAAATAAGACAAAACAATCTTTAAAATCTTGTTTGTTTATTTACTGCAAAGCATAATCCTATGTGTTCTTATATGGTTTGTTCCGTAAATAAGTAGTGCATTGCTAAAATGGCTAATAATAATAAGAGTAACCAAATGATTCATTTTTGAAACGAAATATGATCTTCAATTACTCGGTTTTAATATGGAAGATTCACCCTTTTAGACACACACTTCAACTATAATCACTTAGTTTATTTTCTCTTAAACATACATTATTCTAAGAATTGTTTGAATTGTCCATAAAGTTGTGATGAATTGGTGTTTGTATGGGTGTGTGAGTGCTCGCTGAGAATAGATGCCCCCATTGACGGACACATTCTGACACGCCTTGTCAAACAGTAAAACAGTGTAAAACAGTATCGATCTTTGTATGTATCGGCTATAAAATAACGGTAGTCGTAAGTGGGAAATGTTTTGCTGTGTTTGAATTCAACAGATAGCGAGACGACAGGCAGGATTTAACACCCTATAACCACTCCCTTACAAATTAAATCTAAATTCACAGTTGCGGACACGTGAGTACAAACAATTACAGATACATACACTTGTATTTATTACGTGTTTTCTATTTCATATTTTGTTACACAATACTTGACGTGTTGAACTCGTGACAAATCAGGTTACCTCACCCTGTGCCAATAGTCCCAGTATCACCACTGGGTTACCTCACCCTGTGCCACGAGACCCAGTATCACCACTGGGTTACCTCACCCTGTGCCAATAGTCCCAGTATCACCACTGGGTTACCTCACCCTGTGCCACGAGACCCAGTATCACCACTGGGTTACCTCACCCTGTGCTACGAGTCCCAGTATCACCACTGGGTTACCTCACCCGGTGCCACGAGACCCAGTATCACCACTGGGTTACCTCACCCTGTGCTACGAGTCCCAGTATCACCACTGGGTTACCTCACCCGGTGCCACGAGACCCAGTATCACCACTGGGTTACCTCACCCTGTGCCCATAGTCCCAGTATCACCACTGGGTTACCTCACCCTGTGCCACGAGACCCAGTATCACCACTGGGTTACCTCACCCTGTGCTACGAGTCCCAGTATCACCACTGGGTTACCTCACCCGGTGCCACGAGACCCAGTATCACCACTGGGTTACCTCACCCTGTGCCACAAGACCCAGTATCACCACTGGGTTACCTCACCCTGTGCCACGAGACCCAGTATCACCAATAGGTTTGACGTAAAAAAATCTAGACTTCTCTCATAATGCAAAGATTTGCTTTCCAATCCGTGACTCTATACAACTTAGTCGTGCAGTTCCGTTCCGTTCCACAAGCTAGTAAAACTCTGATACAGTGGCTAAAAACTAGTATAAACCTAACCTGTACTAACCTTGGAGATCTGTATGAAACTGAGGCAATCACACACGTACTTGGACGTACGCCTGGCTAGATCCTCCCCCCCCCCATGGCTTCGCCACCGAACGTCAGGCCAAACCACCCACTAGCCTACTTGGTCAGGGTAGTTCTCGGGGCTTCTGGTTCTATTAGGACTCGGTTATTCCTTAGCCTCTTTCTTAAACCTAACCGTGGTCCGCCTCGTGGTAGAAGGAAAGGACAACAGCTTCTCTTACGAGGGCGCCTACCTCCCTAATTTAAACCCAGATTTTTATAGAAGTACTTGTCCACGTCGGAAATCCCACTTAAATGCTCCACTGTCTATGCTGGACTAACGCTGGGCATTCAACAATGACATGCTCCATTGACTCTATGGCATCGCTGCAGTGCCGACATTAGTCATCGTGGCCAATTTTCTGACCGTGCAAGTACGATCTCGACGGGCAGTGTCTTGTTCTTAGCTGGTTAACCATAGACTGTTGCAGCTGCAAGGCCACTAGACAGGAGGATTGGGTCACCCAACGTTCCAGTGCTCAATGTAGACTCCGTACCCCGCCCGTGTAAATCTTTTGGTGGCTGATCCATCGGTGTACGCTCGCATGCACAGGGCGGGGTACCGCTCATTGGCCGCTTCCGCGGCATTCAGTAAAGCCTTCATGTCTTCCCCTTTCTTAAGCCCACCCACCCCCCCCCCCCCCCGGCAAGGTGAGGCAAAGGTCAGGACATTCCGACAGTTCCATGGGGGGTCTGTCGGCCCCAGCGCGGCTCACTGTTCGGTTCGTAGGCATCTTATATTTCTCCTGCAGAGCGCCCTGCAAAGCTCTGTCTCTTGAGCCGCACCCGTCCTTCAGCCAGGACGGAATGTGTTAGTTCTCCTTAGTCTAGCCGTTCGAACCTTTTCGCTGCTTTTAGGACTGCCTTCTGTACCCTGAATTTCAAGGGTTCAACGATTGCAATCATTTCACTGGTGAACTCGGAGTTGTTCTGTACGTCCCAGTAACAATACGCATCTCTTGGTTCTGGACTCTACCCAGGCGTTCCAGGGCAGTCTTATTTGCATGGACCGGAATGGGTAAACCTTTATTTTAACACTCTCAAATCAGCCGTGTTAGTTGCGGGACCACAGAGGCAGAGGCGTAGCTTGGGGGGGGGGGCGTCAAAAGGGCTGGACAATTTTTTTAAAGCTTTTCCAAGTCGATAAACGTTACCACTATTAAAACTTTTATCATGACGGTGCAAGGGTGGGGGGGGGGGACTTTTATATTAAAATGAAATCGCAAAATTAAACTGGATTTTGAGTAAACAACCTTTAGTATTTAGAAAGAAACTAAGTGTACTTTATTTCGATTTTGTCACATCTTTAAAAAAAGTTAGTTTCGTTAAAACCCGCTCTACAAACTTTATCCAAGATGGTTTGGAAGAGTGTGTGTGTGTTGGTGGGGGGGGGGGGGGCGCTTTTTTCGCGAAAAAAATGGCAAGTTTTTGTACTGGATTGGTGAGTAGACAACTCTCTTAACACTTAGTAAAGAAACCAAGTGTATTAACGCGTAATGTACTATTTCACAAGCCAGTTTTGTTAAGACTAGTTCTTTGTAAGATTCTTACGATTCTCTCAACTTCAACGTGAGAGATCTGATACTTTTGATTGATTGCATTACATCTTGCCTGGATCACTGTATTAAAGAGAAATAAATATAACGGATTCTTGAATAGCTATCCGATCAGTAAAATGACATACGGTCGAAGCGAATGGGCGGAAGACGATACTCTTGCCGGAATTTTAAGAGCTAAAAACATAAGTAGAAAATATATTTTTTATATTGCTTGTTTTTTATAACAAGTCCAAATACTTCAATTTTTAAATAGTTCAGTCCACTAGATATACTAAGCAATGTAACAAAAAAGATAGAAAACAACACCAGCTGATGCTTTTTCACTTTTTTCAACCTAACTGATGATTTAAAACAGGGGTCTCCAAACTACGGCCCGCGGGCCGGATGCGGCCCGCGAGGTCCTCTCATCCGGCCCGCGGATATCTTTTTGTCCATGGAAACGAATGTTTGTTGGTGTTGGCTAAGGAACTTTGCCCAGAAAATTAATAACACATTTGAAAATATAGCTTTGGGTACAACTACCGTTGCCTACCGTGTTGCAGACATTGGTGAAAACATTGTGACTCAAATAGCGAAAAATGCAAGCAAGTTTCGCAATAATTTTTCAATTGCAATGGATGAGTCGCTGGACAGCGGTTCCACCTCTCAACTGCTTGTATTTATTAGAGGTGTGGCTTTTATGACACTGTTACCGGAGAGGATACACTCAATGAGTTAAAAAAAAACAACATTTGCTGATTATAACTTAGACTGGACTAACCTCAGTTATCTAACTGTTGATGGAGGAAAGTGGCATAAAGAAAGGCTTGATTGGACAAGCGGAGCAGATGTGTAATGAGAAAAAACATTCTACAACCAATGTTCCTGCACTGTATTATTTATTTAACAGCAAGCTTTTGTGTTTCTTTCAGACTTTTTTCTCCAGGGGGAGGGGGTGGACGACGACACTTGAAATTTGTATATATTTCTATATAAATTATATTTCGTGAGGGGGGGGGGGTGCTCTATTACCCCGAAGAGATGCCTGGAAAAAAAACCTGGCTCCCGGACTGATTTTTGATAGTTAATGCGGCCCTCGGGCTGAAAAGTTTGGAGACCCCTGCTCTAGATCGTACCAACTTTCGAATAGAATCATAGCTGAGATCAACTACGTAATGACCTATAAAAGGAAATTTTCGTTTGGACTGAACAATCATTATGTCTCGTCATATTGGTTTAGCATTTTGATCCAGGGTCCCATATCGTCATGCTTCATCACGCAGTCAGAAATCTGCATAAATAATATCACACATTCCCCCCCCCCCCTTCCTCCTTTAAAAAAAACCTGATTACAAATCGCAATATTTTTTCTTGAAAATACATGATTTATATCACGTCATAATCCGCGAATATCCTACCCAAACGGTCACTTGAGATTGAATCCCACCCCCCTTCCCCCCCTCCCCCCCCCCCCCCCCCCCCCCCCCCCCCACCCCCTCCCTTTCTAGGTTGTGCGATGTCAAAAACAATTTTGATTAAATGTTGCTAAGTATATCACATACAGACTGATAAGAGATTGGTGAATGTTTTTTAAAAAATTCTATTTCCCCAGATTATGCGATTCCAACTTGCCAGTGGTGTTGGCGTCTGTCTGGTTTTAGCCTGCGTGGTTATTGGTACAGTCGAGATACAATGGGGACCCGGCAGAGACCGATGTAGCCCAAACGTGACGACACGGCGTCCCTCTCCACCGGCAGCCAAACGGGATGACGACGGGATTAAGCTCAGTCAGCTTATCAAAAGGAGTTTCAGATACAGATGCCGATCAAGCTTCAGATACAGATGCCGATGAAGCTTCAGATACAGATGCCGATGAAGCTTCAGATACAGATGCCGATGAAGCTTCAGATACAGATGCCGATGAAGCTTCAGATACAGATGCCGATGAAGCTTCAGACACCAATCCTGAGGGATCCGAAAACACCAATCCCGTGGAACCCGCAGACGCCAATCCCGTGGAACCCGCAGACGCCAATCCCGTGGAACCCGCAGACGCCAATCCCGTGGAACCCGCAGACGCCAATCCCGTGGAACCCGCAGACGCCAATCCCGTGGAACCCGCAGACGCCAATCCCGTGGAACAAATACAAGTCGACCCTGATGAACCTAATAATGTTGACCAGGATCAAGATCAGCCTGCTCCCCCATCAAAACCAAAGGGTGAAAAGCCTTCTAAAGACAAGAAAGATGAATCAACTGGCAAGAAGGAAGGCCTGATGGATAAGGTGCTGCAAATAGTGAAAGCAGGCATAGAAAGCGGCATGAAGGAGCTAGGAAAATCCTATGAAAATGTGAAGAAGCTGGTTACTGAAACGATGAAAGGTATTACAGAGCAACTAGTTGGTTGGAAGAAAAAATGATTCAACTATTTATGTTTGAAAAATTAAATTGAAAGAAATTAAATTCTTATATCTGATGTTTTATTTTCCTGAATTAAAATAGGCTGATCGTATAAACTTTAGGGGTCGAGTCGGTAAAGCTCATGGTTGCTAAACCGAAAAGTCTCGAGTTCGAACCCAACACTCGGGCAGATGAGGCTTGATAGCAACTATACTGGGACAGACAACTCTTAAATCAAACAACTGAAGATTGTTCTTGGTCGAACAATGGCTTTTGAGGCAAATCCAAAAAGAAAAGCAGGCCGAAATCGGAGTCAACGACCTCTATGGTGCATAACCAGTTGACACGTAATACTTTATTGTGTTAGAGGTAATCCCTCTACCACTAGAATTAAGAACGAAGAAGAAAGAAGTATGAACGTTTTTCACAATAAATGAAGGGTGTACCTTGTTGGTTTAATAACGCGGTTAAGGATAGTCATGCCACTCTTTAGGTGTTCTTACAAATATTGCCAAACAGTTTTTGTCGAATATTACAAACACAGCGCAATCAATGCCGATAAAAATAATTTGTTTTTCGTACAATCACTAAACTTAGTATAGAACACTTAACAAACAAAACAGTGAGGTTCAGGAATAGTGCATCTCCATCGTTAATATTGACATATCACTAACCCTAATCGCAGTCGTAATTCTAACCCTATATATATAATAATACACTACTATTTAAAAAACTCTAAAGAAAGGAGGTGGGCTGGGTATGTAGAGGGTTATGGAAGTGGGCTGGGTAGGGTAAGGTTATGGAGATGGGCTGGGTAGGGTTAGGATATAGTGGGCTGGGTAGGGTAAGGTTATGGAGGTGGGCTGGGTAGGGTTAGGATATAGTGGGCTGGGTAGGGTAAGGTTAAGGAGGTGGGCTGGGTAGGGTAAGGTTATGGAGGTGGGCTGGGTAGGGTTAGGATATAGTGGGCTGGGTAGGGTAAGGTTATAGAGGTGGGCTGGGTAGGGTAAGGTTATAGAGGTGGGCTGGGTAGGGTAAGGTTATGGAGGTGGGCTGGGTAGGGTTAGGATATAGTGGGCTGGGTAGGGTAAGGTTATGGAGGTGGGCTGGGTAGGGTTAGGATATAGTGGGCTGGGTAGGGTAAGGTTATGGAGGTGGGCTGGGTAGGGTAAGGTTATGGAGGTGGGCTGGGTAGGGTTAGGATATAGTGGGCTGGGTAGGGTAAGGTTATGGAGGTGGGCTGGGTAGGGTTAGGATATAGTGGGCTGGGTAGGGTAAGGTTATGGAGGTGGGCTGGGTAGGGTTAGGATATAGTGGGCTGGGTAGGGTAAGGTTATGGAGGTGGGCTGGGTAGGGTTAGGATATAGTGGGCTGGGTAGGGTAAGGTTATGGAGGTGGGCTGGGTAGGGTTAGGATATAGTGGGCTGGGTAGGGTAAGGTTATGGAGGTGGGCTGGGTAGGGTTAGGATATAGTGGGCTGGGTAGGGTAAGGTTATGGAGGTGGGCTGGGTAGGGTTAGGATATAGTGGGCTGGGTAGGGTAAGGTTATGGAGGTGGGCTGGGTAGGGTTAGGATATAGTGGGCTGGGTAGGGTAAGGTTATGGAGGTGGGCTGGGTAGGGTAAGGTTATGGAGGTGGGCTGGGTAGGGTTAGGATATAGTGGGCTGGGTAGGGTAAGGTTATGGAGGTGGGCTGGGTAGGGTTAGGATATAGTGGGCTGGGTAGGGTAAGGTTATAGAGGTGGGCTGGGTAGGGAAGGGTTATGGAGGTGGGCTGGGTAGGGTTAGGATATAGTGGGCTGGGTAGGGTAAGGTTATAGAGGTGGGCTGGGTAGGGAATGGTTATGGAGGTGGGCTGGGTAGGGTTAGGATATAGTGGGCTGGGTAGGGTAAGGTTATGGAGGTGGGCTGGGTAGGGTTAGGATATAGTGGGCTGGGTAGGATAAGGTTATGGAGGTGGGCTGGGTAGGGTAAGGTTATGGAGGTGGGCTGGGTAGGGTTAGGATATAGTGGGCTGGGTAGGGTAAGGTTATGGAGGTGGGCTGGGTAGGGTTAGGATATAGTGGGCTGGGTAGGGTAAGGTTATGGAGGTGGGCTGGGTAGGGTTAGGATATAGTGGGCTGGGTAGGGTAAGGTTATGGAGGTGGGCTGGGTAGGGTTAGGATATAGTGGGCTGGGTAGGGTAAGGTTATGGAGGTGGGCTGGGTAGGGTTAGGATATAGTGGGCTGGGTAGGGTAAGGTTATGGAGGTGGGCTGGGTAGGGTTAGGATATAGTGGGCTGGGTAGGGTAAGGTTATGGAGGTGGGCTAGGTAGGGTTAGGATATAGTGGGCTGGGTAGGGTAAGGTTATGGAGGTGGGCTGGGTAGGGTTAGGATATAGTGGGCTGGGTAGGGTAAGGTTATGGAGGTGGGCTGGGTAGGGTAAGGTTATGGAGGTGGGCTGGGTAGGGTTAGGATATAGTGGGCTGGGTAGGGTAAGGTTATAGAGGTGGGCTGGGTAGGGAAGGGTTATGGAGGTGGGCTGGGTAGGGTTAGGATATAGTGGGCTGGGTAGGGTAAGGTTATAGAGGTGGGCTGGGTAGGGAATGGTTATGGAGGTGGGCTGGGTAGGGTTAGGATATAGTGGGCTGGGTAGGGTAAGGTTATGGAGGTGGGCTGGGTAGGGTTAGGATATAGTGGGCTGGGTAGGATAAGGTTATGGAGGTGGGCTGGGTAGGGTAAGGTTATGGAGGTGGGCTGGGTAGGGTTAGGATATAGTGGGCTGGGTAGGGTAAGGTTATGGAGGTGGGCTGGGTAGGGTTAGGATATAGTGGGCTGGGTAGGGTAAGGTTAAGGAGGTGGGCTGGGTAGGGTAAGGTTATGGAGGTGGGCTGGGTAGGGTTAGGATATAGTGGGCTGGGTAGGGTAAGGTTATAGAGGTGGGCTGGGTAGGGAAGGGTTATGGAGGTGGGCTGGGTAGGGTTAGGATATAGTGGGCTGGGTAGGGTAAGGTTATAGAGGTGGGCTGGGTAGGGAATGGTTATGGAGGTGGGCTGGGTAGGGTTAGGATATAGTGGGCTGGGTAGGATAAGGTTATGGAGGTGGGCTGGGTAGGGTAAGGTTATGGAGGTGGGCTGGGTAGGGTTAGGATATAGTGGGCTGGGTAGGGTAAGGTTATGGAGGTGGGCTGGGTAGGGTTAGGATATAGTGGGCTGGGTAGGGTAAGGTTATGGAGGTGGGCTGGGTAGGGTTAGGATATAGTGGGCTGGGTAGGGTAAGGTTATGGAGGTGGGCTGGGTAGGGTTAGGATATAGTGGGCTGGGTAGGGTAAGGTTATGGAGGTGGGCTGGGTAGGGTTAGGATATAGTGGGCTGGGTAGGGTAAGGTTATGGAGGTGGGCTGGGTAGGGTTAGGATATAGTGGGCTGGGTAGGGTAAGGTTATGGAGGTGGGCTGGGTAGGGTAAGGTTATGGAGGTGGGCTGGGTAGGGTTAGGATATAGTGGGCTGGGTAGGGTAAGGTTATAGAGGTGGGCTGGGTAGGGAAGGGTTATGGAGGTGGGCTGGGTAGGGTTAGGATATAGTGGGCTGGGTAGGGTTAGGTTATAGAGGTGGGCTGGGTAGGGTAAGGTTATAGAGGTGGGCTGGGTAGGGTTAGGATATAGTGGGCTGGGTAGGGTAAGGTTATAGAGGTGGGCTGGGTAGGGTAAGGTTATAGAGGTGGGGTGGGTAGGGAATGGTTATGGAGGTGGGCTGGGTAGGGTTAGGATATAGTGGGCTGGGTAGGGTAAGGTTATGGAGGTGGGCTGGGTAGGGTTAGGATATAGTGGGCTGGGTAGGGTAAGGTTATAGAGGTGGGCTGGGTAGGGTAAGGTTATGGAGGTGGGCTGGGTAGGGTTAGGATATAGTGGGCTGGGTAGGGTAAGGTTATGGAGGTGGGCTGGGTAGGGTAAGGTTATGGAGGTGGGATGGGTAGGGTTAGGATATAGTGGGCTGGGTAGGGTAAGGTTATGGAGGTGGGCTGGGTAGGGTAAGGTTATAGAGGTGGGCTGGGTAGGGAAGGGTTATGGAGGTGGGCTGGGTAGGATAAGGTTTTGGAGGTGGGCTGGGTAGGACGAGTTTATGGAGGTGGGCTGGGTAGGGTTAGGTTATAGTGGGCTGGGTAGGGTTTGTTTATATCTTTGTTTCTCGGGGGCTGGGGTGATAGCACGAAGTGCCGCACCCTCTTTAAAACTATAATACGCTATTATCGAAATAGATCTAAAGACACAACCAAAAGTAGGCTAAATAAGCTTGCATTCTAAAGCAGTGGTTCTTAACCTTTTTTGGAGGAATCGAACCCTACCAGTTTCATATGCGTCTTCACGTGAATCATATGTCGGGTGTGTGTCTTGACCTCCGCCGAAGCTCTGAGACTAACATAGCGAACCTCTTGGAGATAAAGTTGTACCTTAAACACAAACATGCGGGGCGAAATTTTTTCTCTCGGTGTGATTGGCGCTTCTTTCATGACGCCTATATCGCCTTCCCCTCCCCTTTTTTCCACTAAATGCCTCTCTTTTCCCTCTACGCCCTCGAATTTTTTACCCATCCCCCTATTTCTTGTCAATTGCCTCCCCCTTTTTTCATTACCCCCTCCCCCCCCCCCCCTCCACACACACCCGTTTTTTGTATCCACCGCCTTTTTACACCCAGGTTAATTGATAAAATACATAATAACCCTATCATTCCTATTTACTACTTTACTAGTGAGATCTAAACACGAAAACTACATGGAGACCTTGAAAGTTTGTATGCTGGTCGTGATCTTCTTATTGGCTGTGGGTGAATGTCGGATGGATGAGAAAAACCAACTTGAAAAAAAACAGTTGTACAATGACCAAAACATCCAAGGTAAATCTAGTACCCAGACTGTAGACATATGCCCAGACTGTAAACATGTACCCAGACTGTAGACATGTACCCAGACTGTAGACATGTACCCAGACTGTAGACATGTACCCAGACTGTAGACATGTACCCAGACTGTAGACATGTACCCAGACTGTAGACATGTACCCAGACTGTAGACATGTACCCAGACTGTAGACATGTACCCAGACTGTTGACATATACCCAGACTGTTGACATATACCCAGACTGTAGACATGTACCCACACTGTAGACATGTACCCAGACTGTAGACATGTACCCAGACTGTAGACATGTACCCAGACTGTAGACATGTACCCAGACTGTAGACATGTACCCAGACTGTTGACATGTGCATAGACTGTTGCCATTTGCCAAAACTGTAGAAATGTACCCAGACTGTAGACATGTACCCAGACTGTAGACATGTACCCAGACTGTAGACATGTACCCAGACTGTTGACATGTGCATAGACTGTTGCCATTTGCCAAAACTGTAGAAATGTACCCAGACTGTAGACATGTACCCAGACTGTAGACATGTGCACAGACTGTAGACATGTACCCAGACTGTAGACATGTACCCAGACTGTAGACATGTGCACAGACTGTAGACATGTACCCAGACTGTAGACATGTACCCAGACTGTAGACATGTACCCAGACTGTAGACATGTACCCAGACTGTAGACATGTACCCAGAGACATGTACCCAGACTGTAGACATGTACCCACACTGTAGACATGTACCCAGACTGTAGACATGTACCCAGACTGTAGACATGTACCCAGACTGTAGACATGTACCCAGACTGTAGACATGTACCCAGACTGTAGACATGTACCCAGACTGTAGACATGTACCCAGACTGTAGACATGTACCCAGACTGTAGACATGTACCCACACTGTAGACATGTATCCAGACTGTAGACATGTACCCAGACTGTAGACATGTACCCAGACTGTAGACATGTACCCACACTGTAGACATGTACCCAGACTGTAGACATGTACCCAGACTGTAGACATGTACCCAGACTGTTGACATGTGCATAGACTGTTGCCATTTGCCAAAACTGTAGAAATGTACCCAGACTGTAGACATGTACCCAGACTGTAGACATGTACCCAGACTGTAGACATGTACCCAGACTGTTGACATGTGCATAGACTGTTGCCATTTGCCAAAACTGTAGAAATGTACCCAGACTGTAGACATGTACCCAGACTGTAGACATGTGCACAGACTGTAGACATGTACCCAGACTGTAGACATGTACCCAGACTGTAGACATGTGCACAGACTGTAGACATGTACCCAGACTGTAGACATGTACCCAGACTGTAGACATGTACCCAGACTGTAGACATGTACCCAGACTGTAGACATGTACCCACACTGTAGACATGTACCCAGACTGTAGACATGTACCCAGACTGTAGACATGTACCCAGACTGTAGACATGTACCCAGACTGTAGACATGTACCCAGACTGTAGACATGTACCCAGACTGTAGACATGTACCCAGACTGTAGACATGTACCCACACTGTAGACATGTACCCAGACTGTAGACATGTACCCAGACTGTAGACATGTACCCAGACTGTAGACATGTACCCACACTGTAGACATGTACCCAGACTGTAGACATGTACCCAGACTGTAGACATGTGCACAGACTGTAGACATGTACCCAGACTGTTGACATGTACCCAGACTGTAGACATGTACCCAGACTGTAGACATGTACACAGACTGTAGACATGTGCACAGACTGTAGACATGTACCCAGACTGTAGACATGTACCCAGACTGTAGACATGTGCACAGACTGTAGACATGTACCCAGACTGTAGACATGTACCCAGACTGTAGACATGTACCCAGACTGTAGACATGTACCCAGAGACATGTACCCAGACTGTAGACATGTACCCACACTGTAGACATGTACCCAGACTGTAGACATGTACCCAGACTGTAGACATGTACCCAGACTGTAGACATGTACCCAGACTGTAGACATGTACCCAGACTGTAGACATGTACCCAGACTGTAGACATGTACCCAGACTGTTGACATGTGCATAGACTGTTGCCATTTGCCAAAACTGTAGAAATGTACCCAGACTGTAGACATGTACCCAGACTGTAGACATGTACCCAGACTGTAGACATGTACCCAGACTGTAGACATGTGCCCAGACTGTAGACATGTACCCAGACTGTAGACATGTACCCAGACTGTAGACATGTACCCAGACTGTAGACATGTACCCAGACTGTAGACATGTGCCCAGACTGTAGACATGTACCCAGACTGTAGACATGTACCCAGACTGTAGACATATACCCAGACTGTAGACATGTACCCAGACTGTAGACATGTACCCAGACTGTAGACATATACCCAGACTGTAGACATGTACCCAGACTGTAGACATGTACCCAGACTGTAGATATGTACCCAGACTGTAGACATGTACCCAGAGTGTAGACATGTACCCAGGCTGTAGACATGTACCCAGACTGTAGACATGTACCCAGACTGTTGACATGTGCATAGACTGTTGCCATTTGCCAAAACTGTAGAAATGTACCCAGACTGTAGACATGTACCCAGACTGTAGACATGTACCCAGACTGTAGACATGTACCCAGACTGTTGACATGTGCATAGACTGTTGCCATTTGCCAAAACTGTAGAAATGTACCCAGACTGTAGACATGTACCCAGACTGTAGACATGTGCACAGACTGTAGACATGTACCCAGACTGTAGACATGTACCCAGACTGTAGACATGTGCACAGACTGTAGACATGTACCCAGACTGTAGACATGTACCCAGACTGTAGACATGTACCCAGACTGTAGACATGTACCCAGACTGTAGACATGTACCCAGAGACATGTACCCAGACTGTAGACATGTACCCACACTGTAGACATGTACCCAGACTGTAGACATGTACCCAGACTGTAGACATGTACCCAGACTGTAGACATGTACCCAGACTGTAGACATGTACCCAGACTGTAGACATGTACCCAGACTGTAGACATGTACCCAGACTGTAGACATGTACCCACACTGTAGACATGTACCCAGACTGTAGACATGTACCCAGACTGTAGACATGTACCCAGACTGTAGACATGTACCCACACTGTAGACATGTACCCAGACTGTAGACATGTACCCAGACTGTAGACATGTGCACAGACTGTAGACATGTACCCAGACTGTAGACATGTACCCAGACTGTAGACATGTACCCAGACTGTAGACATGTACCCAGACTGTAGACATGTGCACAGACTGTAGACATGTACCCAGACTGTAGACATGTACCCAGACTGTAGACATGTGCACAGACTGTAGACATGTACCCAGACTGTAGACATGTACCCAGACTGTAGACATGTACCCAGACTGTAGACATGTACCCAGAGACATGTACCCAGACTGTAGACATGTACCCACACTGTAGACATGTACCCAGACTGTAGACATGTACCCAGACTGTAGACATGTACCCAGACTGTAGACATGTACCCAGACTGTAGACATGTACCCAGACTGTAGACATGTACCCAGACTGTAGACATGTACCCAGACTGTTGACATGTGCATAGACTGTTGCCATTTGCCAAAACTGTAGAAATGTACCCAGACTGTAGACATGTACCCAGACTGTAGACATGTACCCAGACTGTAGACATGTACCCAGACTGTAGACATGTGCCCAGACTGTAGACATGTACCCAGACTGTAGACATGTACCCAGACTGTAGACATATACCCAGACTGTAGACATGTACCCAGACTGTAGACATGTACCCAGACTGTAGACATATACCCAGACTGTAGACATGTACCCAGACTGTAGACATGTACCCAGACTGTAGATATGTACCCAGACTGTAGACATGTACCCAGAGTGTAGACATGTACCCAGACTGTAGACATGTACCCAGACTGTAGACATGTACACAGACAGTTGACATATGCCAAAACTAGCCATTTTATTTTTATGTAGACATGTTTTATTTTCCTTTTTGAGTTATAAAACGTAGGGGGAGTTAAACGATAAAAGTTCAATTATTTTTAAATTACTGAATTATCTCCCCTACAATATCAACACTGTTATGATCACTAAATGATTATATTTCCACAGATCAGCCATTATCGACCAGAAACACGGATCCTTACAACATTTGCAAGTATTTTTTAACAGCGGTAAGACTATATGTGGTACGGGTTAGTGGATCATGCTGGAGACATATAATGGACACTTCTTTACGTATCTCAGGTCAAGTAGACACGTCATTGATTCTTAATGGTTCTCGCTAACTTAGACATCAGTAGCGTATATCTTTAGACGTCAGTAGCGTATATCTTTAGACGTCAGTAGCGTATACCCTTAGACGTCAGTAGCGTATACCTTTAGACGTCAGTAATGTATACCTTTAGAGGTCAGTAGCGTATACCTTTAGATGTCAGTAGCGTATATCTTTAGACGTCAGTAATGTATACCTTTAGAGGTCAGTAGCGTATACCTTTAGAAGGCAGTAGCGTATATCTTTAGACGTCAGTTATGTATACCTTTAGACGTCAGTAGCGTAAACCTTTAGAGGTCAGTCGTGTATACCTTTAGAGGTCAGTAGTTTATACGTTTATACGTCAGTAGTGTATACATTTATATGTCAGTAGTGTATACTTTAAGACGTAATTTGTGTATACGTTTACACGTTAGTAGTGTATACCTTTAGACGTCAGTAATGTATACCTTTCGGGAGCCGGACGTTTTCCCGAAAGACACTTGCCCGAATGCCGTTTGCCCGAAGGCCGATTTCCCGAATGGACACTTGCCCGAATGCGACAAAAGCCCGAATGGACACTTGCCCGAATGCGACAAATGCCCGAATGGACACTTGCCCGAATGCGACAAATGCCCGAATGCCACTTTCCCGAAGGCCGTTTGTCCGAAAAATGTTAACATTATATATTACCAAATAATCATTCGTGATCAATTTAAATTTAAAATGTTGATAAACAAAACATATCTACAAAAAAGAACTGAAAAAAAAATATTTTATATTACCACGCAGACATTTTATATTAATTTTTATTTGCTATATAAAAAGTGTAGAAACAAGACAAAAAATACCATTTTCGTTTATAACAAGTTTTTAAAATGAATTTTGCTTTCTTTATTTAAGTAATCGCTTCAAAACATTGTCTAAACAAGGTGCATTAATTGGAGATCAAACGTATTTGACTACCTTTAGTTTTTAATTGCCACCTAGACCGCGGCTAGTTCTGTTGTGAAATGATCACCCCACAATTTTACATAACAAGATAAATCAAACAAACCCGTCTCTGTTCAATGTTGCGAGACGCCGCGACGCACACACCGTGTCATAAGCGCTATAAAGCCACCGCAACACGTCGGCTAAACAAGGTGTTCAAACTTACATCAAAAGAATGTTAGGACATCGCCGCCAACATCACTTTACATTTATTAAAGAATAAAGATTTTTTACAGCCATTTCTCAATTTTGAAAAAAAGAACACAAAACTCTAAATTTTAAAATTATAAACAATTTTGCTTTTATGCTTAGATTTGTGTTTATTATCAAAATTTCAAACTTAAATTGATAAAGAATCTCTATTTAGTAATATTATTTATTATCTAATATTAACATTTTTCGGGCAAACGGCCTTCGGGCAAGTGGCATTCGGGCATTTGTCGCATTCGGGCAAGTGTCCATTCGGGCATTTGTCGCATTCAGGCAAGTGTCCATTCGGGCATTTGTCGCATTCGGGCAAGTGTCCATTCGGGCATTTGTCGCATTCAGGCAAGTGTCCATTCGGGCATTTGTCGTATTCGGGCAAGTGTCCATTCGGGCAATTGTCGCATTCGGGCAAGTGTCCATTCGGGCATTTGTCGCATTCGGGCAAGTGTCCATTCGCGAAATCGGCCTTCGGGCAAACGGCATTCGGGCAAGTGTCTTTCGGGAATTTGTCGTAGACCCGATGTCTGACGTCGCGCTGTTGACTGCTAAAGTCAGTAGATTATACCTTTCGAGGTCATGCTGTAGATTGATGACGTCACTGCTAGTCGCCTTATGACGTCACATATTGTCAGATAGTTTGAGCGCAGCTTTAATCTAGAAACGAAACCTCAGCGACCATTGTTCTTTAAACTAGAGCTCCGTGACTATCTATATCAAGATAGCTCTAATCGAGTGTTTGGCTTCATTGCAGGACGAGTGCGCCCGTGAAACTGCCAGAATCACCGAGGAGGCTAGAAAGTCAATAAGTGGTCCAAGAAAGTTTCCCGGCTAAAGATCGGACCCTCTGTCGACGTTATCGAGTTCCCTCAGAGAGGATGAGGCAGACGATGACGTCACATACTGACCTTTCCACGACGTCATGAGCATTGGGCGTTAATGATTTAATTTTCATTAAATATTGCTCAAATTATTTTTGACTACTATTTTTAAAGTGTCTTTAGCTGATGTTCTTGAGTGGTCTATTAGAAATGCAATGAGTCGAGAGTTTACTGATCAGATTTTTAAGGTTGCTACTGGGTGGCACGGTGCCCTATAGAGCAATCTGCCCTTCTAACTACGACGCCCTGTCAATAATTAAGTAATTAAATTGGGCCTACTTATCAGTTTTGAGTCAAACGTTGATCAAGATGACAGGGAACCGAGATCAAGATATTGGATTATATGACTAAGCAGCTCCGATATACCCACTGTGAGCTGTGTAAGACATTTAAAATATTGGTCTATTACAGGCAGTAAAAAGCTACACAATCCGACAAATTAAATAGCAATGTAAGTACCTTACTAATAATCCACAATGTTTCTTCATAATTTTATCAGAATACCTGATGACGATCACATTTCAACTATTTGTAGCGTTTCGCGGTTCGCACCGAAAAACCTATGGCCTTAATCGAACGGGCAAAGACATGAATTGATCATTTCCATTACATGTTGCTTATAGATCCAGACAGAAATTACACTTGAGTCAACTCTTTATTACATTATGCTACAATAGAACACCAAGAGCGATCACCTAGCAATATTCTAGCAGCTTAAAATACATGAGCTAGTTTAGGTGGTTCTGCAATTTAAAAAAAAATGATAATCATCTAATTACCTGCGTTAATTGGTCTTGTACATAAACATAATATATTCTACAATAAAAGACACGTGATTTGATAGGATGTGGGTGGGGTATGTAATGTGTGGGTGAAGTAGGAGATTGGGTGAGATAGGCGATGTGTGGGTGAGGTAGATTATGTGTAGGTGAGGTAGGTGATGTGTGGGTGAGGTAGATTATGTGTGGGTGATCTAGGAGATGTGTGGGTGATGTAGACGATGTGTGGGTGAGGTAGAAAATGTGTGTGTGAGGTAGGAGATGTAAGGATGTGTGTGTTATTTATGCATTGTTTGGGTGAAGTAGCTGCTGTGGGGGTTATTTAGGCGATGTTCTAGTGAGAGGTGATGTGTGGGTGAGCTTGTTGGTGTTTGGGTGAGGTAGTGGATGTGTGGGTGAGGTAATCGATGTGTGGGTGAGGTAAGCGATGTTTGGGTGAGGTAAGTGATGTGTGGGTGAGGTAAGCGATGTTTGGGTGAGGTAGATTATGTGTGGTTGAGGTAGGTTATGTGAGGGTGATGTAGGAGATGTGTGGGTGAGGTACATTATGTGTGGTTGAGGTAGATTATGTGTGGTTGAGGTAGATTATATGAGGGTGATGTAGGCGATGTGTGGGTGAGGTAGGCGATGTGTGGGTGAGGTAGGAGATGTGTGGGTGAGGTAGGAGATGTGTGGGTGAGGTAGGAGATGTGTGGGTGAGGTAGGAGATGTGTGGGTGAGGTAGGAGATGTGTGGGTGAGGTAGGAGATGTGTGGGTGAGGTAGGAGATGTGTGGGTGAGGTAGGAGATGTGTGGGTGATGTCCGCGATGCGTGGGTGTGGTAGAAAATGTGTGGGTGAGGTAGGAGATGTGTGTGTGAGGTAGGAGATGTGTGGGTTGGGTAGGTGATGTGTGGGTGAGTTTGATGATGTGTGGGTGAGGTAGGAGATGGTGGTGTAAGTAATGAGTGGGTGAGGTAGACGAAATGTGGGTGAGGTATGTGATGCTCGGGTGAGAGAGGTGATAAATGAGTGACGTATAATAAATTATAGACTACTATTTAAATAACTATAAAGAAAAGCGTGGGTATCTTCCTAAACATTAGTAAAGGTATCCAATAGATACTAAAGTGATTTAAATATTAACAGACCTTAATTGGAACAAAAAGTGTGTGCAAGGTTGAATAAAATAGGCTACAATTTATTGTCTCTCTTTGTTTATTTCAAAATGCAAAAGCAAAGAATAGTGTTGTTAGCTTATCCTAATATATAAAAGCCCACGTTTGCACTTCTCTCTCTCTCTCTCTCTCTCTCTCTCTCTCTCTCTCTCTCTCTCTCTCTCTCTCTCTCTCTCTCTCTCTCTCTCTCTGTCTGTCCGCAACATATTTTCGCCGGATATCACGTCAGAAGCGATATATGGAGAACTTTATACGGACTTTTGTTGAAAATAATATGGTAGATGTTTTAAATGTATAACCACAATTTTATTTAAAGAAGAGAAATAAAAAATAAAAGCGTATTCGAATGTAGAAAAACAATGTTAATCATGAAACCGGAAAAGGATGATGATCGGATCGTTTCCCGACCCACCGGAAAACGCAGCATCGGCAACGATCGACGATGTTGGCATAGTTACAAGAGGGACAAATGCAGGGATCACGAGTTACTGGACCTGCAGACAAAATGGTGAAGAGCGTAGAAATAAGTAAATTAAGAAAGTTTGTAAAGCAAGTTACTAAGTAGTTTCATTGGTCGAGAAAGTGCGTGTGGAATATTCTCGAACCCAACTTTAGGCAGTGAATGCAATTTTAAAATAAAATAAAATTCAAAACTTCGTTCACTTGGATTAGCATTTAGATTTGCATTTTGCCTGATTTGGTTACCAAATGCGTTACCACATCGGATGACATCAAACCTTCTCACGCCATCAGTTCTGATTGCGTGGTCATTCGAAGAAGGCCATTTAATGACCAAGGGTTGAAGTATATTTACAGAAACACTCCTGAATTTTCTATTCATTAACACCATAGAGCTATAGGTCTTCACTTTAATAAATCGGTCTGTGTTTATAATGTAATTACATTTTTTTTAATAAGAGAAGATTTGGCGACACAACACATATATAAAACTTTCTGAAATGTAGTTAACATTTTTTTTCCTGTTTTAAAGCTAGCGAATTATCTATGGGGCCCTCCACAAATCGGTTTTAATACTACGTCCCATTTTTAAATACGGGCTTTACTTGATAAGATTACACCACGGCAATAAATTAATTAATAATACGTCAATAAATATAAATAAATCAGATAAAAAACAACAACCTTATTAAAAGAAATGTGTTTTGTGATATAAACAGCGCCATCAAGATATAAACCAAGACATCATCTACATATTTTTTAAAATATTTCACCCGTATATATTGTATTTAATCTCCAAACAGTATTACAATGTTAATAAGATAAAACACTCGTATAAAATGTTTTGCAAAAATGTAATATCAAGAGTACCTAATGATATTACGTTTTAATACATGGTATGTCTTTGACTTACTGCAATTTTTTTCATCTGCTCCGTCTTGACAATCAGGAACACCATCACATATGCGCCTATTTAAAACACAATGCTGGTCGCAATGGAAGCTGTCTGTACAGTTCGCTGATGAGGATTTCAATTTCAACTAAAATTGTTGCCAACCATGGACTAAATCTATTTTTAACTTAACATTAGAAAAGTAAAAAAAAAAAGGAATAATTTAAGGGTATAGGCTCCTCAAAAAAATAAAATAAAATATTTATATATGTATATATTTGTGTATCGTATATAACATAAAATATTTGCATATATCAGTTATTCTTAAATTTAGTATACATTTTTATGGTATTTTAACATACCAAATTTTGGAAATTGAAAAACTTTTTGAGGTTCTTCTGCTATAAAAACTAGCCATCTGACTCTATTAGAGTTAGTAAATGAATGATTAATGATTATATGACCAATATATATGTTAGTTTTAAATCTTGAGACCTTCACAAAAAGTTACTTTTCCAAGATGGCTGCCGTTGCCATTGCAACCATACTTTAAGAAGAGTTCCTTTAATTTAGTAACCGTATTTTAGATAGACTCAAATAAATAAATTAAATAAGGGTTAATAATTAGAAATCGTCTTTTTTCCGGTGTCTAAACCCTTACTTACTTTAAGGTAATATCTGTTAGTCAATATGTATATTTTTTAATCAACAAGTGATGCAAATCAATTGTAATTAAATCATAAATATAAAAAAAACATTTTAAGCCAAATAATATCAAACTATAATTTTATTGGTAAATGCTACAATATTTAATAAATAAAGCGTATAGCGGTTTATCTAATAAAAAAGCTCAAATGGTTTCTGTGGCTCTGTATGTAACGGACAGCGGATAGACGCAGTTGAAGAATATAGTAAAAACTCGACTTGACAGCCATAGTTTAATAGTCTTAAAGCATAACATATTTAAATTAAGGATTACAAAAATAATGTCGATGGTTTTGTAAAACAAGTTTTATTTAATGTCAAGTAAAGTAAACAAATTCGAAGAAAATGTATCATCCTTCACAAAAATTTTAAAAGTGTAAATTTTTTTCCTTTATTTTTTATATTTTCATCTTTTTCTTTTGATTCATTACACTTTTCTTTTACCTTTCTTTAAAAAAAAAATTACATCGCGGGACAAAAATACTTTTTAATAGTTTGTTTTGGTGTTAGAAACAAAATTCTGCTTGCGTTTGAGTTTGTGTTTGCATTTGTGTTTGTGTTGTGTTTGCGTTTATGTTTGCTTTTGTGTTTGTGTTTGCTTTTGTAATTGCGTTAGTTTGTGTTTACATTTGTGTTTTTGTTTCCTTTATTGTTTGCTTTCGTTTTTGTGTTTGCGTTTGTGTTTTGTTTGTGTTTGTGTTATGTTTACGTTTGATATTTTGTGTTTTGGATTTGGTTGGTTGTGGTTATTGTTAAGTTTAAAATTACAGTTGGGTTTCGGGTTATGTCTTCATTTGTCAAACGCCCATACCGGGTATATGCTGCTAAATAAACACGGCCCTTTACTGATAGGTTTTTCACAGAGGCCAGTGCAGGGCCTGGTCGGAACGGCTAGTTTATTTATAAAAATTGTTAAAATTAAAATTGACAAGCTTATTTTTTTTTTCTAAAACTAGTTTTGAAGTTAATTATTGTAGATTTATATACTAGTAATAAGCTCTCAGTTTTATTTGTCTTTTAAATTAGACTATAACAGGAAACGCGCATTTAGAAATATCCATATCTAAATATTTCATTATTTAGAATATCATATCACTATTCTGAATATTGAATAATAATTTTTTTTAAATTAGTATTAATACATGTGTAATAGCTTTATAGATAAACCATATACAAATGATATCAAGAATATATTAAATTATCGTTAGCGAAAGTTTTGTAATGAGATCTAAATAATTAACAGCCAGGTTAATATTACGAATGTATTATTCCATGTTGAAACACGTCATGTGTATAACTCTGACAAAATTATACAGGAACATTGTTTTGTCATACTTACTACAATTTATTTCATCAGATGAGTCAGAGCAATCTTTAACACCGTTACACCTTAGTTTCTTGTCGATACACTCTGCGCTATTGCACTTGAACTCTTTGGAAGGCTTGCAATGTTCTGGTAATGAGTTTATTGGAATCAAACGCATCTTAGATAACTAAGTCTATATCTCGATCTGTTCCTATACATTTGCATGTGCATTTGCATATACCTGTTCTCAAAATTGCATATGAAACTGCAACTCTACATTTATTTATACATATACGTCCATCACACACACACACACACACCACACACACACACACCACACACACACACCCACATCACACACACACACGCACGCACGCACGCACACACGCACATACACACACACACTAATGACGGATGAGCCGTCACTGCGTTGCATTATGGCATTTTTGCTGTGATCAATTGACATCCCTATAAAAAAATATTACAACTTCTAACATAGCACCAACACACCTGTCTAACGCTGAGGAAGTATTGTAATCGTGCACAAAAATCACATGAAATGTCGACAGTTTTCATCGTTGTACACCTCAGTACTTCATCATATACGGAGTATAGGGGACTTATTTTAATCGGGCAAAAATAATAAATGCAGATTTATCAAAATTTCAGCTTTCTATGCGTAATCGAGTCGGAAAAACTGGGCTTTGTAATTCTGTACATATGTTTGTGTGTGTGTATATGTGTGTATGTGTGAGTACAATTACAGCTAGGTTAATGAAATTTCATATATAAGTATTATATCAAATTTGTAGTTCCTTAACAACTTTTCAGCGATTTCCGGTAACCAAAAGTGGAACTTAGTCTACTTTTGGTTTTACATAAGCCTTTAACTTGACTACTCTTCCAGATAGATAAATAAAATTGTACATGTAAGTAAAAGATCTAATTCAAAGTTATAGTAATATCCGTTGACCGGAAGTAGTAATTTACGCTATTTCCGATTTCTTAAAAAGAAAACAACCAAAAAAAAACTCGCTTATGAATGTATCAAGTATTAATAATATTCCGCACTATTGTACATATATTATTTGCCATTCACTTGGTGCGCAATTCTTTTTCTACGAGATTCTATTCTATTTTAAAAAGTTTAGGTAACTAAAAATGGTTTAAAAATTAAGTCCATATCCCGAGTTACCACCCACCGTTGTTTTAAATAAGAATATTCAAGAAAGTTTAGGGGAGATCACTCCCGGTATATTTAGTTTGCTGCGAACAGAAAACGTAAGTCTTTTCATACTTACTACATTTATCATTAAACTCATCAGAAAAGTCGCCACAGTCATCTATGTGGTTACAAACTTTCGTTTGATTGATGCAAAAACCGCTGGTACACTTGAAGGAAAGCGGTTCGACGCAAGATACTAGTGGCAAAAGTCAATTACATTTTATTGTAGTAACACATCTATGTGGGGGTAAATAAGCCTCAAGTAATTAAATATTTATAAGTTACTAATGGGACGGCGTGGCCTAGTGGTAGAGAGCCAGGCTGATAACCTGAAAGTTTCGAGTTCAAATCCAGGCTCTAGTCAGTAGACGTCCCTAAGTCCACCCAGCTATGGCGGCTGGGCATGATGGGCATGATGCTGACTACACTATCCGTTCATAATCTGAGGATTCTGAAACAGAAACAACTCTACTTCATTTTACCAACGTCTTGTACACAAAATGGAAAAGATGATTATTATACAATAAAACTTATAGCTTATCACTAATTGTGTCTTTTTAATTTTTATTTTCTATTACAAAGTAAAAGTACACAACATAATTCAATAACAATTCTGTAGAATACTAAAAGCCTCAACTTAAAAGCTAAATATAGACAGAGTTTCTTCCAGGCATCTCTTCGGGGGGAAAGTCTTTCGAAGAAAGTCTACCGCCCCGTACGAAATAGAATTTATATAGAAAAAATATATATTTTAACAGTGTCCGACCCCCCCCCCCCTAAAATTTCAAGTGCCACCCCGGAGAAAAAAGTCTGGAAGAAACACTGAACATAAATACATTATTTTTCCGGTTGTCAGATGTTTGGTTTAAATAAAATTTTGCATCTAAAAATGTGTCACTTGCTTGAACATTATGTAATTATTTATTGGATTGTTATCTTTCTTACTTTTGTCCATCGCCGAGGTCAATTTTATTATTGGAAATAAAACGACTCGGTAGCTCACAAAATACCGAGGAAATTAATGTATAGTTTCTAATGGAAACCAGTTGCGTTTGTGTATGTATAACTTAGCGTTTTAAGAATGAGAATATTTTTGCAGAATCATTGTATACAAAGGCCGTTTGTGTAAGACTTGACTGGAAGAAACTCTGGGTATTTCTTCCTTATTGGTATGCCTCTTTTGATCTTTGTTTTTCTTGTAATCAGCGTCAGTCTATTTCTTATTTGCTTTCAATTTAAACGTTCGAAAACATTCATACAAACTTTAATACGATCTAGATGGCAAGCACACAATTTCCTACATACATTTAGACTAATGGAGGGGATCTTGCAGTGATTTGACTAATTAATTATCTTTCACTAAATGATGGCACAACTTAAAACGTATTAGTTTAAAAAAAACTACTCCCTATTTACTGAAAGTTATAATTTTCTAGATACTGAATGTTTTATAATTATATGAAATATTATCTTAATAAGTCGCTGTACACATTTCTTATAAATAAATGAAATCTCGAACTTACCGCAGTTTTCTTCATCCGATAAATCGCCACAATCATTATGTGTGTTACATCTTAACTTGTTGGCTATACAAACATTGTTTAAACAATGGAAGCTCTCAGTACCTTTACAAGATTCTGGTAGGAGAAGTCAACAATTAGGGCATGCATACAAATTCAGGCATTTTCTGACAGCGTATTTTCAATACATTAAACACAAAAATAAGGAACCAAAAACTAAAATCTATCTATAATCATTTTTATAACATTTGTATTAGCGTACTTGCTTCACTGATTTATACCTATATATTTTTAGCTTATTAGAAATCGATATGTACGAGCCGTATCGGCTAGGATTCGTTCAGGCAATTAATACCCATGTTTAAATTTAATTTTTAACGTAAACATATATATATATATATATATATATATATATATATATATATATATATATATATATATATATATATATATATATATATATATATATATAATGTATTTATATACAGGCTGATATATATATATACATATATACAAATATACAAATATATATATATATATATATATATATATATATATATATATATATATATATATAATGTATTTATATACAGGCTGAAATATATATATACATATATACAAATATACAAATATATATATATATATATATATATATATATATATATATATATATATATATATATATATATATATATATACATATATGAATGGCTGATTGTATTGATCAGTATCTACACATACTTGAAAACACGAGAATGATTCTATTGTCAAACTTACTACAGTTGGTTTCATCTGATCTGTCACCACAGTCATCAACGCTATCGCATTTATTATCTATGTGTGTGCATTTATGTCCAGGACATTCAAAACCATTAGGTCTTTTACAAGTAGCTAGATACACATTTAATAAAACAAATGTTATTGACTGAAAATTTCGATTAACTTATACTGAATTCAATAAATACAAGCTATTCGTAAGTAAGTAAAGCACGTTTTCCAAACGTTGATGCACGTCAAAATTTTGTGAAAAAAGCATACGTACAACAATTTACTTCATCTGATCCGTCTTTACAATTTTTGATTCCGTTACACTTTAAGAGTTGGATGATGCATTCATCGTTGGTACACTTAAATACTTTGGAACCTTTACAGCTGGCTTAAGTGCAAATTAAAGAAGTTTTAAAACATCTATTTATTATAACAAACATAACAGAGTCTAAAAATTATCTCTTCAAAATAATATTTTATATTAAAAATCATTTTTATGATTTGTTACAATTAATCTTTTCCCAAATATAATCAAGTTTACATTAACGGATTAGATTTTTACAAAAGTTATCAACAAAGAATAGTTGACAATAGTTTATTCCGTTTAGATATTATAATAATTACACATACACGTTGAAAGCTATTTAAGAAAATACTTTTTTGACTTAAAAATAAAAATAAAAATTGAACGATGTATTATTACATCTATTCAAATAATTGTCAATTAATTCTCTAAAGTCAATTTGGACAGAGAATTTTTTAAAGAATATTTCATTTACGCCTTGTAAGATGAGATTAGACGCTGTGAAGGCAAAAACTGTTTAAATAATACATCCCACTATGTTCAGTCGTTTTAATAACTATATTAATTATATTTCTTTAAAATATTGAAAAGTTTATTTTAGCAGACCATATACAACAAATACTATGATTATTTCATCTCTTTACACTTACTGATTTTAAAAATACGAGCTGACCCGCGGCGTATCATACGCCGCTACTTAGTTTTTTTATTTTCTAATTTTCAGTACTTCATAGTTAGTGAATTCGACACTACCCTAACTTCCACTCCCCCCCCCCTCCCCGCCACCGTGAAAACAGCCGTCCGAGACGACAGTTTACGGACGACAATGAAAAGATCAAGCAGAACTTCTTTTATCTCCTTAGTTTCAAATCATTTAAAAGCTAAATTATCTGCCCCTAATAATTCGACGATTGTAAACATTCGGGGTGAACCTTAGCTCACCAGAATGGTGGGGGTGGGGGTTGGTAGCTATATGTATATGGAGCGGGGCAGTAACGGCGTGCGTTTACGTGGTGTCTCGCATGGTCGCCATGAAGAGAATTATATATATATTGGTTGCCAGTCATATTTTTCAAAAATAAAATATCAAATACTATAAGTTAATCTACATCACCCCTTTAGCAAGCCCCAGGTTAGGTGTTTGGTCAAACTTACTACAGTTTTCTTCGTCTGATCTGTCACCACAGTGATCCGCGCCATCACAACGGTATACTGAGTGTTTGCAAAGCCCGTTCCTGCACTTGAATCTATCAGGATGATCACAGGTGTCTGGGGTGGGTGTGTATGTTGGGGGGGGGGGGGGGGGGGTTAGACCGATATTTTTAAACATTGTGTTTTTTTTAAAACCTATTTTATATTTCGAAACGTCGAGATGAAAAATAACTTTAAAATAACTTAATAATTAAAACTATTAATAATGACAAATACTAGCACTATTTATAATACCTTTACATTAATCAAAGCACAGATTTAACAGAATCAAAGTACATTTTGTATAAAGTTCATGTAGAGAAAAGTGTTATTTTTCCCAAGATTGCAAAGCTACATTTTTTAATGTAATTTCGCCATTCATTAATTTTTTTTGTCATGGGTATTGCATATAAGAACAAATTAATAATCCATACCATTTTAAATACTTTAAAACATCAGTTTTTTTCCGGAGTTCCTTTAATGTCTATATCGTTGAATTTTTAAACACAACACAGAGAGCACGCAAAACGAGTGACTTTTGATATTTACCACAGTGTTTTTCATCTGACCCGCCGTCTTTACAAGTATCGACACCGTCACAAACATTTCTTGTTCTGACGCATTTCTTGTTGGCGCACAAGAAACAGTGGGGGCTCTTGCAGCTGTCTGGAGGCAAATTGTAAACATGTCCTCATATTCTTGTTTTAATGAACTCGCTTCAACACATACAATGTGTGGTATAAGCATGCTAAGTAATAGTATGACTATAAAAATAAAGCGGGAGTGATCTCCCCTAAACTTTCTCGAATATTCTTATATAACACTACATGGGATGTCAACTTTGGATATAGATATGATTGATCTTTAATCAATTTTTAAATTCTAATACTTTTAAAAATAGAATAGAATCTCGCAGAAAAAAGAATTGCGCACCAAGTGAACAGCAAAAAGTATGTGTAGTAGTCTATAATTTATTTTCTACTTTTTAGTGCATTATTACATAAAAGCTTGTTATTAAAAACTTATTTTTGAATTTGTTTTCAGTACTTTACATGTTTTATTTACAATAGAGTTACATGACTAAAAACCATTGCGCGCCTACTGAACGTGATGGCGCAGCTATTAAACGTGATGACGCGTGTGGTGTGGTTGGATAGACATGCCTACTAATTCGGTCCAAATTTTAATTAATTCATAAAAAATTAATTAGGCATCCAATTAAGTCAAATATAATTTCAGATTGCATTGTCTTCATATCTTGACCCACGTGCCAAATGTGAATCGTATCGGTCAAGAAGAAGTGTCCGAATTTTCACTCCGACGTTTCGATCTAGACAGAAAGACTGATGACAGAGGAGGCGAGTTAATTCATGTCTTTACCCGTTTTATTAGGGCCATTGGTTTATCGGTGCGAACCACGAAACGCAACAAATAGTTGAAATGTGATAGTTATCAGGTATTCTGATTCAATTATGAAGAAACATTGTGGCTTATTAGTAAGGTAATGACATTGCTATTTAATTTGTCGGATTGTGTAGCTTTTTACTGCCTGTAATAGACCAATATTTTAAATGTCTTACACAGCTCACAGTGGGTATATCGGAGCTGCTTAGTCATATAATCCAATATCTTGATCTCGGTTCCCTGTCATCTTGATCAAAGTTTGACTCAAAACTGATCAGTAGGCCCAATTTAATTACTTAATTATTGACAGGGCGTCATAGTTGGAAGGGCATTTTGCTCTATAGGGCACCGTGCCACGCAGTAGCAACCTTAAAAATCTGAACAGTAAACTCTCGACTCATTGCATTTCTAATAGACCACTCAAGAACATCAGCCAAAGACACTTTAAAAATAGTAGTCAAAAATAATTTGAGCAATATTTAATGAAAAATAAATCATTAACGCCCAATGCTCATGACGTCATGGAAAGGTCAGTATGTGACGTCATCGTCTGCCTCATCCTCTCTGAGGGAACTCGATAACGTCGACAGAGGGTTCTATCTTTTTCCGACCGTGTTCCATGCACCCTGTATTGTCTCCGCCGAACCCTCCTGGAGTAACTTCTTGTAGAGTTTTGAATAAAGACGGAGGCAATCGTCCTGCAATGAAGCCAAACAATCGATTACAGCTATCTTTATATCGACCGTGACGGAGCTCTAGTTTAGAGAACAATGGTCGCTCAGTTTTCGTCTCTAGATTAAAGCTGCGCTCAAACTATCTGACAATATGTGACGTCATAAGGCGACTAGCAGTGACGTCATCAATCTACAGCATGACCTCGAAAGGTGTAATCTACTGACTTTAGCAGTCAACAGCGCGACGTCAGACATCTAAAGTTATACATTACTGACGTCTAAAGGTATACACTACTAACGTATAAACGTATAGACAACTTTCGTCTTAAAGTATACACTACTGACGTTAAACGTATACAGTACTGATGTATAAAGGTATACACTACTGACGTCTAACGGTATACACTACAGACCTCTAAAGGTACACGCGACTGACATTTAAAAGTATACGCTACTGACGTCTTAAGGTATACATTACTCACTGACGTCTAAAGATATACACTACTGACGTCTAAGTAAGCGAGAACCATTAAAAATCAGTGACTTGTGTACTTGACCTGAGATACGTAAAAAGTGCCCATTCTGTCTCCTTTATGATCAACAAACCCGTACCACAGATAGGCTTACCGATGTTTTACCACTGCAAATGTTGTAAGGATCCGTGTTTCTGGTCGATAATGGCTTATCTGTGGATATATAATCATATAGTGATCATTACTGTGTTCTGTAATTTCTTATGTATTAAATTTTGTTTAAAATAGTAAACTAGATTTACCTTGGATGTTTTGGTCATTGTACAATTGTTTTTTTTCAGGTTGGTTTTTCTCATCGATCCGGCATTCACCCACAGCCAATAAGAAGATCACGACCAGCATACAAACTTTCAAGGTCTCCATGTAGTTTTCGTGTTTAGATCTCACTAGTAAAGTAGTAAATAGGATTGATAGAGTTATTGTGTATTTTATCAATTAACCTGGGTTTGAAAAGGCGGTGGATACGCAAGGCGTGTGTGTGTGTAGGGGGGGGGGGGTAAGAAAAAACGGGGAGGCGATTGACAAGAAATAGGAGTTTGGGTAAAAAATTCGAGGGCGTAGAGGGAAAAGAGAGGCATTCAGTGAAAAAAGGGGAGGGGATGGCGATATACGCATCATGAAAGAAGCGCCTATCACACCGAGAGAAAAAAATTTCGTCCTGCATGTTTGTGTTTAAGGTACAACTTTGTCTCCAAGAAGTTCGGTATGTTAGTCTCAGAGCTTCGGCGGAGGTCAAGACACACACCCGACACGTGAAGACGCATATGAAACTGGTAGGGTTTGATTCCTCCAAAAAAGGTTAAGAACCACTGCTTTAGAATGCAAGCTTATTTAGCCTACTTTTGGTTGTGTCTTTTGATCAATTTCGATAATAGCGTATTATAGTTTTAAATCATCAGTTAGGGTGAAAAAAGTGACAAAGCATCAGCTGGTGTCGTTTTGTATCTTTTTTGTTACATCGTTTAGTAGGTCTAGTGGACTGAACTATGTAAAAATTGAAGTATTTGGACTTGTTATAAAAAACAAGCAATAAAAAATTATCTTTTCTACTTATGTTTTTAGCTCTTAAAATTCCGACAAGAGTATCGTCTTCCGCCCACTCGCTCCGACCGTATGCCATTTTACTGATCAGATAGCTATTCAAGAATCCGTTATATTTATTTATCTTTAATACAGTGATCCAGGCAAGATGTAATGGAATCAATCAAAAGTATCTGATCTCTCACGTTGAATTTGAGAGAATCGCAAGAATCTTACAAAGAACTAGTCTTAACAAAACTGGCTTGTGAAATTGTACATTACGCGTTAATACACTTGGTTTCTTTACTAAGTGTTAAAAGAGTTATCTACTCACAAATCCAGTACAAAAACTTGCGATTTTTGTTCGCGAAAAAGCGCCCCCCCCCCCCACCCACCCACACACACACTCTTCCAAACCATCTTGGATAAAATTTGTAGAGCGGGTTTTAACGAAACTAACTTTTTACTTTCTCGTATATAAGAAGTATAGAGAAAGTCTTGTAATCGTGCAAAAAAAAAACGGTCAGAAAATTGGCCACGATGACTAATGTCGGCACTGCAGCGATGCCATAGAGTCAATGGAGCATGTCATTGTTGAATGCCCAGCCTTAGCCCAGCATAGACAGGAGCATATAAGTGGGATTTCCGACGTGGACAAGTACTTCTATAAAAATCTGGGTTTAAATTAGGGAGGTAGGCGCCCTCGTAAGAGAAGCTGTTGTCCTTTCCTTCTACCACGAGGCGGACCACGGTTAGGTTAAAGAAAGAGGCTATAGAATAACCGAGTCCTAATAGAACCAGAAGCCCGGAGAACTACCCTGACCAAGTAGGCTCGTGGGTGGTTTGGCCTGACGTTCGGTGGCGAAGCCATGGGGGGGGGGAGGATCTAGCCAGGCGTACGTCCAAGTACGTGTGTGATTGCCTCAGTTTCGTACAGATCTCCAAGGTTAGTACAGGTTAGGTTTATACTAGTTTTTAGCCCCTGTATCAGAGTTTTACTAGCATGTAGAACGAAACGGAACCGCACGACTAAGTTGTATGGAGTCACGGATTGGAAAGCAAATCATTGCATTATGAGAGAAGTCTAGATTTTTTACGTCAAACCTATTGGTGATACTGGGTCTCGTGGCACAGGGTGAGGTAACCCAGTGGTGATACCGGGACTCGTGGCACAGGGTGAGGTAACCCAGTGGTGATACTGGGTCTCGTGGCACAGGGTGAGGTAACCCAGTGGTGATACTGGGTCTCGTGGCACAGGGTGAGGTAACCCAGTGGTGATACTGGGTCTACTGGCACAGGGTGAGGTAACCCATTGGTGATACGGGTCTCGTGGCACAGGGTGAGGTAACCCAGTGGTGATACTGGGTCTCGTGGCACAGGGTGAGGTAACCTGATTTGTCACGAGTTCAAGATGTCAAGTATCTTGTAACGAAATATGAAATAGAAAACACGTAATAAATACAATAAGTGTATGTATCTGTAATTGTTTATACTCACGTGTCCGCAACTGTGACTTTAGATTTAATTGGTGAGGGAGTGGTTATAAGGTGTTAAATCTTGCCTGTCGTCTCGCTATCTGTTGAACTCAAACACAGCAAAACATTTCCCACTTACAACTACCGATATTTTATAGCCGATACATACAAAGATCGATACTTTTTTACAATGTTTTACTGTTTGACAAGGCGTGTCAGAATGTGTCCGTCAATGGGGGCATCTGTTCTCAGCGAGCAATCACACACCCATACAAACACCAATTCATCACAACTTTACGGACAATTAAAAAAATTCTTCTTAGAATAATGTATGTTTAAGAGAAAATAAGCTAAATGATTATAGTTGAAGTTTGTGTCTAAAAGAGTGAATCTTCTATATTAAAACCAAATAATTGAAAATCATATTTCGTTTCAAAAATGTATAATTTGGTTACTCTTGTTATTATTAGCCATTTTAGCAATGCACTACTTATTACGGAACAAACCATATAAGAACAAACAGGATTATGCTTTGCAGTAAATAAACAAACAAGATTTTAAAGATTGTTTTGTCTTATTTCATTTTCAATTTTAGCGTATTTATAACTTTTGTAATAAATTTTTAGTGAAATACAATTGTGATAAGAAAAAAAGATTCAATTAAACACATACTTTACCACTCACCACAAGATCAAATAATTATATTGTACACTTTAAAAAGTTGTAATTAGCATTCCAACCTCTGCCTCCAACTTCGAATTAATATCAGAATAGTTTTAAGACAAGATAAAAATTCGAAAAATGGTTTTAATAACGAGCTTTTTGTAATTATGCACTAAAAAGTAGAAAATAAATAAATCTCGTAAAATATATAATAATACACTACCATTTATATAACTATAAGGAAAAGAATGGGACACTTTATTATTATTTAGATACTTTTACTAATATTTAGGAAGCGACCCACGCTTTTCTTTACGTTTATATAAATATTAGTGTATTATTTAGAATAATAGTTTCGCTGTCTGTCTATGTATCTATTTATCTATCTATCTATGTATCTATCTGTCTGACAAGAACGCTCTAGAGAAAACACAAGCAAATTAAAAACTTTCACAGTAAAGCGGCTGGTGAAATATGACGTCATATAGTAGAAAATAATATCAAGCCGGAGAGTGCACACAGTAATATGACGTCATTGATTTTCGAGTAAACATTGAATAAAAAGGCAATTTTGTCTAATCTAAGTGGTTTGCGTGAAGAGTTTCATTCATACAATTCTTCGCGTAGGGGCGAAGCCCCACCCCCGCGTAAGAACGTCTGAGCCCCCCCCCTCCCCAACTCAAAAGAAATTTCTTCATCGATACTCTACTCTACAATAAAATTACCGTCTAATTAATGTGTCTAATCTAAAAAGTTGTTTCTTTCATGCAATTCTTCGGGTAGTGGCTAAGCTCGACACCAGTGTTTCTTTCAGACTTTTTCCTTCCCGGAGGGAGGAACTTTTTCTAATCTAAAAAAGTGTTTAGCGTGCACAGTTGTTTTTTTGGCATCTCTTCTGGTAGGGGCGAAGCCCCGCCCGGGTTCTTCCTTTAGTTTGTATGATCTACAAATGCGACCAGTGTTTCTTTCAGAATTTTTCCTCCTCGGAGAGGGGTGGGGGTACTTGAAATTTTCGGGGGCGGGGGTAGAATTTTCTGGGAGGGTGCGGACACTTGAAAAAGTATATAATTATATTTCGTTGAATGGGACGGTAGACATATTTTGGAGTGTGTGTGGGGGGGGGGGAGGGGGGGGCGAAGCCCCCTCCTCCCAAGTAGAGTTGCCTGAAAGAAACTCTAAATGCGACTTTTGTCATGAATGAGATTAGGTGCATGGTTTAGGGATATGCCTATGACTATATTTTGTATAAATTAAAGTACCGAGAAAATAGACAGCACTATCAACCTAGCGCCCGTTGTACCCTTCCTCAACGGGCCATTTTTCTCGTAGTATAGTATATTTTAAGAAGTTTATTTATTTACTAATTTTCAGTACTTTATTTTTTTTTAATTTTCAATAGAGTTGTATGACTAAAAACCATTGCGCACCTAATGAACGTGATCACATGTGTATAATAGTGCGGAATAGTTTGATGATACAGCCTACTAATTTGGACAAAATTTTGATAAATTCATAAAAACTTAATTAAGTCAATTTTAATGTCAGATTGCATTGTCTTGACCCATGTGCCAACTTTGAACCGTATCCGTCAGTTAGAAGTGTCCGAATTTTTGCTCGGGCGTTTCAATCTAGACAAACTGAAGACAGACAGACAGAGACAGTGTGTTAAATAAAAGCTTTCAATAAAAGATTGTAAAATAATTTAATACAAAACGTTTTGATAGCATGCTTTTATGTAATACTGCACTAAAAAGGAGAAAATAAATTATACACTACTATTTTAATAACTATAAAGAAAAGGGTGTGTCTCTTCCAAAATATTAGTAAAGGTATCCGACGGATACTAACGTGACTTAATTCATAAAAAAAATAATTTGGCTACCAATTCAGTCAAAATGAATGTCATGTTGCATTGACTTCATGTCTTGACCCACGTGCCAACGTTGAGCCGCATCTGTCAGGTAGAAGTGTCCGAATTTTTTGCTCGGGCGTTTCGATTTAGACGGAGGACAGAGACAATGAGTTACATAAAAGCTTATAAAACAAACCGGGAGAGATCTCCCCTAAACTTTCTCGAATATTCTTATATAACACTACGGGGGACGGCAACTCGGGATATAGACATACTTTTTAATCCATTTTTAATCACTGAAATTTTTTAAAATAGAATAAAATCTCGTAGACAAAAGAATTGCACACCAAGTGAACGCCAAATAAAAAAGTGCATACTAGTGCGCAATATTATTAGTACTTTAAAAATTTACATTAGTTTTTTGAGAAATCGAAAATAGCGTAAATTACTTCTTCCAGAAAATGGAAATTACTCAAAATTTAACAGATGGTAGAGAAATAAATCTTTTACTCACATGTGAAATTTCATTTATCTATCTGAAATAGTACTCAAGTTATAGGCTTTTGAAAAATTCAAAGTAGAAAAAGTACCTCTTTTGGTTATCGGAAATCGCTCAAACGTTGATACGGATCTACGATTTTGATAAAATACTTATATATGAAATTTCAGCAACCTAGCTGTAACGGTACTCAAGTTATCGTGTTTACACACAGACACACACACAGACAGACAGACACACAGACATACGGACAGAATTGCAAAGCCCAGTTTTTCAGACTGGATTACGCATAAAACCTCTTAATTTTAATAAATCTGGATTGATAATTTTTGCCCGATTAAAATAAGTCCTCTATACTTCGAATGTGAAGAAGGACTGAGGTGTAATACGGTGAAAATTGTTAAATTTCAAGTGATTTTTGTGCACGATTACAATACTTTCTCTATACTTCGTATATACGAGAAAGTAAAAATCCATTTCCATTTCCTGTTCCATTTCCGGGTCCGCTTTTCCTTTTGCTTTTGCGTTTGCTTTTGATTTTGCTTTTGCTTCTACTTCTACTTCTTCTACTTCTACTTCTACTACTACTTCTACTTCTACTTAATATATGATTATAATTATATTTATGCTTAACATTGTTAAAAAATGGAATCACGGTATCGTCCGCAGCCATCATTACCATGACGACGGTAAAAGAAAGTAGGTCAGTCGATAGGATATTTTATAGCTATAAATTAGCTATAATTTTGAAATAGTATATGAATGCAACTCGGTATATAATAATTAAATGTCAATTTTTTAATCAGATTATACCAGACAGTCTGGTCTTAAACAAGCTTGTGGTGGAACTGCTTCTCCCCTTAAGCTCAACTTTCTAAAATGTATATTTTATCGGGAAAAGCTGTTTTGGTATAAACACAGTGCAAATACAGGGATAATAACATATAACATAGTGCCTCTTACTTTTCATCGAAAAATAAAATTAGTTAAAGGAAATATACAATTAAACAAAGTCTTTAACGCACGATATTGTAGGTAAGAATTGTTCTAAATGCCAACTATTGTAAAACGAAATAGTCGACTCCAGATAATCTAACTCTTCAGTGTCATCGTTAAATAATAATGTAAGAGATAGAAGTATCATATTTATTACATTTTATCCCCAGGTTTTGTCATTAGAAACACATATCAAGGACAAAAGCACTCAGGAAATTAAGAAGCGTTTGACTTGACAAAAATAAACTCTATTGTCATCGCTGTCTTGCTGTATGGATGCGAGGCATGGACCCCCACGCATACCTCGGAAGAAGTATCTAGGCCCTGGTAATGAGATGTCCTAGGTATCTGATTCAGAGACGACATAATTAATGAAAAATTTCGCAAAAAGATCACTACTGCGATGAATCCTATTGAGAGATTAATGAGCTTAGTGAAAACAAGAAAGAGAACTGACGGGCTCGTTCAAACAATAATGCCAGGCACTGTGCCAAGAGAACGAAGTGGGGGAAACCAAAGAAAGTCATTTGATGCAGAGCTACATCGAGCATCAGAAGACTGAGACAGATGTCGCAAAGTTATACAACAATACTTAATTTTTACTAGTATTACACTGTAGTTACTTTTTGTTGTTGGTTGATGTGTAGTCGTTTATCGTAACGTTGGTATACTTGTGTTTGTGTGGAGGAGTAGATGTAGCAAATACCAGACAACTATACTTAATTTTCAGTAGTATTACACTGTAGTTACTTTTTGTTGTTGGTTGATGTGTAGTCGTTTATCGTAACGTTGGTATACTTGTGTTTGTGTGGAGGAGTAGATGTAGCAAATACCAGACAACTTCTAACACGCTGTGTTTCTATTTGGTTGTCCTATCTTTTGAATTACATTTTACTCATGTCAGGGAGGGGCATTAAGAGGCGAATGAGATTAAATTTCTTGCCCCCTAAATGAGGGGTTAAGTTTTCTTAGTTACGTGCGTTTCATTTTCGGCCGAGGGTTCATAGATAAATTGTCTGTGTGGTGGTAATGGCCTACTTTTGTTGGGTATACAAAATTGGCTTCTTTTCTTCTTTTTTTTAAAAGACATCTGCTTGATGTAAATGATTTAGCTTTTAGTGATATAGTTAAATACAGTTAAATCGCAGAAAAAAACAACACATATCTAACAAAATATTTATAAAACATTTCTAACTACCACTTACAAAACGTTATCAAGACATAAACAAACACATCTAAAATTTATAAAAAAAACCTTCTTTAATTTACATTGACAAATACGTAACACATATCTAAACAAACCTACACTAACGCACTACTAAATAAACATACAAAAAAATAAACAAATACTTCTATAATTTACAGAGGCAAAAGCACTCTCTAATTTACATTGACAAACACATAAAAACATAGCCAATAAAAATACACAAATTATATACAAGCACCTACATAATTTACAGCAACAAGCCTATCTCTAATTTACATTGACAAACATATAAATAGAATAAGGGATTGGGATAGGAATAAGAAAAGGATTAGTAAAAAGGATTGTAGCAAGGATAAGTGAAAATATAACAAAATCGATATTTCATAGATGGTTATTTTTAGTCTTTACATAAAATGGATACCAAAGGTATACACGTATGCATATTTTAATTATAAAAGATAGTTATTTCGTTTAAGCAAACTTTATTCAGACTTTAATTATTTTTTTTATTAGAATTAAACAAACATTGCTTTTTTCATAAATTGCTCTGCCCATGTTTCATTTGTACAATTATTGCAGTAAAAATGTTGATCCTTATTCAAACATATATTCTATATTGATTTTCTACGGATATAATTAAACAGATGTTGTACCTTCATAATTTTTAATTAAAATATTTCATATAGAACTATAGATATGTGGAACAACAATATTATACAACGTAGACATTGTAATTGTGTGTACCATGGTGTATACGTTGAGCGTTCAACTAGTTATGACAATGAACATAACTTTTGACTAAAACCAGGGGGTCGGCGTGGTCGAGTCGGTAAAAGCTCATGGTTACTAAACCGAAAAGTCTCGAGTCCGTAACATAATTTACAGCAACAAGCCTATCTCTAATTTACATTGACAAACATATAAATAGAATAAGGGATTGGGATAGGAATAAGAAAAGGATTAGTAAAAAGGATTGTAGCAAGGATAAGTGAAAATATAACAAAATCGATATTTCATAGATGGTTATTTTTAGTCTTTACATAAAATGGATACCAAAGGTATACACGTATGCATATTTTAATTATAAAAGATAGTTATTTCGTTTAAGCAAACTTTATTCAGACTTTAATTATTTTTTTTATTAGAATTAAACAAACATTGCTTTTTTCATAAATTGCTCTGCCCATGTTTCATTTGTACAATTATTGCAGTAAAAATGTTGATCCTTATTCAAACATATATTCTATATTGATTTTCTACGGATATAATTAAACAGATGTTGTACCTTCATAATTTTTAATTAAAATATTTCATATAGAACTATAGATATGTGGAACAACAATATTATACAACGTAGACATTGTAATTGTGTGTACCATGGTGTATACGTTGAGCGTTCAACTAGTTATGACAATGAACATAACTTTTGACTAAAACCAGGGGGTCGGCGTGGTCGAGTCGGTAAAAGCTCATGGTTACTAAACCGAAAAGTCTCGAGTTCGAACCCTCGGGCAGATGAGGCTCGTTAGCTGGGGACAGCCACTCTCCTAGGAGAGACAACTCCAAAATTAAAACAACTGCTGCCTTGTAGTTTGTTCTTGGTTGGACAAAAAGAAAAGCAGGCTGAAATCGGAGTCAATGGCCTCAATGGTGCATAAACAGTTGACACGTAAAGCTTAATTGTGTTGGTGGCGTGGTCGAGTCGGCAAAAAGCTCATGGTTGATAAATTCGAACATTGGCAGATAAATCTCGATCCCCTTCAACACTAATAATTAACAACGAAGAAGAAGAAGAAGAAGACTAAAACCAAACCACTAAACCAAAAACACGATACGTAAGATTCTATGTATGACGTGTCTTGAAATAATCCTTTGCTCAATTAATCAAAGGCAGTTTCCTCCATGCATTATCCCTTTTGTACCAATACCCATACTCCATCTTCAAAACATAGTGCAGTAGGATATTAAGCAAAGGTGAACCAACACCTAATGATAGGAATAGAAATAGGAAAGAAAAAAAAACTTAAATTGAAATATAGCACTTACTACTGTAAGGTTATAAGATGTTTTAACAAATACTTGTTTTGCAGTTTTTGTCGTTAAACGATGAGATCTTGTAGTCTAAAATTATGTAGTATTCAACAAGTTGAAGGAATTAATGAATACATGTTTAAAGCCAAAACTAATTTTTTGAGCTGACACGCTGATATAATGGATGGCATGTGTAGGAAATTACTCCCTAACATTAACCAACTCGGATATTACACACGTACACATTATCCCACCTTTACCGGGATACTCCCCTCTCCCCTTGAGATTACATATAATATAGATGCATATACCTAACCATCTCTATGTCCAACTTCCAATCACTAACCATACTACTATCCCTATACGTATTTCTAACAATATATATATACTAGCCGCCCCGGCCAGGCCCTGCTCTGGCTTCTGTGAAAAACCTTCCTGTTAAAGACCATCACCTGTGTGTTTAGTAATCATCATAAACCCGGCATTGCCCACCCAAACCACAACAAACCAAAATCAAAACAACAAAACGCAAACATAACGCTAACACAATTACAAATACAAACGAAAACAAAAACCTAACAACAAACCCAACCACAAACACCAATACCAACACACACAAAAACAACGAAAAAGCAAACGAAAACAAACCAAATCCAAACGCAAAACCAACCAAAAACACAAATACAAACCTAAAGAAAAAAAACACAAACAAAAACGAAAAAAGAAAGAACAAAAACGAACCAAATCAAAACGCAACCACTAACGCAAACCCACCTAAACACAAAGAAAACACTAACGCGAACATAAACGCCCGGGGCGGAATCACCTGTTTTAGCTTAATGAACGACTATAGTACCCCAACTTATTCATAGTCTTTTGCACTCACTTAAACGAACGCGCCTGTTTCAATTTAATGAACAATTTTAATACTCCAAGCTTATCCGTAAAATACCTACAACATTTGCACTTGATCAATCCCCGCTAATTATGTAATTATTTTTTTTCCCAACACCAAAACAAAGTAATAAAAAGTAATTTCTTTTCCACTAATGTAATGGTTTTATAAAGGGAAGTAATTGTGGTTTCCTAATTTATCAAAGGGAAGTAGGCGCTATAGGACTAAATAAAGACATAATTAGAATTTTTGTAAAAGATATTTTTTTTGAAACGTGTGTTTAATGAACATGCCGAAAATTATTACTTTCAGTTTGATAAATGAAAACTATTTCCCAAAACTTTCAATATTAATTTTTTAACTCATAAATTTAGACCATAAGGACTTTAATTATCTAACACTTAAATCCATTGAAGTATGTCAACGACAAGCTTATTATACAGAATTGAGCTTTATATATTAGATTATAGTTTTAAATCATCAGTTAGGTTGAAAAAAGTGAAAAAGCATCAGCTGGTGACGTTTTGTATCAAATTTGTTACATCGTTTAGCAGGTCTAGTGGACTGAGCTATGTAAAAATTGCAGTATTTGGACTTGTTATAAAAAACAAGCAATAAAAAATTATCTTTTCTACTTATGTTTTTAGCTCTTAAAATTCAGGCAAGACTATCGTCTTCCGCCCACTCGATCCGACCGTATGCCATTTTACTGATCGGATAGCTATTCAAGAATCCATTATATTATTTCTCTTTAATACAGTGATCCAGGCAAGATGTAATGCGATCAATCAAAAGTATCTCATCTCTCACGTTGAATTTGAGAGAATCGTAAGTATCTTACAAAGAACTAGTCTTAACAAAACTGGCTTGTGAAATTGTACATTACGCGTTAATACACTTGGTTTCTTTACTAAGTGTTAAGAGAGTTGTCTACTCACCAATGCAGTACAAAAACTTGCGATTTTTGTTCGCGAAAAAAGCGCCCCCCCCCCCCACCCACACACACACACTCTTCCAATTCATCTTGGATAAAGTTTGTAGAGCGGGTTTTGACGAAACTATCTTTTTTAAAGATGTGACATCATCGAACAAAGTACAATTCGTTTCTTTCTAAATACTAAAGGTTGTTAACTCAAAATCCAGTTTAATTTTGCGATTTTATTTTAATATAAAAGTGCCCTCACCCCCCCCCCCCTCCCCCCACCCCACCGTCTTGATACAAGTTTTAACAGTGGTAACGTTTATCGACTCAATTATTCCGATTTAAGTCTAGAAAAAGCGACCCCCCCCCCTCCTTCATCTAGGAAGAGCCCACGATGACTAATGTCGGCACTGCAGCGATGCCGTAGAGTCAATGGAGCATGTCATTGTTGAATGCCCAGCCTTAGCCCAGCATAGACAGGAGCATATAAGTGGGATTTCCGACGTGGACAAGTACTTCTATAAAAATCTGGGTTTAAATTAGGGAGGTAGGCGCCCACGTAAGAGAAGCTGTTGTCCTTTCCTTCTACCACGAGGCGGTCCACGGTTAGGTTTAAGAAAGAGGCTATAGAATAACCGAGTCCTAATAGAACCAGAAGCCCGGAGAACTGCCCTGACCAAGTAGGCTCGTGGGTGGTTTGGCCTGACGTTCGGTGGCGAAGCCATGGGGGGGGGGGAGGATCTAGCCAGGCGTACGTCCAAGTACGTGTGTGATTGCCCCAGTTTCGTACAGATCTCTAAGGTTAGCACAGGTTAGGTTTATACTAGTTTTTTCCCACGTTTTCTTTAACTTGCTTTCTCTGTTTGTTTATTTGTTTATTTGTTTGTCTTTCCAATCAAATCTTGCGATCGAAATTTCTGGCACTTCCCAGTTAGCTAGCGCGCTGAAATTTTCAGGGAAGCTTTCTTTTGGATGACCATTGACTATTCAATTGTTATTATTACTAAATTGATCAATGGAAACATTTTATTGATCATTTTAGACCGCTATATAATCTATATATATAATTCTCCTCTGCGAGCCATTAGAAAAAAAACGAGCGACGCGTACCTCGCGCGCAGTGAAGCGAACGATTCCACGTCGCCACAGGCTTAGGGGCAGATAATTTAGTTTGAACCGAGTTTAAAGTTACACGAGGTAGGCCAGTTTGGGGGAGACGATATGGTTGAGTGGTTGGGCACACGATTGCTATCCCACTCGACACGGGTTCAAATCTATGTGTTCTAGTCAGTAACGTATTCACACAACGTGTTTTTTCCCACGTTTTCTTTAACTTGCTTTCTCTGTGTCTTTGTTTGTTTGTTTGTCTTTCCAATCAAATCTTGCGATCGAAATTTCTGGCACTTCCCAGTTAGCTAGCGCGCTGAAATTTTCAGGGAAGCTTTCTTTTGGATGACCATTGAATATTCAATTGTTATTATTACTAAATTGATCAATGGAAACATTTTATTGAGCATTTTAGACCGCTATATAATCTATATATATAATTCTCCTCTGCTAGCCATTAGAAAAAAAACCAGCGACGCGTACCTCGCGCGCAGTGAAGCGAACGATCACATGTCGCCACAGGCTTAGGGGCAGATAATTTAGCTTGAACCGAGTTTAAAGTTACAGGAGGTAGGCCAGTTTGGGGGAGACGATATGGTCGAGTGGTTGGGCACACGATTGCTATCCCACTCGACACGGGTTCAAATCTATGTGTTCTAGTCAGTAACGTATTCAAACAACGTGTTTTTTACGAGTTGTCTTTTTACGAGTTGTCTTTTTACGAGTTGTCTTTTTACGAGTTGTCTTCGTTTACCCAAAAAAAGTGAAAAGATAAAATCGATAGCAAGATTTTAATGCAAACAAACAGACAAAGACTAAAAAGTAGAAAATAATAATCATTAAAAAAGTTTTAAAAAACCCACGTTTTCTGATTGAACTAAAAAGTAGAAAATAAATGCTATAGGCCCTACATCACAATAATGCAAGCGATCACTCTACTATAAGCGAGCAAAAACGTGGGGCGCCGTGATTTTCTTACAGTTTCTAATACTGTTGACTCTCTACAAGCTCCCTAATAAAAGTCAATAGTATTATCTAATCAATAGTAATATAACTTTTACTTCGGCGCCCCACGTTTTTGATCGCTTATAGTAGAGTGATCGCTTGCATTATTGTGATGTAGGGCCTATAGCATTTATTTTCTACTTTTTAGTTCAATCAGAAAACGTGGGTTTTTTAAAACTTTTTTAATGATTATTATTTTACGAGTTGTCTTTTTACGAGTTGTCTTTTTACGAGTTGTCTTCGTTTACCCAAAAAAAAGTGAAAAGATAAAATCGATAGCAAGATTTTAATGCAAACAAACAAAGACTAAAAAGTAGAAAATAATAATCATTAAAAAAGTTTTAAAAAACCCACGTTTTCTGATTGAACTAAAAAGTAGAAAATAAACGCTATACATCACAATAATGCAAGCGATCACTCTACTATAAGCGATCAAAAACGTGGGGCGCCGTGATTTTCTTACAGTTTCTAATACTGTTGACTCTCTACAAGCTCCCTAATAAAAGTCAATAGTATTATCTAATCAATAGTAATATAACTTTTACTTCGGCGCCCCACGTTTTCGATCGCTTATAGTAGAGTGATCGCTTGCATTATTGTGATGTATAGCGTTTATTTTCTACTTTTTAGTTCAATCAGAAAACGTGGGTTTTTTAAAACTTTTTTAATGATTATTATTAGCCACTGTATCAGAGTTTTACTAGCATGTAGAACGAAACGGAACCGCACGACTAAGTTGTATGGAGTCACGGATTGGAAAGCAAATCATTGCATTATGAGAGAAGTCTAGATTTTTTTACGTCAAACCTATTGGTGATACTGGGTCTCGTGGCACAGGGTGAGGTAACCTAGTGTTGATACTGGGTCTAATGGCACATGGTGAGGTAACCCAGTGGTGATACTGGGTCTGGTGGCACAGGGTGAGGTAACCCAGTGGTGATACTGGGTCTGGTGACACAGGGTGAGGTAACCCAGTGGTGATACTGGGTCTCGTGGCACAGGGTGAGGTAACCAAGTGGTGATACTGGGACTATTGGCACAGGGTGAGGTAACCCAGTGGTGATACTGGGACTCGTGGCACAGGGTGAGGTAACCCAGTGGTGATACTGGGTCTCGTGGCACAGGGTGAGGTAACCCAGTGGTGATACTGGGACTCGTGGCACAGGGTGCGGTAACCCTGTGGTGATACTGGGTCTCGTGGCACAGGGTGAAGTAACACAGTGCTGATACTGGGTCTCGTGGCAAAGGGTGAGGTAACCCAGTGGTGATACTGGGACTATTGGCACAGGGTGATGTAACCCAGTGGTGATACTGGGACTCGTGGCACAGGGTGAAGTAACCCAGTGGTGATACTGGGACTCGTGGCAAAGGGTGAGGTAACCCAGTGTTGATACTGGGACTCGTGGCACAGGGTGAGGTAACCCAACCTCTGCCTCCAACTTCGAATTAATATCAGAATAGTTTTATGGCAAGAAAAAAATTCGAAAAATGGTTTTAATAACAAGCTTTTTTTAATAATGCACTAAAAAGTAGAAAAAAATAAATCTCGTAAAATATATAATAATACACTACCATTTATATAACTATAAGGAAAAGCGTGGGACACTTTATTATCATTTGGATACTTTTACTAATATTTAGGAAGCGACCCACGCTTTTCTTTATAGTTATATAAATAGTAGCGTATTTTAGTATATTTTAAGACGTTTATTTATTTACTAATTTTCAGTACTTTTTTTTTTACAAGCTTTTATTTAACTCACTTCCTCTGTCTGTCTGTCTAGATCGAAACGCATGAGTGAAAATTCGGACAGTTTTACTTGACCGATACGATTCACATTTGACACGTGGGTCAAGACATGAAGACAATGCAATCTGAAAATAAATTTGACTTAATTGGATGCCTAATTAATTTTTTATGAATTAATTAAAATTGGACTGAATTAGTAGGCATGTCTAGCCAACCACACCACACGCGTCATCACCTTCAATAGCTGCGCCATCAAGTTCAATGGCTGCGTTCAAAAACCATTGCGCGAAATGGTTTTTAGTCATGTAACTCTATTGTAAATAAAACATGTAGAGTACTGAAAAAAAAATTCATAAAAAAAAAATTCATAAAAAACGTTTTAATAACAAGCTTTTATGTAATGATGCACTAAAAAGTAGAAAATAAATTATAGACTACTATTTAAATAACTATAAAGAAAAGCGTGGGTCACTTTAGTATCTATTGGATACCTTTACTAATGTTAAAGAAGACACCCACGCTTTTCTTTATAGTTATTTAAATAGTAGTCTATAATTTATTTTCTACTTTTTAGTGCATCATTACATAAAAGCTTGTTATTAAAACGTTTTTTATGAATTTTTTTTCCAGTACTTTACATGTTTTATTTACAATAGAGTTACATGACTAAAAACCATTGCTCGCCTACTGAACATCACGTTCAGTAGGCGCGCAATGGTTTTTGAACGCAGCCATTACGTGGTCGTGATGGCGCAGCTATTGATGACGCGTGTGGTGTGGTTGGCTAGACATGCCTACTAATTCGGTCCAAATTTTAATTAATTCATAAAAAATCAATTAGGCATCCAATTAAGTCAAATTTAGTTTCAGATTGCATTGTCTTCATGTCTTGACCCACGTGCCAACTGTGAATCGTGTCGGTCAAGTAGAACTGTCCGAATTTTCACTCCTGCGTTTCCGTCTAGACAGACTGTCGACAGACTGACGACAGAGGAAGTGAGTTAAATAAAAGCTTGTAAAAACGTTTTAATAACAAGCTTTTATGTACTAATGCACTAAAAAGTAGAAAATAAATTATAGACTACTATTTAAATGACTATAAAGAAAAGCGTGGGTGTCTTCCTTAACATTAGTAAAGGTATCCAATAGATACTAAAGTGACCCACGCTTTTCTTTATAGTCATTTAAATACTTTAAGTATTTTTAAAATGGATTAAAAATCATGTCTATAGCCCGAGTTCCCATCCCCTGTTGTTTTATATAAGAATATTCGACAAAGTTTAGGGGCGATCACTCACGGTTTATTTTATTTACACAATTACAATATTTTCTCTATAATTTGTATATGTAAAAGTAAAAGGGGCTATTCTCTTCAACGAATATTTTAAATCCGCCCCTGAGCTGAACACTGAAACGGGATATGCTTCATTTGTTTGTATCTTAGTGCTGCGCTGTGCTTTGATGTTGTATGATGTACTGTGATGTTGTATGCTGTGCTATAGGCCCTACTTCTTTAAACATGTGACACTCTAGAAATGATTCTGCTTTTCTATGTGTGCTCTCATGAATTCTTTACCCCTTAACATGGTAGTTCTAAAAAGTATTTGAAAACGAATCGGCGCATTTTTAGCGCCTTTTTAAATGCTTTCAAATTCATGCATCTGGATGTTAAGTGCATATCTAACAGCCATTTTGTCTTATTTTTTTAAAAATAACTCAATGACACCAACCAATTTTGTAATACGGAATTCTTTTTTAAAACAACAAAACACATTTTAAATTGTACATACACTAATGTAAGTGCATTTTACCTTCCTATTTCCTTAGCCGCTAGTTAAAAAAGAAAAGATATGTAAGACAAGCTAACAACAACTTTAATCAGATCAATCATTTCTTTATTATTTAATTTAGTATTTTATTACAATCTACTCTCATGAGTCTACACAGATTTATGCACCAACAACATCCACACCACTCTCCTGGCCATCCATAACAACAGAATAAAACACGCCACTCGTAATAACACCAAACTTCGCTTCTTCAGTATTATCTTACACTTTATACACATCCACATCTACACCACACTGCCCGTCATCAGCATCATCTTACACTTCAAACACATCCACATCTACACCAAACTGCCCGTCATCAGCATCATCTTACACTTCAAACACATCCACATCTACACCACACTGCCCGTCATCAGCATCATCTTACACTTTAAACACATCCACATCTACACCACACTGCCCGTCATCAGCATCATCTTACACTTTATACACATCCACATCTACACCACACTGCCCGTCATCAGCATCATCTTACACTTCAAACACATCCACATCTACACCAAACTGCCCGTTACTCACAGCCACCTGTTACACATGAACTCTTTGCCCCTCAACAGTTTTGTTGTCTAGAATATTTAAAACAATCTCACGCGTTTTAATCGTCCTTTGAAATTTACAAATGTCACACTGCATTAGTTATTATCGTAAGCAAGCATTATGCAAACCAGTAAACCATACAAAACTATTATGTAGCATTACTTTGAACTCAGCTACGGAGGCATCCATCTGATGTAATGAAGCGTTATGTAAACCAGTTTACCTGTAAACTTCAAAGGCGAATAATTGATTGATCTAGCCTGTACAGGTGCGCGGACCTTTGACCACAGGTGCTTTGACCATAAGGGCTTTGACCATAGGGGGTTTGACAACAGCGGGGCTTTGACTATAGGGGGTTTGACCACAGCGGGGATTTGACCATAACGGAGCTGTGACCATAGGGGGTTTGATCATAGAGGGTTTGACCACAGGTGTTTTCGCAGCAGAGGGTCTTTGATCACAGGTGGTTTGTCAACGGGTGTTTGATCACAAGCGCTGTGTCCGGCTTTAAACAGGTGTTTTTTTTCCATATTTGGTCTTTGATCACAGGTGTGAGGGTGTCAGGATCTCAACGAATACACAACCAACACGATTGAGGCTGGGTATCACAGTAACCTTTATTTCTCTTTAAACGCGCCACCTAGTCCCACATCAACCTGTCTGCTTTCACTCCAACTTTCAACTGTCCTCCGCATTCGTTCCTACACACCACCTTTCTCCCGCTCACAACACAGCCACTGTCACCCGACCCGTCGCTTTCCTTGTACCCTCGTTCACTCCGTACAACAACATACACGTCAACACACCCGGCCTCGCGTCTCACTACATGATACATACACACACACAGTGACCCGTTCCACGTATTCACCTTTCATACACATTACATCACCACAACAGTTTTTTTTGTCCATATAGGGTCTTTGATCGCAGGTGGTTTGTCCAATGCTGGCGTTTGATAATAAGCGCTTTGTCCATATATTGTAATGAATTATTTTAAATGTTGTGTAATTATATTTTAAATTGCGGCAGGATATATTAATATGTTAATTCATCATATATAAATACAAGTCATCTAAACCATACAATTATTACTTCTTTGACTACACTGTTGGCATGTTTTTTATCCTTTGTCATCCTTTCTATTTACGTATTTCCAAGTACATCTACATTATTTATTTGTGAAACTTGTTATATGTCGCATTATTTATGTTCCATTTAGATTTAAAATAAATTCTATGAGGCGTAGCACCAGCCTTTATGTGGAGACTAAAGTATCGTTTTTTAACTTTTTTTAGTACGTTAATTTCTATTAATGGACTCCCAGGAAACATGTATAAAATCGTATTAATTGTATCACAAATTTAAATCAAATAACAATCTATAATATCTATTTTAAAATCTATATATTATGGTTAACCCCCCTCTGTGGTCAAAGCCCCGCTGTGGTCGAACCCCCTATGGTCAAACCCCCTATGGTCAAACCCCCTATGATCAAACCCCCTATGGTCGAACCCCCTATGGTCAAACCCCCTATGGTCAAACCCGCTATGGTCAAAGCAGCTGTGGTCAAAGCACCTAGGACCCCTGTACATACTTCCTATGCTGACGTCACCACAGGCGAACTCTACACCTACCCAACTCTACTTCAACTGCCAAGTGTCCTGCCAAGTCTCAGACAACATGAGTATATATATATATATATATATATATATATATATATATATATATATATATATATAGATGTATATGTATATACAGGTCTACATAAGAATATATATAGTTGCAATTGTTGTCAACCCACTCCCTTTTGCCTAATAGCGTCAATTTGTACGCACACTATATTAATTCAACTATTCACTCGAGTGGAAAAATCATCGTAAATTATTATATTTTGGTGTCACCCCCTCCCCGGTCGTTGGTTGACTTATTAGTTTTTTCAAATACTTAGAAAAAACCTTCAATCCTCTGTAAATTATGCAGTTAGTGTCACCTCCCCGAGTGATAGTTTTAAAGCGTGCACAGTTAATAGTAAAGATGTTTATCTATGGTCAGTTATTAATACAGTGGATTAACTCGAATGAACCCTTAATTGAACTGACAAAAAGCATTTTCTTGTATATATTTTGTAGGTTTTCGCCAAGGACTCATCGCCCCTAAATAGTGTCTCCGGTGCCGTCCGTACCCTTCGCCTCGGCCTTGCGACACCTCTGTAGAATATAAATACTGTAAAACAATAACATTATGCAGAATTAAGATCCTGTAAAAGAAAAACATTTTTGGGTCTATACATTATTTTTTTTAATGCTTTGACGCTAGATATATGCAATATGTTTTAACAATAAATTGTGTAGTGTGATGGGCTACGATAAGTTATTCATTTGGCTTAGGCAGTGGTGAGGCAGTTTTTTTGTTACTAATTGTGTAGTTTGTTAAATTATTGTCTAAATGAGAATTTAAATAATACTACGAAAGTGTGGAACTACAACAGGTTATAGAACTCACACCGCAAATATTATGGAAAGTATTTTTACGGTTATTTCCCTTTGACCATTTTAAAATTTTAGCAAAACGCTGTAATGATAGAAATCAATATTTAAAACTTTTAAAATTGCTGCAATTTTTAATCGTAAGACAGCTGTCATTTTTGCAGGGGTAGCGGGCAGGTAGCTACGCCACTGTGTTAAGGACAATTTTAGCTACCGTAAGGACCAAATTAGTGATTTTTAACACTGTCAGTACTTCTCCTAATTTTTCGAGTTTGTCAATTAAAATTCCAGTTGCCCTTTAATTAACGAGCTAGGATTAATTTGATTGAAGAACGATAAAATTAAAGTTTAATACTTCAGCAGACGGCCAAATTAAACCGAAAAGTTTCCTGTTTAGTCTTTATAAACTGTTTGAAACACTTTCATCTTTATTTAATGATAAATATGTTCAATTATTTGGGTATTAACACTGCTTAAGTATTTGTTTTGTATTATAAGCTATTCGAAAAACACATCCCCAATGATAATAATCTTGTATACTACTATTTATTTTTATTTTCAATACTTCCCTATTCCCACATTTAGGAAGATGCACAACGCTCGCCAGATGTGTCCTCAACCATCTGATTCACCCATTAGGTCAGTGCTGGCACACAGCAAGCTTATGCCAAATGTGTAGGGGAGGTGGTGGTAGAACGGAAACTTGGACGTCACAAGTTTGGTGCCAGTGCTGGCGACCGATGGCAAGGGTTGGGGTGGGCAGGGGGGGGGCCTGGGCAGGGGTGGGGGTGGGCAGGGGTGGACTGTGCAGGGGTGGGCTGGGCAGGGCATGGGTGGGCTGGGCATGGGTGTACTGGGCATGGGTGGGCTGGGCAGGGGTGGGGTGGGCTTGGCATGGGTGGGCTGGGCAGGGGTGAGCTAAGCAGGGCTGGGCCGGGCATGGGTGGGCTTGGCAGGGTGGACTGGGCTGGGCAGGGCTGGGCTGGGCAGGGGTGGACTGGGCAGGGGTGGGCTGAGTAGGGTTGGGGTGAGCTGGGCATGGGTGGGTTGAGCAGGGGTGGGCTGGGCGGGCATGGGTGGGCTTGGCAGGGGTGGACTTGGCAGTGTTGGGCTGGGCAGTGATGGGCTGGGCATGAGTGGGGTGGGCTGTGATGGGTTGGGCAGGGGTGGGCTAGGCAGTGATGGGTTGGGCAGGGGTGGCTGGGCAGAGGTGGGCTAGGCAGTGATGGGTTGGGCAGGGGTGGCTGGGCAGGGGTGGCTGGGGAGGGGTAGGCTGGGCACGGGTGGCTGGGCAGGGGTGGGCTAGGCAGTGATGGGTTGGGCAGGGGTGTTCTGAGTAGGGGTGGGCTGGGCGGGCATGGGTGGGCTTGGCAGGAGTGGACTTGGCAGTGTTGGGCTGGGCAGTGATGGGCTGGGCATGAGTGGGGTGGGCTGTGATGGGTTGGGCAGGCGTGGGCTAGGCAGTGATGGGTTGGGCAGGGGTGGCTGGGCAGAGGTGGCTGGGGAGGGGTAGGCTGGGCACGGGTGGCTGGGCAGGGGTGGGCTAGGCAGTGATGGGCTGGGCATGAGTGGGGTGGGCTGTGATGGGTTGGGTTGGGGTGGGCTGGGGTGGACTGGGCAGAAACGGTACTGTATCAGGCTAATCAGCTATTTGATGAAAGAAAAGTATTTGTTGTCAAACTAATCCCAGCCCGTGGTGCCAACAAATCAGGTGGCTGGCAAAGTGGGTGTGGTCAACCCTACATGATACACCCTGTCTAACAAGTTTAGGAAGCACCTATTGTTAAAATAGTTATTTAATCATCGTCTTACGAAATTTGTCTAAAGATCCTATTAGGGTTATATTCTTCGAATTTCTTACTAATAACAACATTAAGACATATTGATTACTTAAAGCTAATAATCACATTAAGACATATTGATTACTTAAAGCTAATAATCATATTAAGACGTATTGATTACTTAAAGCTAATAATCACATTAAGACGTATTGATTAAAGCTAATAATCACATTAAGACGTATTGATTACTTAAAGCTAATAATCACACTAAGTAGTATTGATTGCTTAAAGCTAATAATCCTAAGAAGTATTGATTACTAGCATAGTATGCTTGTAAAAATATTAAATTTAGAAATAGTAAACCCTAGTAGCAAATTATTGTTATAACTGCACAATAAAAGTACTTTTCCTTCTCCCCACCCCCTTTCCCCCACCACCCCACAAATTAATTTTTTAAAAGTGTTACTTATGTAATGTGAATGATGCATGTAAGTTTGTAGTTGATTGAAATACAACAACACGTTAGCTTGAAACATTGTCTGTAGTGTTTTTATCATGTCATGTAGGGATTGAACGAACTACTTTTGATCGAGTGAGGAAACAAAACCACTATAAAAAATAAACAATGGAGAACAGGTACAAGTTAGTGTATTCAAAAATTGAATCATTTTTTAATGGCAAACACCTTGACTGTGTAGAGATTTGAATCTAAGCTACTATTTTTTTATTAAAAACATTGAAGGAAGACATTTCCAGAAGATTCTATTTTTTCTCTTGACAAAATTAGGGAAAAAAAAACAACTAACGAACAATATGGCTATACAAGTGTAAACTGAAGTTCCGTATTTCTAAAAAGGTGTTATTTGTTATTTTTACACGTAAAACAAAAAGTTGTAAAATTGATATTCTAGATTTAATGCTAGACAGGTAATTTTTTCTATTTTTTCTTCTAAGATGTGATGTCGGATTTAAAATAAAAAAATCTTTACAAGTTTATAAAAACAATAAGATATTCATCACAGTGTCAGCTTCAATCTATTTTTAATGTGGAAAAATCTTTCGATGTTTGCTTTAGTTTTTTTTTTCTTGCAGATTTCTTGATGTGATTTTCTATTGGGTAGATGGAGTGATGCCCCACTGAAGTGTCAGACAAATACACACAACGTTGCAGACTTGAACGAGCCCTGACTGATGATGATTGCCGTGCTGTTTAGATACGATTTTCTTCTCTAAGTACCGGTACTTCAAAGTTGCTGAGTGACGTTAGGTGATCCCGTGTTGATTCCCGTTGGGACGCTCTCTTGGACTTTCGTTTAGTATTCTTCTAGGTCTTCTTCATCTCCGCTCTCTGTGGAATTCAGACCAACTTCCTCGTAATCTTTCTCTAGGGCCGCAAGATCCTCACGAGCTTCTGAGAACTCGCCTTCTTCCATGCCTTCACCGACATACCTGTAAAATATTTATGTATAAACACATTTCGTTAAAACCAACTTAGCAAATAATCAAACCAATTAAACATTTTGTACACAGAGCTCATTTGTTTACAAACTATTTGCAAACGTAACATTACTTTTTAGAATGTTTAGTAATTTATTAGCTTGTCACACTTAGCTAACGTATTAAAGTTAGATATCAACCTACACATCTATATATATAATTCTCTCCTGGGAGCCGTTAGAAAACAAGCTGCAAGCGCCTCCTTGCAGTCCCCTCTCTTTCTCTCTATCACTATCAATACCACCCACACCCCACCCCCACCTTGTCTGGTGAGCTGTGGTCACGCTAAATGTTTACAAAGCTAAATGTTTACAAATCGTAAAGCCGTAGAGCCGGGTTTCTATTAGGGGCAGATAATTTAGTTCGATTTTAAACTTACAGGAGGTAACTAAGAAATAACTAAGAGGAGGCTGCTTTCACGGGGGGGGGGGGGGGGGGTGTAGGGTCGGGGTTAGGGGAAAGGGGGGGGGGGGGGGGTTAGTGTTTTAAAGCAAATATTTTCAGTGGCAGCATTGGTACTGTCGAATTCACAAATTATGAATTACTGAAAAGTAGAAAATAAAACAACCAAATAGCGGCGTATGATACGCTGCGGGTCGGCTCGTTTTGTTATAACAGGCGACAGTCAGACGACGGTAAACAAGCACAAGTTGTGTTGTGATGTGTGTGTGGGGGGGGGGGGGGGGAGGGTGGTCTTTAGAAATAAAGTATCGGTCATATTCTTGGTGTTGCGTATCTTTACTACATAGCAAAACATGAAGTCAGGTATTGTCTAACACAGATGTGCCGTGAGTCCCATATCTTTACTACATGAAGCCCCAGTACTAACACTGAAATAGCTGTCGTTGAATTATAACATTGCTTGTATGAATAGGTCTATTATCGGTATTGCTGTTAGGGTTCGGGTGAACCATGGGCTATTGATAAGCCTTAGGGTAACAATAAGCGTTAAACAAGAGGGTTAATGATACCAATAATTAATAGTTACTATACAGCCTTCAGGCGATCATAGATGTGCCGCTATTCGGATTTGATTTTTAGGTTGATACATCTAGTGTTTTTTTACACAACTTGTGTACAAGTGTTGGTCTAGAGCAGTATTATCACAGGGCGGTGTGTGTGTGGGGGGGGGGGGGGTGACCATACCAGGTGACACTTCCCAAGGCTAGGGTGCCAACCCTAGTTCACCCCTCACCGTGTGTCTCACTACCTTGTGACGCAATTGAACCAGGCGACCTTCCTATGAAGTTGCTAACCTTCAATCTCGCCACAGTCTAACTGACCACACCCCCTCCTGTAGAGTTGTTAACCTTCAATCTCGCCACAGTGTAACTTGCCCCACCCCCTCCTGTAGAGTTGTTAACCTTCAATCTCGCCACAGTGTAACTGACACCACCCCCTCCTGTAGAGTTGTTAACCTTCAATCTCGTCACAGTGTAACTTGCCCCACCCCCTCCTGTAGAGTTGTTAACCTTCAATCTCGCCACAGTGTAACTGACACCACCCCCTCCTGTAGAGTTGTTAACCTTCAATCTCGTCACAGTGTAACTTGCCCCACCCCCTCCTGTAGAGTTGTTAACCTTCAATCTCGCCACAGTGTAACTGACCCCACCCCCTCCTGTAGAGTTGTTAACCTTCAATCTCGTCACAGTGTAACTTGCCCCACCCCCTCCTGTAGAGTTGTTAACCTTCAATCTCGCCACAGTGTAACTGACCCCCACCCCCTCCCCTCTGGCTAACGTTTCAATCTTTGGGGGTTACAACGAGACAGACCCAAGCTTTGATTAGCAATTAGTCTGGCAGTAGAGTTCTACATCTAGCTTAGATCAGATTAACCTCGCATAGCACATATACAATATTTTATATTAAATGATAGTTTTAAACTAACATTTTACAAATAGACAGAACTATCAAGTTTACGATAAAACAAACATCTGCTGCACTACACTGTGTTCGCCTAATGAAAGTCCCAAACCCACTATCAACTTACCAGTGTACGAAGGCGCGTTTGGCGTACATCAGATCAAACTTGTGGTCCAGCCTAGACCAGGCCTCGCCAATTGCTGTCGTGTTACTCAACATGCAGACTGCCCGGTTGACCTTCGCCAGATCCCCTCCTGGTACGGTGGTCGGTGGTTGATAGTTGATTCCAACCTGTCGGGTACAAGAATGTCGCATTGTGTGAGAATGTCGGGTAGAAGAATGTCGCATCATGTGAAAATGTCGGGTAGAAGAATGTCGCATCATGTGAAAATGTCGGGTAGAAGAATGTCGCATGATATGAAAATGTGTAAAAATATCGGGTAGAAAATGTCGCATGATAAAAAAATTTCGGGGAGAAAAATGTCGCATGATATGTTAATGTCGGGTAGAAATATGTGGCATCATATGAAAATGTCGGGTAGAAAAATGTCGCATCATATAAAAATGTCGGGGAGAAAAATGTTGCATGATATGAAGATGTCGGGGAGAAAATGTCGCATCATATGAAAATGTGTAAAAATGTCGGGTAGAAAATGTCGCATAATATGTAAATGTCAGAAAACTGTCGCATGATATAAAAATGTCGGGTAGAAAAATGTCGCATGATATGAAGATGTCGGGGAGAAAATGTCGCATCATATGAAAATGTGTAAACATGTCGGGTAGAAAATGTCGCATGATATGAAAATGTCGCGTAGAATATGTCGCATGATAAAATATCGTGCAAAAATGGTAGAAAATTATCGCTTCAATTAAAAATGTTGCGTACTAAAATGTCGGGGAGAAAAAAATGTCGTATCATATGAAAATGGGTAGAAAAATGTCGCATGTGAAGATGGTAAACTATAATGCATCATGTGAAATATAAAGCGCTAAGGTTTGTCGAATACGCCAATATATTCGCTTATGGTCAGATTTAGCATTAGTGATACGATCAAGGTAAGAACTAGAGTTGGTGTTGTTAGATCAAGAAACAGGTATCTCTACAAGCCGACGTGTATTGGAGCTTGCTGGATATAGTTTGGAAACCAAGATGTTCAACAATAAGTATGTAACAATATACTTGCACCTCTACTCAGTAAAGTCCAGAGAAAATATGAAGGACCCTGAAATTATCATAGTTAACCTGAAACTACCAATACTAATGCTTATCACTCATGCTAGAGTTCAGTGTTAAGATATTCAGAATTTTGCTTTGTTATGTATTGGGGGCAGTTCTGAAGGGTATCTGACTCATGCTGGGGAAAGAAGTTTACTTGGCATAGTGCTAACCATTACATCACCGAGGTAAAAAAAAACATGAACTCTACTTCACTTGTCCGATGGATATTTAGGTCTTAAATGACGTTTTACTTGATTATAATTATGGGAAAATATCGGTTTTCTGTGGTATGACATGTAAGTCTATGCCGGTACGTCTAATCATCAATGTGAGTAACGCACTAACCTTGAAACCTGTAGGACACCAGTCAACAAACTGAATGTTCCGTTTGGCCTTGATTGAAGCGATGGCTGAGTTGACATCCTTGGGAACGACGTCGCCTCTAAACAGCATACAGCAGGCCATATACCTAAACATCGGTGAAAACATTGCTTATAACATACAGCAGGCCATATACCTGAACATCGGTGAAAACATTGCTTATAACATACAGTAGGCCATATACCTGAACATCGGTGAAAACATTGCTTAAAACATACAGTAGGGCATATACCTGGGCATAGGTCATTGCTTAAAACATACAGCAGGGCATATACCTGGGCATAGGTCATTGCTTAAAACATACAGCAGGGCATATACCTGGGCATAGGTCAATGCTTAAAACATACAGCAGGGCATATACCTGGGCATAGGTCATTGCTTAAAACATACAGCAGGGCATATACCTGGGCATAGGTCATTGCTTAAAACATACAGCAGGGCATATACCTGGGCATAGGTCATTGCTTAAAACATACAGCAGGGCATATACCTGGGCATAGGTCATTGCTTAAAACATACAGCAGGGCATATACCTGGGCATAGGTCATTGCTTAAAACATACAGCAGGGCATATACCTGGGCATGGGTCATTGCTTAAAACATACAGCAGGGCATATACCTGGGCATAGGTCATTGCTTAAAACATACAGCAGGGCATATACCTGGGCATAGGTCATTGCTTGAAACATACAGCAGGGCATATACCTGGGCATAGGTCATTGCTTAAAACATACGGCAGGGCATATACCTGGGCATAGGTCATTGCTTAAAACATACAGCAGGGCATATACCTGGGCATAGGTCACTGCTTAAAACATACAGCAGGGCATATACCTGGGCATAGGTCATTGCTTAAAACATACAACAGGGCATATACCTGGGCATAGGTCATTGCTTAAAACATACAGCAGGGCATATACCTGGGCATAGGTCATTGCTTAAAACATACAGCAGGGCATATACCTGGGCATAGGTCATTGCTTAAAACATACAGCAGGGCATATACCTGGGCACGGGTGAAAACATTGCTTAAAACATTTATTCAACAAGCCAAATACCTGGTAAAACATAACCTACAACAGAATCACAAAAGACTATAATAAGTTCAAGAAAACCATTTTAATTTTTTTCATTTATGTTTTCAGATCAGCCAAACACAATTAGATCTGTGAAACAAGATTTAACCCCCCCCCCCCCCCTAAATACCATTATATACATCCCCACAAACAAACACACACACTGAATAAAACAGTAATAGGACAAAATGACATAAACTAAGATGTCCATACATTCACCAAAGTTACGGCTAGGATTAGGGCTAATAAGGCAAGAGCTAGATTAGGACTAAGGCTAAAATAGCGCTAGGGCTAGAATAGGGCTAATGCTAAATAGGAATAGGGCTAATGCTAAATAGAAATAGGGCTAATGCTGAATATGGCTAGGGCTAGAATAGGGCTATGGCTAGAATAGCGCTACGGCTAGAATAGGGCTAGGACTAGATTATGGCTAGGGCTAAATACAACTAGGTTTGGAATAGGGCTAAAGCTAAATAGGACTAGGGCTTGAATAGGGTTAGGGCTAGACTAGTGTTTGATTAGGGCTAATTCAAGAAAAGGGTTACGGTTAGATAAGGGTAAGGGCTAGAATAAGCTGTCGAAGAATAGGGCTAGGGTAATAATAGGGCAAGGGTTAGAGTAGGGCTAGGGTTAGAATAGGCTAGGGTTAGAATTGGCTAGGGTTAGAATAGGCTAGGGTTAGAATAGGCTAGGGTTAGAATAGGCTAGGGTTAGAATAGGCTAGGGTTAGAATAGGCTAGGGCTAGAATAGGCTAGGGCTAGAATAGGCTAGGGTTAGAATAGGCTAGGGTTAGAATAGGCTAGGGTTAGAATAGGCTAGGGTTAGAATAGGCTAGGGTTAGAATAGGCTAGGGTTAGAATAGGCTAGGGTTAGAATAGGCTAGGGTTAGAATAGGCTAGGGTTAGAATAGGCTAGGGTTAGAATAGGGCTAGGGTTAGAATAGGCTAGGGTTAGAATAGGGCTAGGGCTAGAATAGGCTAGGGTTAGAATAGGGCTAGGGCTAGAATAGGGTATGGGCTAGAATAGTCTTAGAGATAGAGTAGACTAATGTTTGATTAGGGCTAAGTCAAGAAAAGGGCTACGGTCAGATAAGGGTAAGGGCTAGAATAAGGCTGTGGAAGAATAGGGCTAGGTAATAATAGGGCAAGGGTTAGAGTAGGGCTAGGGCTAGAATATGGCTATGGTTAGAGTAGGGCAAAGGTTAAAATAGGGCTAGGCCTAGAATAGGGCTAGTTTGTTTTTAATAGGGCTATGTCTAGAATATGGCTATGGTAGAATAGGGCTAGATCTACAATAGGACTAGAATAGGGCTAGGTTTAGAATAGGACTAGTTTTTATAGTGCTGTCTAGAATAGAGCTAGGGCTAGAATAGGGCTTGTTTTTTTTTTGTTTTTTAAATAGGGGACGTCTAGAATAGAGCTAAAGCTAGAATAGGACTAGGGGTAGAATCGGGCTAGTTTTTTTTTGTTAAATAGGGGGACGTCTAGAATAGAGCTAAAGCTAGAATAGGACTAGGGGTATAATCGGGCTTGGGCTAGAATAGGACGGGCTAAAATATGGCTAGGGCTATAATAGGGATAGAATTAGAGTAGGATAAGGGTTAGAATATGGCTACGGCTAGAATAGGGCTAGGGCTAGAATAGGGCTAGGATTAGAAAAGGGCTAAGGTTAGAGTAGGGCAAAGGTTAAAATATGTCTAGAGCTAAAATATGGCTAGGGCTAGAATAGGGATATGTCAAGAATAGGATTACGGTAGAGAAGTTCTAAGTTAAGAATATGGCTAGAGTTAGAGTAGGGCTAGGGCTAGAATAGGGCTAGAATAGGGATAAGGTTAGAAAAGTATTAGGGCTAGAGTAGGGCTAGGGTTAGAATATGGCTAGGGCTAGAACAGGGATAGGGCTAGAGTAGGGCTAATGCTAAATAGGACTAGGGCTAGAATAGGGCTAGGGCTAGAAAATGGCTAGGGCTAGAATAGGGCTAGGGCTAGAATAGGGCTACGGCTAGAATAGAGCTAGGGCTAGAATAGGGCTAGACTAGATTATGGCTAGGGCTAAATAGGACTAGGGCTAGAATAGGGCTAATGTCAAATAGGAATAGGGCTAATGCTAAATAGGACTAGGGTTAGAATCGGGCTAACGCTAAATACGACTAGGGCTAGAATAGGGCTAGGGTTAGAATAGGGCTAGGGCTAGAATAGGGTATGGGCTAGAATAGGGATAGGGTTAGAATAAGGCTATGTCTATCTAGGGCTAGAATAGGGCTATGGCTAGAATAGGGCTAGGGTTAGAATAGGGCTAAGGCTAGAATAGCCTTATAGATGGAGTAGTGTTTGATTAGGGCTAAGTCAAGAAAAGGGCTACGGTTAGATAAGGGTAAGGGCTAGAATAAGGCTGTGGAAGAATAGGGCTAGGGTAATAATAGGGCAAGGGTTAGAATAGGGCTAGGGCTAGAATAGGGTATTGGCTAGAATAGGGATAGGGTTAGAATAGGGCTAGGGTTAGAGTAGGGCTAGAGCTAGAATAGGGCTAGGGTTAGATTAGGGCAAAGGTTAAAATAAGGCTAGGGCTAGAATAGGGCTAGGGTTAGATTGGTGCAAATGTTAAAATAAGGCTAGGGCTAGAATAGGGATAGGGTTAGAACAGGGCTATGTCTACCTAGGGCCTAGGGCTCGAATAGGGCTAGGGTTAGATTAGGGCAAAGGTTAAAGTAAGGCTAGGGCTAGAATAGGGATTGGGTTAGAATAGGGTTAAAGCTAGAATAGGGCTGGGTTTAGAATAAGGCTCGGCCTCGAATAGGGATATGGCTAGAATAGGGCTAGCTAGGGCTAGTTAGGGCTAGGGCAGGGCTAATATGTGTAGCAAAGCATTAACTTTGAACACATAAAGTTGGAATTTTTAAAGTCACACATAATCCTGTATCAGTAGATGGTTGCTATTTAGATTCTAGATCTAAATCCAGTAAGTTTAAGGCACGCAGGCCATTGTTAGAGCACACAATTAGCAAACCAATAGTCTCGAGTTTGAATCCTGATTAGCGTGTGTTGGTAGCCCATAAGTCGATGAATCTAAGTAGATGGGTACACGACCAAGTTTAAACTTACATGCGGTGTCGATTTTTATTTAAAATAACTTGAGTCTTGAAACAATAGCTGTTTGTCACAGTGATGACCAAACTCTCTATCCATTTGCAGAGGCCAGATAAATTTGTTCATCTGCCACATTGGCAGTGAGGATGCTGAAATTATTCTAAAATAAAAGTAAAGTAATGACAGCACTTACCTGCCGCAGCGTGGGTCACATTTCACCATCTGATTGGCTGGCTGGAAACAGGCGTTGGCCATGTCTGCAACTGTAGTTCTCTCATGGCAGGCCTTGTCGGCAGAGATGACTGGTGCGTACGTGGCTAATGGGAAGTGGATTCTGGGATATGGCACCAAATTGGTCTGGAATTCATTGAGATCGACATTCATTGCTCCCTCGAAACGCAATGATGTGGTGACCGATGAAACCACCTGGCTGATCAGGCGGTTGAGGTTCGTGTAGCTTGGGCGTTCTATGCCCAGGTTTCTGCGGCAAATATCGTATATTGCCTCATTGTCTACCATAAAAGCGCAGTCAGAATGCTCTAGGGTTGTGTGTGTGGTTAAGATGGAGTTGTATGGTTCTACAACAGCGTTAGAAATTTGAGGAGCAGGGTAAACAGCAAACTCTAGTTTCGATTTTTTACCGTAGTCTGCAGACAATCTTTCCATCAAAAGGGAGGTAAAACCCGAGCCCGTGCCGCCCCCAAAGCTATGGAACACAAAGAAACCTTGAAGACCTTCACAGTTATCTGTTAGTTTTCGAATTTGATCAATTACTGTATCTAGAATTTCCTTACCGACTGTATAGTGTCCTCGCGCGTAGTTGTTCGCGGCATCTTCCTTGCCGCTTATTAAACATTCAGGATGAAACAACTTACGGTATTCTCCGGATCGCACTTGATCAATAACATTGGGCTCTAAATCGACAAATACTGAACGAGGTGTGTACTTGCCATCGCCGATTTCACTGAAGAATGTGTTGAATGAATCGTCGATGGGTCCTCCTTCTGCCTCCTCTGGGATCAGTAAACCGTCAGGCTGTATTAAATGTTCCAAACAATATAATTCCCAGCAAGAATTTCCAATCTGCACGCCGGCCTGGCCCAGATGGATAGAGATGCATTCACGCATTTTCAATTTTTCGCGCGAAGCAAATCTCACAGTCCAGCAGAGAGGTAACGGAGGATGTTACGAGGACCCCAATAAACGGCGTTCCTCTTTTCCTTATGATGTTACGAAAGATCAATGTTAGCACTTCTTCTTGCCTACACAGACTCCTGTGCGTTACCGGGCATGACGTGAAAATAAATATGATGACGTACATCCATAACAACACTTTTCTGTGTTGCACATAAAGTCTCGAAACCAAAGTGTTCGACACTTCTCAATGAAAACCCCATTGAAATCCTCAAATGTTTACATACTTGTATTCACGCTAAATAAAATTAACTAAACCATACTTACTGGAAATTATACTAACCGTGATTAATTACAAACAGTTGTAATGTTAACGTAAATAAAATGGGCTTAAAACTTAAGTTTTTAGAACCAAAACAAAGATAGATCTTTTAATGATGGTGCGCAAATGTATAATGAACGCTGGCGACGTTGAACCCGGAAGTAAACATCAAATGGGCGTCTGATGATCAGACCCAAAATAATAATTAATGGCGTGAAATTGTATAAATAGTTTAAAAATAGGTGTTTAGCTTGTTTTGTTGTTACGATTCAGTATTTTACGTTTTAAGATGTCTTCTGCTAAACGTAGTACGAAAAGAATACAAATAAACTTCCGTATTCGCATAAATATTCCTCCTAGATATTATGTTTACATTGTTGGAAATGGCACTGAACTAGGGGAATGGCAGTCAAACTTTGCTAAAGTCATGTCACAGTAAGTAGATCTACCTAATTATATAGAAATGATTTCGGTTTCTTAGCTATTTAAAATCAGGTAGAAATAGGTAGAAATCCTAGTTTATTGTAGCCGTATCGTGAATAGACATTGAGTCTGTTGTCAGTATTATCCATAACCTCATAATAAATGTATAACAGGGTCTGTGCATGTTATTGTTAGCCATTATTATTATAGTGCTCAATCAGAAAGTTATATTAGGTTGGACATGGGTAAGGGCGGATTAATATTACAATTAAGGTACGTTTAATTATTGTTTTTCAATTATTAAATAGCGACAAGTTTGGTTTAGCCAGGGCCAAGGAAAGGGCTTGAAATAGGGTTAGTTAGGGCCAGGGCTAGGTTTGCGATTTAGACTAAGCCAAGCTTTGCACTAAGTATAGGCTAGCGGTAATATCAAAGGTTTGACACGATTAGTCGGTATTCGCCTGTACTAGCTGTACGATTTATGCTGATATGACCGGTACACAAATACCGGTTGTATTTTATTTACAAAGCCGTCAAATATTTTTTTCTTCTAAACAGGTATATTAATATGTATATATATATATATATATATATATATATATATATATATATATATATATATATATGTGTGTGTGTGTGTGTGTGTATACAAATCTACATAACAATGTGTGTATGTTATATGCATATGACATGTACATATGTATACTATTAATTTTGTATTCTAATGCCCAGACGTGAAGCCAGCCATATCTGGCAGCTAACTCTGCTGCTAAAGAGCCCAGCGGTCTACAGATACAGATACTTCGTCGGTCGACCGTTACGTAACATTAACCAAACGCCCATTGCCTGTGTCGACGAGTAAGTAGCGCGGATGACCGTGTGTTACCTCACCTAATGTAGCTGGGCTTTCATATTTTTATTTTATTTATGTAAACATGAACAAAGAGAATATGAATTTTCGTTGACAGAGGCGTAGCAAGAGGGGGTGGCGGGGGTACATGTGTACCCTAGGGGGCGCCAAAATGAGTTAGAAAAAAAATTGCAAGCTCAATTTAGCTACAGTTTTGCATTATAAACATTTAAAAAAATGGGGGGGGGGGGTCGCCAAATTGAAAGTTTGTTCCCGGGCGGGATGGAGGGGGGGGGGGCGCCAAATTGAAAGCTTGTCCCCGGGCGCCGGGAAGGGTCTCTACGTCTCTACGCCTCTGTTTGTTGACGATGTTTGCTGAAGAGGTATCACAAGCGCAATCTTAACCCTGACCTAAACCTTGATCCTGTTGCTATTCCTAACACCAGTCCCAATCATAACGCTAATTTAAACCCCGATTCTTAAATAGACGCTAATTTAAACCCCGATACTTAAATAGACGCTAATTTAAACCCCGATACTTAAATAGACGCTAATTTAAACCCCGATACTTAAATAGACGCTAATTTAAACCCAGATACTTAAATAGACGCTAATTTAAACCCCGATACTTACATAGCCACTGAGATGAATACATTACAGAAATGTAACTTCCATACAATACCAACCTTTGGCTGGTGACAGCAAAGAAAACTGGGCGTAGTGCTGACCACTCTAGGTCTTCATAAGCCGGGGTCACTGGTGAACGATACGTCATCAGCCATTGTTGATCTTCTCATCTGAACGATGACGTTTATATGATACGAGATTACTCTCTTGAGAGTAGCATCAGTGGTGTCAGCATTGTCAGTCGTGCTAGTAGTGTCGGTAATGTCAGTGTTGTCAGTATAGACATTACTGACAATGCTGACACTGCTGATAGTAAATTTAATAATAATGAGAGTGATGTTAGTAGTGTCAACACTGACAGTATTGTCTTTAGTGTCAGTACCACAACTACAGCTACATAGGTTAGCACTAGTGTTTATGTGGACTCAATAAGCACGTGTTTATTTTTAGAGTCAACATGGATTTTGTGGACTCGTATTGGAACTCAGTTTGTTATTGGGAGACGACATTACCCAGCAGAATGCTGCACACTAGGTGGGTAGATGATTGTCCAGCATCTGGCATGCTAGGTTAGTAGTTTCTTGTCCAGCATCTGTCATGCTAGGTGGGTAGTTTCTTGTCCAGCATCTGGCATGCTACATGCTAGGTGGGTAGTTTCTTGTCCAGCATCTGGCATGCTAGGTGGGTAGTTGATTGTCCAGCATCTGTCATGCTAGGTGGGTAGTTGATTGTCCAGCATCTGTCATGCTAGGTGGGTAGATGATTGTCCAGCATCTGGCATGCTAGGTGGGTAGTTTCTTGTCCAGCATCTGTCATGCTAGGTGGGTAGTTTGTTGTCCAGCATCTGGCATGCTACATGCTAGGTGGGTAGTTTCTTGTCCAGCATCTGGCATGCTAGGTGGGTAGTTGATTGTCCAGCATCTGGCATGCTAGGTGGGTAGTTTGTTGTCCAGCATCTGGCATGCTACATGCTAGGTGGGTAGTTTCTTGTCCAGCATCTGGCATGCTAGGTGGGTAGTTGATTGTCCAGCATCTGTCATGCTAGGTGGGTAGTTTGTTGTCCAGCATCTGGCATGCTAGGTGGGTAGCATGTTGTCCAGCATCTGGCATGCTACATGCTAGGTGGGTAGTTTGTTGTCCAGCATCTGGCATGCTACATGCTAGGTGGGTAGTTTCTTGTCCAGCATCTGGCATGCTAGGTGGGTAGTTGATTGTCCAGCATCTGTCATGCTAGGTGGGTAGTTTGTTGTCCAGCATCTGGCATGCTAGGTGGGTAGTTGATTGTCCAGCATCTGTCATGCTAGGTGGGTAGTTGATTGTCCAGCATCTGGTATGCTAGGTGGGTAGTTTGTTGTCCAGCATCTGGCATGCTAGGTGGGTAGTTTCTTGTCCAGCATCTGTCATGCTGCATGCTAGGTGGGTAGTTGATTGTCCAGCATCTGGCATGCTAGGTGGGTAGTTTCTTGTCCAGCATCTGGCATGCTGCACACTAGGTGGGTAGTTTCTTGTCCAGCATCTGGCATGCTAGGTGGGTAGTTTCTTGTCCAGCATCTGGCATGCTAGGTGGGTAGTTGCTTGTCCAGCATCTGGCATGCTACATGCTAGGTGAGTAGTTTCTTGTCCAGCTTCTGTCATGCTACATGCTAGGTGGGTAGTTTCTTGTCCAGCATCTGTCATGCTGCATGCTAGGTGGGTAGTTTCTTGTCCAGCATCTGGCATGCTAGGTGGGTAGTTTGTTGTCCAGCATCTGGCATGCTAGGTGGGTAGTTTCTTGTCCAGCATCTGATATGCTGCATGCTAGGTGAGTAGTTTGTTGTCCAGCATCTGGCATGCTAGGTGGGTAGTTTCTTGTCCAGCATCTGATATGCTGCATGCTAGGTGAGTAGTTTGTTGTCCAGCATCTGCCATGCTACATGCAAGGTGGCTAGTTGTTTGTCCAGCATCTGGCATGCTGTACACTAGGTGAGTACTTTCTTGTCCAGCATCTGCCATGTTAGGTGAATAGTTTCTTGTCCGGCATCTAACATACTAGGTGAGTAGTTGCTTGTCCAATATCTGGTATTCTGTACACTAAACTTCTAGCCTGCTACATGCTAGGTGGTTAGCTGTTTGTGCAGCATATGGAATGCTACATGCTAGGTGGTTAGCTGTTTGTCCAGCATATGGAATGCTAGGTGGTTTGCTGTTTGTCCAGCATATGGAATGCTGCATGCTAGGTGGTTAGCTGTTTGTCCAGTATCTGGCTTGCTGCATGCTACATGCTAGGAGAGTATTCCAGCATGTAGCTGCATGAAGGTGGGTTGTTTCGTCTTAAGCATGTCGTATTGAGCGGCAGTTAATCAACGTTGTTGTTTACATAGACGGAGTCGGCAATAGCCAGAAAACTGGGGTCAGTCAGTACAAAGGCTATAATTATAACAAACAGACAAATATATCTATCTTCTATTTGTAGACGTAAAATGTTGAATATGTTCTAAAAGAATGCATCTTGTTTTAGTAAATAGGAACCGTGTAAACACTTACTAACAGTGTAACGTAACACGTAAAATGAACCTTCTATCCAAGACACAAAAAATTGCCGGATGTGTCTGACATGATGTTTTTCAATCCTTGAAACAAAATCTGTTCTCAGAAATTTGCCAGATGTCTATGACCTGCCGTTGGTTGACCTTGAGAAGCGCTTAAACCCGTTCCAGGATTGGTCGGTGGGATGGGTACAGGACGCCTCTGAGATCCGGCTCAGGATCCGGTGCTTGGACTCTATACAGATGGCCCTGCAGACTAAAGAGGAGGAGAGGCTTAGAGTTAAGTAAGTTGGGTTAGTGGCAGTGACAGAGTGAAGTCGTGTAAGTTGGGTTAGTGTCAGTGTGACGTCAGTGTAAGTTGGGTTAGTGTCAGTGTGACGTCAGTGTATGTTGGGTTAGTGTCAGTGTGACGTCAGTGTATGTTGAGTTAGTGTCAGTGTGACGTCAGTGTAAGTTGGGTTAGTGTCAGTGTGACGTCAGTGTAAGTTGGGTTAGTGTCAGTGTGACGTCAGTGTAAGTTGGGTTAGTGTCAGTGTGACGTCAGTGTAAGTTGGGTTAGTGTAAGTGTCAATGACAGGGTGAAGTCAGTGTCAGCGACCAAAGTTAGCTGACTGCAGGTGTGGGATTCAATTTATTTTTATTTGGTCAAATTCTCACCCCTTACCTTACACCCCCCCCCCTTGACCCTTTTCACCCACTTCACCTCGGTATAACCGACTTGAGTAATATTATTTTAGTTTACTACATAAGGATATCAAACCATGACCTATGTTCACAATGCCACCATGACCTATATTCACAATGTCACCATGACCTCCCCAGATGTTCTCCAATAGACTTCCAGGAAATGATCCTGCCGACGGTCAGCCCGACTAAGCTGGGATGTAAGCCTGAAGAGAGTGACCTCTACCAAAGGGTCATCAGCGCCACCAAGCTGTCCATATCCGTCCTGGCCAACTCGCCCTGTGGCCCCGGGGGATTCACACTGCCCGACTGCGCCAACAAAACGCCCATATTCGCTACCGACGCTATGGTAACTAAGGTAATGCTAATTAGCTATTCGTCTTAATTAATTTTTTGTCTTTTGGATAAAGACTAATGACATATGGCTGTTGTTAATATGTTATCAACCTTGATTGTAAGGCTGGCTTGGTGGATTAAAGGAATAGTGCCATAATGTCTGGCGAGGGTTGGATGTATAATATCGATTAGTTAAATGATTGGCATGAGGTGTGTCGAGATGAAACTTAGGGTAAGGTTTCGAATTTAACATTGGGTTAGGATCACAATACAGCGCTTACATAAAGATTGGTTTTATAGTGAGAACTAGGGCGATGGTTAGGATAGAGATAGCAGCAGATAAACAAACACCCACCGGGTCTAGACTATATAGACTAATACACCCTACTGAATGTAGGCTTTTGTCTAACAAGCCCCCCCCCCCAACTCTGTGGTCTAACAAGCCCCCCCTCCCCCTAACTGTGTCTGTGGTCTAACAAGCCCCCACCCCCCAGTCTGTCTAACAAGCCCCACCCCAACTGTGTCTGTGAACTAACAAGCCTCCCCCCCCCAACTCTGTCTGTGGTCTAACAAGCCCCCTAACAACCACCCTACCATGTGTAGCACCCATTAAAAGTTCCACTGTTTTTGTTACTGTCCCCACCAGCTCAGCATAAATCCCGCCCCCCAGCCGGAGCCTGAGACCGCCCGGTGCCAGCTACAAGTCGACGGGTACTTCAGCTTCAACATCTTCACCATGTTTCCAGGGGCTCTTGGCTTCAGGTCAGTTCTACAGCTCAATCATAGTGGGTGGGATTTGGAGGGGGGGGGGGCATTAATGACGTCTCCTCACCGAATACATCAACAATATTCCCTCATTGAAACTCGTCGTCAAACTGATGCTGCAATTCTATCAAATTATAATGATCATTGTGATGAAAAATAACCAAAATTCAACAAATTCTTCCTAAAATATATGCCACTTAACATTATTTAACACCATTCAAACAATCTCCAATTCTGAACACATCCTACCACTCCCCCCCCCAACCACTTTTGAAGTTTGACGATACAAATTCAACCATGTATGAAAACCCTATAGGAGCGCAATAATTTTTCTGTGTTTTCTAGACTTACCATTCATATTTACTCCCGCAACAATAAATATGTCCTGTTGTTTTTCAATAAGAATTTTACCCCCCCCCCCCCCCATTCCCACCCTCTCTCTCCAACACTTACCAATTGTACGCGAGTAAAAACAAAAACGCGATACAACTAGAAATCTGTAAGCTGGTGTTTAGGGGGATTTAAAGCGTTAATGTGCGTAATAGTTATGGTTGATTCAACGTGTTAATGTACGTTATGTTAATTGAATTAATCAAATGTGCATGAGTACGTGACGTTGTGTTCTGGAGCTAATGAGATGCATTCATCTGATTGCCAGGATGGAGTTCTATGTATCAGAACCTGTTGAGGACAAAATGGTCGGGTACTCGTACATTCTGCCCGTGTCAACACCTAAAGCAGTTAAACAGGTAATCAGGGCAGTTAAACAGGTAATCAGGGCAGTTAAACAGGTAATCAGGACAGTTAAACAGGTAATCAGGACAGTTAAACAGGTAATCAGGACAGTTAAACAGGTAATCTGGGCAGTTAAACAGGTAATTAGGGCAGTTAAACAGGTAATCAGGACAGTTAAACAGGTAATCAGGGCAGCTAAATAGGTAATCATGGCAGTTAAACAGGTAATCAGGGCAGTTAAACAGGTAATCAGGACAGTTAAACAGGTAATCTGGGCAGTTAAACAGGTAATTAGGGCAGTTAAACAGGTAATCAGGGCAGTTAAACAGGTAATCAGGGCAGTTATATATAATCAGGGCAGTTAGACAGGTAATCATATCAGTTAAACAGGTAATCAGGGCAGTTATATATAATCAGGGCAGTTATATATAATCAGGGCAGTTATATATAATCAGGGCAGTTATATATAATCAGGACAGTTAAACAGGTAATCAGGGCAGTTAAACAGGTAATCAGGGCAGTTATATATAATCAGGGCAGTTAGACAGGTAATCAAGAAAGTTAAAAAGGGCAAACAGTGTGGTTGTGTGTGGAAATGAGGGTGGGGGTGACTGGTAGAATTGTGTGATAATGCGAGGACTTTTGTGACTAACAAATCATTAAGTTAGATTTGGACTTAGTGGTAAGTTATGTCGTGGTTGTTACAACGGTTAAAAAGTGATTGTATAGACTATCTAGATAAGCTTTATTGATGGAGTAGTCAAGTTCTGATGGTTTTTGTTAGCGTCAGTAGGTTGAAGTTAATTTTTGTGGATAACGTTAATGTTTGTGGATTATGTTAAAGTTTATGGATTATGTACGTGCATTTACCGTACACGTATATTTGATTTACTTAATTTTGTAATTAGTTGCAGTTTTCAGAGATGTTTTCACTGTGAGCGTGTGTGTGTTTGTGCGTGCGTGCGTGCACGCGCGTGCATGTGTGTATAGTGTAGAGATTGCCTCAAATGTGCTTAAATTTTAGTAGACTGTGTATGAATATTTGGAATTTTGTCTCATTGATGACTTGTTGATATAAATAATGAATTGATTAACTGCTCCTATAGTTTCCGGTGTTTTCACCAACGACCCAACAGATAGGTCACGTGATTGTGGACTGGATGTTGATCTCACCGACACCAGATCTGGACCACAACATGGAAGTAGGTCAAGGTCGTATGTCAGGGTCATTTCGGTTGGGTGATTCCAAGTCGGTGCTAGATGGAAGGATTGTGGTGTGGCGTCACTAGGTGGGGGTGTCAATACGGTGATATCAATGGGTGGGGTGTCACTGGGAGGGGTGTCAATACGGTGATATCAATGGGTGGGGTGTCACTGGGAGGGGTGTCAATACGGTGATATCACTGGGTGGGGTGTCACTGGGTGGGGTGTCACCATGACGGCGACACTGGGTGGGTGTTACCATGATGGTGTCACTGGGTGGGTGTTGCCCTGATGGCGTCACTGGGTGGGGTGTCAATACGGTGATATCACTGGGTGGGGTGTCACCATGATGGTGTCACTGGGTGGGTGTTGCCCTGATGGCGTCACTGGGTGGGGTGTCAATACGGTGATATCACTGGGTGGGGTGTCACCATGATGGTGTCACTGGTGGGTGTCACCATGATGGTGTCACTGGTGGGTGTCACCATGATGGTGCCACTGGGTGGGGTGTCAATGGGTGGGGTGTCACCATGATGGTGTCACATGGTCATCGTGGGGTGTCACCGGGTGGTTTGTCACCATGATGGTATCAACCATGTTGGGTGTCACCATTTAAGGTTGTTACTGGTAGGAGTGTCACAATGATGGTGTCACTCGAAGGGGTGTCACCATGATGGTGTCACTTGGTGGGTTGTCACCATGATGGTGTCACTGGGTGGGGTGTCACCATGATGGCGTCACTGGGTGGGGTGTCACCATGATGGTGTCACTGGGTGGGGTGTCACCATGATGGCGTTACTGGGTGGGGTGTCACCATGATGGTGTCGTTGGGTAGGGTGTCACCATGATGGCGTCACTGGGTGGGGTGTCACCATGATGGTGTCACTGGGTGGGGTGTCACCATGATGGTGTCACTGGGTGAGGTGTCACCATGATGGCGTCACTGGGTGGGGTGTCACCATGATGGTGTCGTTGGGTAGGGTGTCACCATGATGGCGTCACTGGGTGGGGTGTCACCATGATGGTGTCACTTGGTGGGTTGTCACCATGATGGTGTCACTGGGTGGGGTGTCACCATGATGGTGTCACTGGGTGGGGTGTCACCATGATGGTGTCACTGGGTGGGGTGTCACCATGATGGTGTCGTTGGGTTGGGTGTCACCATGATGGTGTCGTTGGGTTGGGTGTCACTTGGTGGGGTGTCTGGATGTGTTGTCACCATGATGGTGTGACATTACCTGTCAGATGTATGTCATACAATATTTCAGGTCTCCTACCAGAACTATTGGAAGACAGAGAGGAGGAAGTCAGGACAGGACACCACTGAGTATGGCTTTGGTCGCAGCTTCCTGTGAGTGGCGAGACTAGCTGCTATGTCTTGTGTGATGTTAGCTAGGCTCACTTTTGTGATGTTAGCTAGCTTTACGTTTGTGATGTTAGCTAGGCTCACGTTTGGGATGTTAGCTAGGCTCACGTTTGGGATGTTAGCTAGCCTCACGTTTGTGATGTTAGCTAGCCTCACGTTTGTGATGTTAGCTAGCCTCACGTTTGTGATGTTAGCTAGCCTCACATGTGTGATGTTAGCTAGCATCACATTTGTGATGTTAGCTAGGCTCACATTTGGGATCTGTTTTTAGTTAAGCACCTTTTTTCCGTTCGTGCCAAAGACATATTGAGCATATAAGGGACATTGTGGTCAACATTATCCCCAGCCGCTTATGTTTCACAAACGTGGGTCAGGGACCCGTCAGAGCTGTGTGGCACGTGCTACAGACTTGAACCCGGGATCCGAGACTTTCGAGATAGCAGTCTCTCTGCTATTAGTTTTTTTTGTGAGAGATCGTCTCTTTTCAATGTCTTGTTGGTGTATTCAATTATCACAAGTTGGTGAAAGTGTCAGTTTGTAATGCCTTTAGCAACAAATCCAGTAAATAACTCCCTATATACTTAAATCAATCAAATGTTCAAGTGTTTTTGCCTACTCCCATTTGCCACCAGACACAAGAAGATCATCCGAGTCAAGGAGAACACGCTGGCATCGCTGTACACAGCAGGGGAGGAGAAGGCAAACTTTCTTCATCTCGCCATACAACTCACCAAAGACAAGGTGAAGAAATGCTCTAAATAGGCTTCAGTCATCCCGGGCAGATGGGCTCGATAGCTGGGGACAGCAACTGTTATAGGAGAGACAACTCCAAAATCAAACAACTGCTGCCTTGTAGTTTGTTCTTGGTTGGACAAAGGCTATAAAAAAAGATCCAAAAAGAAAAGCAGGCTAAAATCGGAGTCAACGGTCTATAATGGCGCATCACAAGTTGACACATTTAATGCTTAATTGTATTGGAGGAAATCCGTTTCATCACTAAATTAAGGGCGTGAGATCCGGAAAAAAACGGGGAAAAAACTTTTAAATTAATAAGCCTTTTTATTTATTTGCATGTACCAGGGACTCTTCTGAAAATATGGTTACCGTAGAAACCCCTCATATAATCATTGATCCGTTTTGTACTAGCACCAATAGAGTCAGCTGGCTAGGTTTTGTAATCGAAAAACACCTAGAAATTTTTTGTTTCAAATTTTCAAAAAAAAATTTATGGTGAAATTCCATTGAATTTAGCATTAATTTCAATGGAATTTCGCCATAAAGAATTTTGAAAATTAAAACAATATTTCTGGAATGTTTTCTTATAGAAAAACTAGCCAGCTGACTCTATTAGTGTTAGTACATGAAGGATCAATGGTTATATAGCCGATGTATATGTTAGTTTATGAAATTTTAGAACTCCAGAAAAGGGTGTCTTTTTCAAGATGGCCGCCTTTGCCATGACAACCATAATTTCAAAAGAGTCCCTGATGCATGGAAATATTTTCCTTTACCCTAACTTACATACACAGAAATAAATCAATAAAACATTTTAATTAAGAAGTTGGCTTTATCTGGAGCCTATCACCTTAAGAACGAAGTACAAGAAGTCTTACAAAAGTCTTACAGTCCAAATAAAAGTGCGGGGTAAAAAATATATTTGCAGGTGCCGGTGTTGTTCCACGCCTTCAAGGTCATGCTGGCGTACCACAGGAGGAGCCACGAGACGGAGTTCTACATGGCACCGGTCAAAGATCTGGAACACACGTTCTTGAGAGCTCTGAAGATTTCTTATCACCCCAAAACACGAAAGTTCATGGTCAGTTTAGTGTGACGTCAGTTGCACTCATAGTCAGTGTAGTGTGACGTCAGTTTCATTCATGGTCAGTTTGGTTTGACGTCATTTTAATGAATTGGTCAGTTTAGTGTGACGTCATTTGCACTCATGGTCAGTGTAGTGTGACGTCCGTTTCATTCATGGTCAGTTTGGTTTGACGTCATTTTAATGAATTGGTCAGTTTAGTGTGACGTCATTTGCACTCATGGTCAGTGTAGTGTGACGTCCGTTTCATTCATGGTCAGTTTGGTTTGACGTCAGTAGCATTCATGGTCAGTTTGGTTTGACGTCATTTTAATGCTCGGTCAGTTTAGTGTGACGTCAGTTGCATTCATGATCTCTGTATAGCTTCGTCATTGAATGCATGGTCAGTTTAGAGTTAAGTCAGTTTAGTTCAGGATCAGTGTGTACTTATCCAAAGCATGCCAGATCTGGGTCAGTTTAGAGGTAGGTCCATGATCAGTGTATAGTTACTGCATTTTAATTGTGCATTTGAATTTATGGTCAGCTTAGTGCTACGTCATTTCAGTTCTCGGTCAGTTTAGAGTTACGTCACGCTTTAAATTAATCAACTTAAATACAGATCATTAAAGCCTCATTAGTTAACAAAGAGAGCCACAATAATTCGTTTGTGTTTCGTCAGTCTATGACAGTAGATGTGTCATTTAAATTGACACTATTAATATGACAGTGACATTCGCTGTGATATAACAGCAGCTACCACTGACGGATATTTGATTGAAATAGTACTTTTATGTAGGACTGGTATCAGCTTGATGGACTGACACAGAAATAATTTTCTCTATGCTATCCATGTACCTATCGCAGGAGCAAGGGACAGATAGAGACCCACTGGACCTAGAGCCGTTCCCGACCCTGGAGAATTGTCTGGAGAAAATTGGACAGGACATTGGTTTCCTCATAGAGGTAGATGTGTGTTTACGTGGGGTGTTTACGTGAAGTGTGTGTGTGTTTACGTGAGGTGGGTTGTGTGTTTACGTTAGGTGTGTGTGTGTTTACGTTAGATGAGTGTGTATGTGTGTGTTTTTCCTGAGATGAGTGTGTTTTTGTGTGTTTACGTGAGGTGGGTTTGGTTGATTACGTGAGGTGTGTGTTTACGTGAGTTGGGTGTGTGTGTGTGTTTACGTGAGGTGGGTGTGTTTGTGTGTTTACGTGAGGTGGGTTTGGGTGATTACGTGAGGTGTGTGTTTACGTGAGTTGGGTGTGTGTGTGTGTGTTTACGTGAGGTGGGTGTGTGTGTATACGTGAGGTGTGTGTGTGTGTTTACGTGAGTTGAGTGTGTGTTTTTACATGAGGTGGGTGTGTGTTTGTCAGGTGTGTGTACACGTGAGTTGTGTGTGTGTGTGTACATGTTACGTGTGTATGTTTACCGTGAACTAGATAAATAGATATTCAACACGTTAGATCCTTCACGTCTGACTTGTGTATGTGTGTGTATGTGTGTGTTTGTGTGTGTATGTGTGTGTATGTGTGTGATCACGTGAGGTAAATATGCGCCACATGACCCAGGCTTATATTTACCCTCCCCAGAGGCGTAGCGAGGGGGGGGTGAAATTAGTACCGGGCGCCGACCTTAGGGGGGGGCGCCAAAATGGGTTTGAAAAACAAATTGAAAGTTTGAGGGGGGGGGGGATGCAAATCGAAAGTTTGATCCGGGGGGGGGGGAGGGGTGCAAATCGAAAGTTTGTCCCCGGGCGCCGGGAAGGGTCACCACGCCTCTGATCCTCCCCCTCCCCCTGAACCTACTGGCAGGTCAAACATCCTCAAGTAACCACCAGTAACCAGATAGAGCTGGACGATTACTTTGACCACAACACCGCCCTGGACGTAATCCTAAACACCGTGTTTAATCTGGCGGCTAAGCGGAGGATAATCTTTACCTCTACCGACCCCGACACGTGCGTCATGCTGCAGCGAAAACAGAATCGATACCCTGTTTTATTCAGGCTTAAGGTTAGTACTCGATTACATTGTCTTCAAGATTTATGTGGCGCATTCTATAGAAAGACGCACTTAACCTTACTGGAGACAACAGTATCTCGGAGATCTAGATATATCAAAATCCATACCCCAAAACCTAAACTAATGATTAAAATAACGCAGATTCCTACTCGTATTCGGCTGAAAGTAGAGGTTGGAGCATTTCATCTTTCACAAACAGTTGTCACTATACTTAAAATTTCAGCCAATCATCATATTGTTACCACCCTCTCCCCCACCCCCCACAGTTAAACAAGAGTGGCCACCCCTACTACCAAGACCTCCGGGCCGGATGTGTGGACACGGCCCTGCAGTTCGCCGTAGCCGAGCGCTTCCTGGGCGTGTACCTGTCCACCTACCAGGTGCTCAAGGACCTACAGGTGATAGATCAGGCGCAGAAGATGGGACTGGTGGTCTTTGTTTATGCGGACGGCAACTTTAACATTGATCTCACTAATCCACTAGCTAGGTAGGTCGTTGTATAAAAATGGATCTGACTAATCCGTTAGCTAGGTAAGTCGTTGTATTAACATGGATATGACTAATCCGTTAGCTAGGTAGGTCGTTGTATTAACATTAATCTGACTAATCCGTTAGCTAGGTAGGTCGTTGTATTAAAATGGATCTGACTAATCCGTTAGTTAGGTAGGTCGTTGTATTAAAATGGATCAGACTAATCTGTTAGCTAGGTAGGTCGTTGGATTAAAATGGATCTGACTAATCCGTTAGCTAGATAGGTCGTTGTATTAAAATGGATCTGACTAATCCGTTAGCTAGGTAGGTCGTTGTATTAACATTTATCTGACTAACCCGTTAGCTAAGTAAGACTTTGAGTCACTTATGTTGAGCCCACGTGACTTTTGTTGAGCCCACGTGACTTTTGTTGAGCCCACGTGACTTTTGTTGAGCCCACGTGACTTTTGTTGAGCCAACGTGAATTTTGTTGAACCCACGTGACTTTTGTTGAGCCCACGTGACTTTTGTTGAGCCCACGTGACTTTTGTTGAACCCACGTGACTTTTGTTGAGCCCACGTGACTTTTGTTGAGCCAACGTGAATTTTGTTGAACCCACGTGACTTTTGTTGAACCCACGTGACTTTTGTTTAGCCCACGTGACTTTTGTTTAGCCCACGTGACTTTTGTTTAGCCCACGTGTTTTTTGTTGAGCCCACGTGAATTTTGTTGAACCCACGTGACTTTTGTTTAGCCCACGTGACTTTTGTTTAGCCCACGTGACTTTTGTTGTGCCCACGTGACTTTAGTTGAGCCCACGTGACTTTTGTTGAACCCACGTGACTTTTGTTGAGCCCACGTGACTTTTGTTGAGCCCACGTGACTTTTGTTGAGCCCACGTGACTTTTGTTGAACCCACGTAATCCAAGCAATCCTTGCTTCTCTTTCCACTTTCCTAAAGATTGCTTAGGTCCTAATTCTTTACACGGAGTTCGTTTTGTTAATGAGAAAGATTTCACCAGATCGTTTATCAATCGCAGTAATATTTTTTTTCTACGTGATATATATTTAATACTGTCAGTCCAATAGCATTTAACTCTTATAAATCCCGAAACTTCAATTTATTACATATGAATCTTTTGCCCCAGGCTGACCCCTCCTTCCCCGCACACCGTTGTGACGCCCTAACTTCTGCTTGAGTTTAACTCTCTGATGGTACTTCCCAGGCACAAGGTGGACGGGTTGTGCACGAAGATGCTGGGGTTCACAGAGGTCAAGGACAAGCACGAGCCTGTCTTCCATCTGTCAGAGTCGAGAAGTAACTCTGAGAAGGTCACCAAGGTCATCTTAGAGGGCGGCTTCCAACCCAGGTAATATTTATTTATTTAAGTCCAAGGACGTTCCCTCAACTTAGCCCGTATCTAAACTCCAATCCTTATCGTGACCCTAAGGGGTCATCATAAATGACGTCACACTCGTAGGGGGGAGGGGGGGTCCGTAATTTTGTGATGATGTGTGATGAGGGGGAGGGGGGTTCAGATGTTGCGACGTCACATTTTTGCATTATAAAAGGGCAATGTTAGAAAACGAATTTTAGACGTTATTTCGCGTTTTAGATAACTGTTTTAATAAATTGTAATAGTTTAGATAAGATTTTGGAAAAATATCGATGTTTTAAAAAAATTCAACTGCAATTTTGAGGGGGGGGGGGGGGTTGTAGGTTGAGGTGTGACGTCATTTTAATGGTGGGGGGGGGTCTGGCTTTTTGTGACGACGTGTGACGTAGGGGAGGGGGGGGGGGTAAAAATCGTCATAAAAATCGTGACGTCATTTATGGATGACCCCTAATCCCAAGACTTTATCTGAACCCATCCCTGAACAAAATCCTAATCCTGGCCATAATCCCTAGATTTTCTCCCTGAATCTATACCTGAATACTATCCATTAGGCCTGCACCAAATATATGCACACAGTTCTATTTGTGTTGTAACAATGTGTATGTGATATTCTCAGTGCTATGAAAACTGCAGACAGACTATGTTACATGATGAAACCATGAAATCTGATGTCTACTTTGGACCTTGGATTCACCAATTCCTTGGAGAAAAAAATAAGTGTTCTCAGTAAAGAATAAAAACGATCAGTTGCAGTAAGGTATTATAGCTGTGTATTGTCTATTGTCTTGTTATTGGTGCTCATTGTGCAGAAAACTACAGTGTCTTTATATATGTACAAAACCTATGGGAAAAATGAATTAAAAATCTTGAATGAACCGAGGTTGTCTCCCTTATTTCGAATTCAATTTAATTTTCTCTACTTTAACAAAATTATTGTTTTTTTTTATGCTGGTGAGGGTACGTTGAGAGGATTTTTTTTGTATTAGATATATCATAATATAGAATAGTGTTGTAATGTTTACAAAGCAGTTTCTAAATAAATATGGAGAGGGGGAAGAATCGTTATAAAAATCTATCCAGTAGCTTGTAAGTTACCTGCCCCTATTGTGTTAGTGTTCGTTGAAATAAGCCAACCGTGTACTAGAAAGAGTTTACGCTTGACGTCTTCCTGATCATGCCATGGCTAGTATTAGTATTTTTTTAAAAATCTTGTTATCTCCCCTTTTATTGTTGAATTTAGTAATTTTTAAATTTACATTTTAATGACTAATTGTCTACCTAATTTGATTATAATTCGATATTCTTGCATTCTCATCAAAGATCGACCACTGTGCCGAATTCCAGCTCAATACGACGATGGGAAGTGGGTTAAAATATTATTTCAAGATTTGCCACATAGATGTGGGATTGTCCACCTTTGTGCACTGTTGTCTAGTGGGTGTAGTATTGTCTACATAGATGTTGGACTGTCCATATACTTGTAGGACTGTCTACATAAATGTAGGACTATAGGACTGTCTACATACATCTAGGACTGTCCACATATATGTAGGACTGTCTACATACATGTTGGACTGTCCACATTAATACAATACTATCAACACTTGTACTTTGTGTGTTTGTGTTTTGCTACTAGCGTGTGTTTGTGCACTCGAAAATTTTCTACTCATGTTGTAATCGTGTGCATCATTCATTAAAGTTGGTGTACTCACCAACAGGATAAAGCCACACATATGCATGTAAAACCTCAGCGCTATTGTCCTATAACAAAACACAACACCTGGTGTTGCTAGACTTTATGCACAATACCGCAACACTTTATAAATTTTTTACACGGGGACGTATCCCATAATCTTCTCATATAAAAGAAAGCTATCTGTTTAGAATTTGACTTAATCTTCCCGTTCGTTTGTATGAAAACAATAAAACCAACATAAATATTAGTTAACTTGAACAAAATACTGCTTATAATCAATCCTGTTTTATATGTCCCCTATAGTTTATGGCCTATACAACAACTAATACCGTCACAACCAAGTATAAACTGCGGGATTTGATCCCTAAAAGATGTACCCTTGTGTGTTTTATATAGATGGACATGCGAGGCTTAGAGGGCAGGCTAGAACTGACTTAACTCACTGAGCTAATGTGGGATAGATAATCGTAGGTCGCATGTTGTTGTGTGTAGATTGTTCCTGATGATAGAGTTACTAGGGTCTAGTTGATGGGACTGTGTTTCTTGGGTAAGTGAACGTGTTAGGGGGAGGGGGGGGGGGGGGGGGGGTTATTGTAGGTAGTTAAACTAGGATCTCTAGGAGGGGGGACTAAGATTTGGGGGTCATAGAGTTAGGGTGGTTGAAAGTGTTAGGTGGAGGGGTCATTGTATATCAATTGTTAAACTAGGATCTGTTAGGTGGAGGGGGTCATTGTATGTCGATGGTTAAACTAGAATCTGTACGAGGGTGCTATGATTTGGGGGTCATACAATTGACTGAAAGAGTTAAGTGGAGGTGTCAGGGGTAACGTAGTTTACCTGATTGTTTTTGACCATTTGGCTCAGAGTTCTAGTGACTAGTATATAGTTAAGTGTGTTACATATTTTGCCAATTTCTTAACATTCTCTCCCACCCCCTCTCCCCTAACCTTGTGTTCTCATCTCCTACAAACGCCACCACAAATATCCCTTTTGATTTAATTGGCGTCAATTACCGAGGGTCATTTCCATGAGTCAGGTGTGTATTATGTTTTCATTAACGAACATTTAGGATGTAATTAGCGTCATAATTAAAAACCGTCTCGACATGTATATGATTAAACAACATCAAAATGATTGGCTAGCTTTCCGCTTCTGTTGTGTCAATTACAATGCACGTAATAAGAAGATTAGCTAACCATGTCGTTACGTGTTGTCAAATAACAATTCTCATACAGGTGAGGTAGTAGTCGAGTTTCGTATGAAGGTAACTATTCGATGTCAAGGTAACTATGTAGATATAATGTTATGTAGACCCTCTATTTATATTAGGTGGTGTATTTATAATTAAATAAAGTGTTAATAATTAAATATAATATGTATAATTACACAGTTATTTATATTAAAAAGTAGCAAGTTTAATTAAATGTTGTTTTAATTTTTAATTTTTAAAATTAGTGTGTTATTTTTAATTAATTATTGTATTTAGAATAAAATATCGCATTTGTATGGAGTATTATTATATCGAGGTGAATATAGAGATCACAGTGAAGTGTGGTTTAAATAGTAAAGTATTAATATAGGGTGCGGACATCGAGTCTACTAAAATAGTGATAACGTGCTTTACTACTAGCCTACTGCGGTCTCGATTAATTAGGTACCAAGCATTGATAAGTAGATATAAACTGTAGGTGTCAGTAATAACAGTAGGCTACAAGCATTGATAAGTAGATATAAACTGTAGGTGTCAGTAATAACAGTAGGCTATAAGCATTAATAAGTAGGTATACACTGTAGATATCAGTAATAACAGTAGACTACAAGCATTGACTGAAGTGTGCGGCTTTATACACGGTACGGTGGAGAGGTGTCGCTGAGTCATTGCCAGTGTTCCTTCCAGACTTTTTTCTCCAGGGGTGCACTTGAAATTTTCGAGGGGGGGGGGGGTAGACTCTTTTCGGCGGGCGGGGGATGCCTGGAAGAAACTCTGGTCATTGCTCGTCTGTCACAGGAATGTAGGAGTAGATCTAAAGACAACAATGGAACGGCGTGGCCAAGGGGTAGAGCATTTGGTGGCGAACCGTGTATCAGGTCCGTAAGACGCACCTGAATCGTCTAAAGCGTACCTAAGTAGCTTGATGGGTAGGTACACGTCGAAGAAAGAGTTAAACTCTACTTCACCTACTCAAATGACGACAACGTGCGAAATGATTATTTATATTAAATAATATTATCGGGTAATGTTTGTGTTAAGTAAGCCGGTGTTGTTAAATAAATGCTGTTTTGTCAGGTTTTTTATCGAGGCTAACCGTACTTAACCACACGTCTTAACCACATACGTCTTAACCACACGACTTATCCACACGTCTTAACCTTACGTTTTAACCACACCACTAACCTCGAAAGTCTGCTCCACCGTTTTTTTCTACATCACACCTCTATAAATAACTTAGACTTTGAACTGAATAAAAACAAATTCATGTCCCGCCCTCTACAGGAATTACAATCTTCACCTATACTCTAAGCTCTCCAACAGAACTATGTCGTCCATTTGTTTGTCCAACAAAGTCGATGTCGCACCTGATGACAGACACACACTGGACACCACCGACATTGACAAGAGCCAGTCCAACAATCTACCATACGACAGACAAACGGAATCACCCAGTCGGACCTTCACCCCCACGCCGTCCGCGGTTCGATTCGCTGAAGGCGACGGCCCGGATGATTCGAGATCCGAACACAAACGGCGCATGTCCGTCGCGCCAAGACTGTCAGTCTTTGAGCCATCAAACGCCGCGGATATCGTCAGGATAAAGAAAACGTACGGAGCTCAGGTGAACTTAGGCTACAAGATCCCGAAAAACTGGAACTGGATTGGGGGGACGAAGGAGTTCACCACGGTCAACCTGTACAGGCAGCTAGCCACGGAGTTCTTCGGGACGTTTCTCTTGGTTTCCATGGGGTGTTCGGTGTTGAACCCGTTTAAGGAGCAGGGAACTGACGCGGTAAGTTTTCAAGAAACTAACGCGGTAAGTTGGCAAGGAGCTGACGCGGTAAGTTGGCAAGGAACTGACGCGGTAAATTATCAAGGAACTGAATCGGTAAATTATCAAGGAACTGACTCGGTAAATTATCAAGGAACTGACGCGGTAAATTATCAAGGAACTGACGCGGTAAATTATCAAGGAACTGACTCGGTAAATTATCAAGGAACTGACGCGGTAAGTTGTCGAGGAACTGACGCGGTAAATTATCAAGGAACTGACTCGGTAAACTATCAAGGAACTAATGCGTTTAGTTGTCATGTAACTGACGCAGTAAGTTATCAAGTAACTGAGGGTAGTAACATTTCAGCAAACAAAACATTATTGAGGTAAGGTATCATAGAACTAAACAATGAGGTATCAAGGAACAACACATTAGTGAGGTAAGTTAAAGTAATCAAGAAACTGATATAAACAGACGAGGTAATTTTCAAGTGTGTAAGGTTAAGACAAGTTATTAAATGACACGTGACATTTAAATGCTTAGAGCATTTCTAGTAGGCTGTAGACATGTTTGCAATCATTATGAGCGGGGTACCAAATGACACATGACATCTAAATGTCAACCATGCATTTACAGGAACTGGACATGTCACCTATCATGCTGAGCTGGGTGCAAAATGACAAATGATATCTAAATGTCAACTATGTATTTATAGGCTCTGGATATGTCCTCCATTATGCTGAACTGGGGGTCAAATGACACATGAATCTAAATGTCAACCATGTATCTACAGGCCCTGGACATGTCATCTATCATGCTGAGCTGGGGCTTTATCGTGGCCAGCCTAGTGTGGACCATCGCCCACGTCAGCGGCTGTTTCCTTAACCCGGCGGTCACCATCTCCATGTTTGTCAACAAAAGGATCCCTCTAGCCAGGTGAGTGCGGGGGTGGGGGTGGGGGTGGGGTGGGGCTGGATGAGGGTGGGGTGGTGGTGGTGTGGGGTTGAATGAGGGTGGGATGGGGGGTGGTGGTGGTGGGAGATTTATGTGCATGAGGCAACTGATCACAGAGGATAACTATTATCTGTGTATGAGAATGGTTATTACACACACACGCCCCCAAACACACACACACACACACATACAGGCCTATATATCCTCGTTGCTTGTATGTTGTGTTGTTATATAAGTTAAAATTTTAGTTTGCAACAAACAATATTTCGATCCCCTACTCACCGAGCATTGCTTTTAAGCGTTTTTAAAATAAATCCTACCATGTATAGATAGATTTTTAAAAGCTAGTTAATTATTTATAGTTACAATTTATTTAAAAGCTAGCTAATTTAGTTAAAATGTATTTAAGCTAGCTAATCATCTATAAAATTAAAATTAAGAAGCTAGCTACCTATATAACAATGTATTAAGAGATTTCTTTTTAAAAACTTATTTTTTATTGAGTGTTAAAATAATTTGAACCTGTGTATCTCAATGCTTCTAAATAATGCATCGCTAGAACTGTACAGATATGTACAACTTGTTTGTGTACAGGTGTTTGGCGTACATTTGTGTGCAGGTACCTGCAGCTATTTGTGGTTCAGCATTTCACACCTGGATTCGGGGCAATAAGGTGAGTTACCCCACAGGAGAGCTATCACAGAGGTGAGTTACCCAACATGTGAGTTACCCCACATGTGAGTTACCCCAAAGGTGAGTTACCCCACAGGAGAGTTACCACACAGGTGAGTTACCCCACCGGTGAGTTACCCCACCGGTGAGTTACCCCACATGTGAGTTACCCCACAGGTGAGTTACCCCACAGGAGAGTTACCCCACAGGTGAGTTACCCCACAGGTGAGTTACCCCACAGGTGAGTTACCACACAGGTGAGTTACCCCACAGGTGAGTTACCACACAGGTGAGTTACCCCACAGATGAGTTACCCCACATGTGAGTTACCCCACAGGTGAGTTACCCCACAGTTGATTTCCCCCACATGTGAATTACCCCACAGGTGAGTTACCCGACAGGTGAGTTACCCCACAGGTGAGTTACCCCACAGGTAAGTTACCCCACAGGTGAGTTACCACACAGGTGAGTTACCCCACAGATGAGTTACCCCACAGAATAATAACCCCACAGGTAAGTTACCCCATAATTTATTATAACTTTTCTACCTCATATAAAAAGTTGAACGTTTACCTTTACCCCTGTACGTTAAGCAGTTAAACATCCATCTCCCCCAGCCCCCTCCCCCATCCTAAATAGTTAAACCTTTACCCCTGTATGTTAAACAGTTAAACACCACCTGTCAAACCCTCCTGAATCGTGAGATGGGCGTGACCGAGTTCAAAGGTTTCATCGTGGAGATGTACTTGACCTTCATCCTTCTCTTCTTCGTCTTCGCCACCACCGACAGCAACAGGCAGGACCACGGGGGGTCACACGCCCTCATGGTGGGGGGCGTCATCGTCCCCCTCGTCAACATTGGCGTGAGTCTATGTCTGGTTTAGATGGGTGCAGTACTATAGTTAGGTGCAGTGCTATAGCTAGGTACAGTACTATAGCTAGGTGAAGTGATATACCTAGGTGCAGTTCTATAGCTAGGTGTAGTGCTATAGCTAGGTGCAGTGCTATAGCTAGGTGCAGTGCTATAGCTAGGTGAAGTGATATACCTAGGTGCAGTTCTATAGCTAGGTGTAGTGCTATAGCTAAGTGTAGTGCTATAGTTAGGTACAGTGATATAGCTAGGTGCAGTGTTATAGCTAGGTGAAGTGCTATAGATAGATGCAGTGCTGTAGCTGATGCGTTGCTATAGCTAGGAGCTGTGCTATGGCTAGGTGTTGTGCTATGGCCGATGCAGTGCCAAAGCTTATAGTTATTTTAGATATACTGATTTAGTTAGGTACAATGTTATAGATTTGGTCAATATTAGAATTCCTAACATAGCCAGGTAACATAATGAAACTGTATTTGTCCACTATCTACACCTTGACCACAGGCGGAGATGACAGGGGCGGCCATGAACCCAGCACGGGCCATGGGTCCTGCCGTCATACACGGCAACTGGGATGCGCATTATGTAAGTGATGTCTGCGTGGTTCGCCAGTTAGCAATGTTTTATAACAGTGAAGGTTCCAATAGCGCTCTACTCTCCACCGCAAAGGCAAAAAGGAATACAAATAATGTTGGTGTTTCCGTAGTCACCGGAGGGCAGTGGATGTTTTTTTTTTCTAATTGTAGCTTGTGCATAGAGAATAACCCGTGTCAATCAAGTTATAACCTTAACCCTAGTCCTAAACATTAGACTGAGACGTATTTACTTGTATTAACTTCGCGCAGAGAATTACCTATTTTTTTTTTAATCTTCTTACTAAAAGTTATAGGTTATCGTACTTACCTTATTACGCGTACAGATTTATTGTGACCATTTTATTTATGGTTGTGTTGTTCTGACTTATTGTTTACATATGTATTGTTGTGACCTTTTTACTAACAGATAAAGGTCATTACTGTGACCAAATTTTCTTCAGATGTTGATTATTATTGTTACCTCACTACTAACTGATGTACTTGTATGACCTCGCTACTAACTGATGTACTTGTATGACATCACTACTAACTGATGTACTTGTATGACCTCACTACTAACTGATGTACTTGTATGACATCACTACTAACTGATGTACTTGTATGACCTTGCTACTAACTGATGTACTTGTATGACCTCACTACTAACTGATGTACTTGTATGACCTCACTACTAACTGATGTACTTGTATGACCTCACTACTAACTGATATACATGTATGACCTACCTACTAACTGATGCACTTGTATGAACTCACTACTAACTGATGTACTTGTATGACCTCACTACTAACTGATGTGCTTACATGACCTCACTACTAACTGATGTACTTGTATGACCTTGCTACTAACTGGTGTGCTTACATGACCTCACTACTAACTGATGTACTTGTATGACCTTGCTACTAACTGATGTACGTGTATGACCTCACTACTAACTGATGTACTTGTATGACCTCACTACTAACGGATGTACTTGTATGACCTTGCTACTACCTGGTGTACTTGTATGACCTCACTACTAATTGATGCACTTGTATGACCTCACTACTAACTGATGTACTTGTATGACCTCACTACTAACTGATGTACTTGTATGACCTCACTACTAACTGATGTACTAGTATGACTTCACTACTAACTGATGTACGTGTATGACCTCACTACTAACTGATGTACTTGTATGACCTCGCTACTAACTGATGTACTTGTATGACCTCACTACTAACTGATGTACTTGTATGACCTTGCTACTAACTGATGTACTTGTATGACCTCACTACTAACTGATGTACTTATATGACCTCACTACTAACTGATGTACTTGTATGACCTCACTACTAACTGATGTACTTGTATGACCTCACTACTAACTGATGTACTTGTATGACCTTGCTACTAACTGATGTACTTGTATGACCTTGCTACTAACTGATGTACTTGTATGACCTTGCTACTAACTGATGTACTTGTATGACCTCACTACTAACTGATGTACTTGTATGACCTCACTACTAACTGATGTACTTATATGACCTAGCTACTAACTGATGTACTTGTATGACATCACTACTACCTGGTGTACTTGTATGACCTTGCTACTAACTGATGTACTTGTATGACATCACTACTAACTGATGTACTTATTTGACCTGGCTACTAACTGATGTACTTGTATGACATCACTACTAACTGATGTACTTGTATGACCTCACTACTAATTGATGCACTTGTATGACCTCACTACTAACTGATGTACTTGTATGACCTCGCTACTAACTGATGTACTTGTATGACATCACTACTAACTGATGTACTTGTATGACCTTGCTACTAACTGATGTACTTGTATGACCTCACTACTAACTGATGTACTTGTATGACCTACCTACTAACTGATGTACTTGTATGACCTTGCTACTAACTGATGTACTTGTATGACATCACTACTAACTGATGTACTTGTATGACCTTGCTACTAACTGATGTACTTGTATGACCTCACTACTAACTGATGTACTTGTATGACCTCACTACTAACTGATGTACTTGTATGACCTTGCTACTAACTGATGTACTTGTATGACCTCACTACTAACTGATGTACTTATATGACCTCACTACTAACTGATGTACTTGTATGACCTCACTACTAACTGATGTACTTGTATGACCTCACTACTAACTGATGTACTTGTATGACCTTGCTACTAACTGATGTACTTGTATGACCTTGCTACTAACTGATGTACTTGTATGACCTTGCTACTAACTGATGTACTTGTATGACCTCACTACTAACTGATGTACTTGTATGACCTCACTACTAACTGATGTACTTATATGACCTAGCTACTAACTGATGTACTTGTATGACATCACTACTACCTGGTGTACTTGTATGACCTTGCTACTAACTGATGTACTTGTATGACATCACTACTAACTGATGTACTTATTTGACCTGGCTACTAACTGATGTACTTGTATGACATCACTACTAACTGATGTACTTGTATGACCTCACTACTAATTGATGCACTTGTATGACCTCACTACTAACTGATGTACTTGTATGACCTCGCTACTAACTGATGTACTTGTATGACATCACTACTAACTGATGTACTTGTATGACCTTGCTACTAACTGATGTACTTGTATGACCTCACTACTAACTGATGTACTTGTATGACCTACCTACTAACTGATGTACTTGTATGACCTTGCTACTAACTGATGTACTTGTATGACATCACTACTAACTGATGTACTTGTATGACCTTGCTACTAACTGATGTACTTGTATGACCTCACTACTAACTGATGTGCTTACATGACCTCACTCCTTGCAGATCTACTGGTTTGGACCTATCGTGGGCGGCGTGCTGGGAGGTCTTTTCTATGACGTCTTGTTCTCTGAGCGTGTGGTCAGCTGGCACAGGGACACACAGATCAACATGACCTACGACTGACCACGGACATGACCTACGACTGACCGCTGACATGACCTACGACTGACCGCTGACATGACCTACGACTGACCGCTGACATGACCTACGACTGACCGCTGACATGACCTACGACTGACCGCTGACATGACCTACGACTGACCGCTGACATGACCTACGACTGACCGCTGACATGACCTACGACTGACCGCTGACATGACCTACGACTGACCGCTGACATGACCTACGACTGACCGCTGACATGACCTACGACTGACCGCGGACATGACCTACGACTGACCGCTGACATGACCTACGACTGACCGCGGACATGACCTACGACTGACCGCTGACATGACCTACGACTGACCGCGGACATGACCTAAGGCTTACCGTAGAGGTGACCTTCATTATACCCTTGAGATGACCATTGCCTAACTGTTGAGATGACCTACGACTGACCATTAACGTGACCTTCGCATAACCATTATCTTGACCTTCGCATAACCATTGAGATGACCTTCACCTGAGCGTTGAGATGACCTTAAGCTTAACGGTCGAGATGCTATGAGCGACAAAAGCTTTTATAAATGAAAGCAAATTAGTATTATTTTCTTATTTTAGTGTATTTAAAAGATTGTTATTATCACGTTTTTTTTTTAAATTATTTATCTTTAATGTTCTATATTTAATTTTTGTAATTAAAATTTCTTTATAATGAAATAAATATCCTGTTGAAACAAAGTAAATTGTCTTCATATGTACTTGTATTCGGTATTTGTATAGTATAGTTCGGATTATTATAAATATTTACATTTCACATTTAGATAACGTTGCAGTGTTATTAAAGAAAAAGATAGAGTAAAAAATGTTGGTTCCGTAAAATACGACCTAATTTCTAATAGTTCTGAAAAACTAAAATATCTACTTCTTCTAGTGTATTAAATTACTTATAGAACATGTATAATGTATATATGTGAGCCCTGACAGAAGTAGGGGGGGGGGGCAATTAAAGCTTGACCTACACTAGGCAATAAGTAAACAAACAAAACACCAAACAAACCAAAGTAAATAAACAAAACATTCAGCCAAGTTACTGGATGGAAAGAAAGAAGAGAAAAGAAAAACAAAAGAAAACATATATCTAATGCATGAAAAATATATATGTATATATAAATATCTATGTATATATAAATATATACATATGGTTAAAAGAAAATCTAAATACTAACTACTGTTAACGATAGCTAACTAAGATCTCAAAAAAATACTAATCCCTACTACTAACACACTAATTCTGAACTCTAAAATACTAAAACCAAAATCTAAAAATTGCGCTTTTTGAACGCGACAAGTTAGCGCGGTGCGGAAGTGTTCCACATCGTATGTAAATAGCCAGATAGAATCGTTGAGTTTTTTAAAAAACATCCTAAGCATTTGGCGACGCCTTTGGTTATTTTCTATTGAAACAGTTGGAAATACAATACAAAGATGGGTAAATGCTGCAAGCTGGTGTTTAGATTTCATAATTTCGTGTGCTGGATGCGGCCACAATCCAATCGTTATTGCCGATCTAGATCTAGAATCTAGAAACTAGATTAGTTCTAGATCTAGATCTAGAATCTAGAAACTAGATTAGTTCTAGATCTAGATCTAGGTTCTAGATCTAGATCTAGATCTTTAGATCTAGAGTTCTAGTTCTAGACTCTACTTGATCTAAATGCAACTTTAGATCTAGATTCTAGAGATCTAATCTAGATTGTAGATTTACATCTAGATCAGTGGTTCTAAACCAGTGTTTCTTCCAGACATTTTTTTCCGGGGGGGGGGGGGGGGGGCACTTGAAATTTTCGGGGGGGGGGGGGGGGGGCGGTAGAAACCCCGAAGAGATGCCTGGAAGAAACTCTGTTCTTTACCTTCTTAGAGGCATAACCCCACTATTTTTTACGCGCATTTGCCGAAGTCTTAAAAACCCAGTGCCAAATTGAGTCTAAAACGGAGTTATTTCTGTACCATTCCAACATTCGGTGGTTATTCCTGAACTAAAACCACATACAAATCTGGCCGATAAGTTAGTCATTAAAAAAACTAGACATTATGCCTAGATCTTCGATTTTTCTAGAATTTTTTCTGTAGACGATCAAGTAATTAAAACTTATTTTTGTAGACAATGTCCTTAAGTTGCTGTGGAACGTTATGTTCAGACGGTAGAGCATACCAATTCTCACCGGAAAGTTAAGAGTTCGAATCAGTGTCAGCAGAGCGTCCCTGAGTCCGTCCAGCTCGGATGGGTACCTGACTCACGTTAGGGTGGGGGGGGGGGGGAGGAGGCTGGGAATTGTGTTGACTACACTATCCCTTCATAAGCCAAGGTCACTGAAACAGGAGAACTCTACTTCCACTGCTGTATGGACCGTCATGTTATCAGGGATTCATTACTTTATTAGAATTACCAAACTACTTGAAGTAGAGTCGGGGGAAAGTGCCAGATTTTTTTGAGTACGTGCATGGATATAGACCATTCCGAGTTTCCATTCTGATGAAATAATTGCCTGTTTTGATCTAGAGTTCTAGTTCTAGACTCTACATAATACAAATTTAGATCTAGATTCTAGAGATCTAATCTAGATTGTAGATTTACATCTAGATCAGTGGTTCTTAACCTTCGTAGAGGTATAACCCCACCATATACATAATCGCCTGTTTTGATCTTCCTACCCAGTGAGCAGGACAGGACCAGAGAACGCGATGGACAACCGTGGTTCTAGTGTGGAGGTGTTTGATTCGAAACCTCCTTCCACAATTCTGGTGGAGCAGCCCTCTTTCCAGCAGCAGAAAGAGCGGGCGGCATCGGTTGTGTCCAACCGCTTCACCCAGGAGGAGTACAAGGCCACCCAGCTGACGACGGCCCAGAAGACGTACGGGGCACAGATGAAGCTGGGCAAGAAGATATCCAGGCTCAGGCTATGGGCCGGCGGGTTCATGGAGTTCACAAAGGTCAACTTCTACCGGCAGCTGGTCACGGAGTTTTACGGCACGTTCGTGCTCGTCTCGGTCGGCTGCTGCGTCATCACGCCTGTCAAGCCGCAGGGAACTGATGCGGTAGGTGGAGTAGATCGCAGGGAACTGATGCGGTAGGTGTTGTAGGTCATAGGGAACTGATGCGGTAGGTGTAGTAGGTCATAGGGAACTGATGGGGTAGGTGGAGTAGATCGCAGGGAACTGATGCGGTAGGTGTAGTAGGTCATAGGGAACTGATGCGGTAGGTGTAGTAGGTCATAGGGAACTGATGGGGTAGGTGGAGTAGATCGCAGGGAACTGATGCGGTAGGTGTAGAAGGTCACAGGGAACTGATGGGGTAGGTGGAGTAGATCGCAGGGAACTGATGCGGTAGGTGTTGTAGGTCACAGGGAACTGATGCGGTAGGTGTAGTAGGTCATAGGGAACTGATGGGGTAGGTGGAGTAGATCGCAGGGAACTGATGCGGTAGGTGTAGAAGGTCACAGGGAACTGATGTAGGTTTAGTAGGTCGCAGGGAACTGATGCGGTAGGTGTAGTAGGTCACAGGGAACTGATGTAGGTTTAGTAGGTCGCAGGGAACTGATGTTGTAGGTGTAGTAGGTCACAGGGAACTGATGTTGTAGGTGTAGTAAGTCGCGGGGAACTGATGCTGTAGTTGTAGTAGGTCACAGGGAACTGATGCTGTAGGTGTAGTAGGTCACAGGGAACTGATGTAGGTTTAGTAGGTCGCAGGGAACTGATGTTGTAGGTGTAGTAGGTCACAGGGAACTGATGTTGTAGGTGTAGTAAGTCGCGGGGAACTGATGCTGTAGTTGTAGTAGGTCACAGGGAACTGATGCTGTAGGTGTAGTAGGTCACAGGGAACTGATGCTGTAGGTGTAGTAGGTCACAGGGAACTGATGCGGTAGGAGTTATAGGTCACAGGGAACTGATGTTGTAGGTGTAGTAAGTCGCGGGGAACGGATGCGGTTGTTGTAGTAGATGACAAGGGACTGATGCTGTGGGTTTAGTCACAGAGAATACGCGGTAAGTGGAGTCGTTAAAGTTGCTTGGCTAATAGACGCAGTTGCTAGATTTTTTCTTATTTACTAATTGACTTGTTGATTTGTTAACAAATGTTTGACTTTGTCCCCAGGCTCTCGATATGGCCTCCATTATACTAGGGTGGGGCTTTATTGTGGCCAGCTTAGTGTGGACCATCGCCCACGTCAGCGGCTGTTTCCTTAACCCGGCGGTCACCGTCGCGATGTTTGTTAACAGAAGGATCACCTTTGTTAGGTTAGCCATTCATCTATTGTAATGTTAGCCACTCATCTGTTTTGGTGTTAGCCACCCATCTTTAGAGGTGTTAGCCACTCATGTGTTGTAATGTTAGAGTGTTAGCCACTCATTTGTAGAGGTGTTAGCCACCCACCTGTAGTGGTGTTAGCCACCCACCTGTAGTGGTGTTAGCCACCCATCTGTAATGGTGTTAGCCACCCATTTATAGTGGTGTTAGCCACCCATCTTCAGTGGTTTTAGCCACCCATCTTCAGTGGTGTTAGCCACCCATCTATAGTGGTGTTAGCCACCCACTTGTAGTGGTGTTAGCCACCCATCTGTTGTGGTGTTAGCCACCCATCTATATTTGTGTTAGCCACCCATCTGTTGTGGTGTTAGCCACTCATATTTAGTGGTGTTAGCCACTCATCTATAGTCAGCCAACTGACTAATGTATATTTGATTCACTTGTCGATTCGTTTTTCAAAGAAGTGTCTGAGTTAAATGGCCAGAGCACTTATAGTTTTTAAAATTCAATAGCACTAAAATTAACTGTGTGTGTAGTTGCTTAAAGTGTCTAATGTTAAATTAACTATACTTATGGTTTTGGTCAAGAGTCTGACCTTGACCTACCTTTAAAAGAATTGTTTCTCACCTGTAGGTGTGTGGCGTTTATCATGGTGCAGGTACCGGGCGCCACATGTGGTTCATTTTTCCACAAGTTTCTACGTGGAGACAAGGTCAGTTTTGTGTCACTTCAAGTTTTATAAGACTTGATGCTTTTATACAACTTGATGCTTTTATGAAACTTGTTATAATGTTTTATAACACTTGATCGGTTTATATAACTTTTTATAATGTTTTATAAGACTTGATCGGTTTATAAAACTTTTTATAATGTTTTATAAGACTTAATAGTTTTTATACTACTTGATGGTTTTATAAAGCTTTTTATAATGTTTTATAACACTTGATCGGTTTATAAAACTTTTGATAATGTTTTATAAGACTTGGTCGGTTCATACTACTTGATGGTTTTATAAAACTTTTTATAATGTTTTATAAGACTTGATAATTTTGCACGGCTTGATAGTTTTACAAGATTTGATATTTTTATAAGACTTGACTTGACAGTTTTATAAGAATTTATAGTCATTTAAGCCATAATCCTAATATATAGTAGCCCATATGCGCACTTCTCTGTCTCTGTCTACAACATATTTTCCTATGCTATGAGATCAGTATCTTCAGTGGTATATGGAAAACTTAATGAATCGGACTTTTGTTGAAAATAATATATTGGATGTATCAAATGTATAAACTAAATTTTATTTGTAGACGGAAAAAAAATAAAGGCATATTTGAACGTAGAAACACATCTTTAATTATGCACCCGGAGAAGTGTAAAACGCTCTAGAGAACTTTTAAGTAGCACTAAAACTATCACCAACAAAATGACGACACATATAACAGTCAAATATCTTTACGAAACAATGTCAATAAAAAGTTTAAACTTCGGAAAGTACACAACACTAATGGCGTCATTGATTTTCGGATAAAAATAGAATTAAAAACTCTAATGTTGAAAAGTATACACAATACTAATGACGTCATCTTAAATGAGATTCGCTTCCCGCAACCTTCCAATTTTAGAACATTAAGTAATGAACTATTCCATTCAAATTTGATTTTAATCTATAGATCTACTTATCAAGACGTAAGCTATGAAGTGTATACAGTTTTCTCGGCCGAATAATAATAACAATAAATTAGTTTGAAAAACAACAGAAATACTATTAAATAGCCGGGTTTTTAACGGAATCGTCTTAATCAGTGTTGTGTTGACTAATAATGTATTTTGATTTTTTAAATTTTTTAATGGGTAGCCTATGATTAGATGTGTCGGATTTTTAGCTATTTAATTATTTCTTTGCTTTTTCACTAATATCGTTCAACGTGTAGTAAAGAATATGCGTTTTGACCAATCACTATTTTATCGAATACATTCTTCAAACACTTATAACATTACAAAAATATTAGCCTAAAATTCACGTGTAACAGACACCGATAGCTAGTGAATCTATAACACTGAAGCTCAATAGTTATGTTCAATAAGTCGTTAAAGTACTTAACATTGTTCAAATTCAAATCAGTTTCTCACAAAATTCTAGTCTGTGTTTGAGTGAATACAGGACTGTCCTATACTTAAATTCAGTTAAACACCTGTCTGTCAAAAATTGTACAGTAGTTAAACAACTGTCTGTCCAAATTTTATAGTAGTTAAACACCTGTCTGTCCAAATTTTATAGTAGTTAAACACCTGTCTGTCAAAAATTGTACAGTAGTTAAACAACTGTCTGTCCAAATTTTACAGTAGTTAAACACCTGTCTGTCAAAAATTGTACAGTAGTTAAACAACTGTCTGTCCAAATTTTACAGTAGTTAAACACCTGTCTGTCCAAATTTTATAGTAGTTAAACACAAATGTCTGTCCAAATTTTACAGTAGTTAAACACATGTCTGTCCAAATTTTATAGTAGTTAAACACATGTCTGTCCAAATTTTACACTTGTTAAACACCTGTCTGTCCAAATTGTACAGTAGTTAAACACATGTTTTTCTCATACCTAAACAGTCAGTTAAATGCCTGACCCTATACGTGCAGTTAAACACCTGTCTGTTATAGTTAAACATATGCCTGTCATACTTGAACAGCCAGTTAAACACATGTCTGTCATAGTTAAACATATGTCTGTCATACTTTAACAGCCAGTTAAACACCTGTCTGTCATAGTTAAACATATGTCTGTCATACTTGAACAGCCAGTTAAACACCTGTCTGTCATAGTTAAACTCATGTCTGTCATACTTGAACAGCCAGTTAAACACCTGTCTGTCATAGTTAAACTCATGTCTGTCATACTTGAACAGCCAGTTAAACCCCCGTCTGTCATAGTTAAACTCATGTCTGTCATACTTGAACAGCCAGTTAAACACCTGTCTGTCATAGTTGAACATATGCCTGTCATACTTGAACAGCCAGTTAAACACCTGTCTGTCATAGTTAAACTCATGTCTGTCATACTTGAACAGCCAGTTAAACACCTGTCTGTCATAGTTAAACATACGTATGTCATACTTGAACAGCCAGTTAAACACCTGTCTGTCATAGTTAAACATATGTCTGTCATACTTGAACAGCCAGTTAAACACCTGTCTGTCATAGTTAAACATATGTCTGTCATACTTGAACAGCCAGTTAAACACCTGTCTGTCATAGTTGAACATATGCCTGTCATACTTGAACAGCCAGTTAAACACCTGACCTGATACTTGCAGTTAAACACCACCTGCCAGACGCTCTTGAACCGAGACTTCGGGGTCACAGAGTTCAAAGGTTTTATCGTGGAATTTTTCCTGACCTTCCTGCTGCTCTTCTTCGTCTTCGCCACAACAGACCACAACAGACAGGACCACGGTGGTTCTCACGCCATGATGGTCGGGGGTGTCATCATCCCGCTTGTCAATGTGGGGGTGGGTATGGTAGTGCTAGCCTTGTTAAAGCAATCTGTTGCAGGCCTTAACATCCAGTTATGTTAGTGGCCAAAATTTACGTTAAAATTTGCATCTAGTTATATTAGTAGCCAAAGTTTATGTTAACATTTTCGTCTAGTTATATTAGTGACCAAAGTTTACGTTAAAATTTGCATCTAGTTATATTAGTAGCCAAAGTTTATGTTAACATTTTCGTCTAGTTATATTAGAGACCAAAGTTTACGTTAAAATTTGCATCTAGTTATATTAGTAGCCAAAGTTTATGTTAACATTTTCGTCTAGTTATATTAGAGACCAAAGTTTACGTTAAAATTTGCATCTAGTTATATTAGTAGCCAAAGTTTATGTTAACATTTTCGTCTAGTTATATTAGAGACCAAAGTTTATATTAAAATTTGTTAGCTGTTGTATTAGTTGCCAAAGTTTATGTTTAACCTTTCATCTAGTTATATTAGTGGCCAAAGTTTTTGTTAACAATTTGATCTAGTTATATTAGTGGCCACAAAGTTTTTGTTAACAATTTCAGGCTGAATTGACGGGAGCTGGGATGAACCCGGCTAGATCATTCGGACCAGCTTTTGTTCATGGAAATTGGGACGCGCACTACGTGAGTTTGTTATTATACTTTCTGATGCGCACTAGTTGAGTTTATTTTTATACTTTCTGATGCGCACTAGTTGAGTTTATTTTTATACTTTCTGATGCGCACTAGTTGAGTTTATTTTTATACTTTCTGATGCGCACTAGTTGAGTTTATTTTTATACTTTCTGATGCGCACTAGTTGAGTTTATTTTTATACTTTCTGATGCGCACTAGTTGAGTTTATTTTTATACTTTCTGATGCGCACTAGTTGAGTTTATTTTTATACTTTCTGATGCGCACTAGTTGAGTTTATTTTTATACTTTCTGATGCGCACTAGTTGAGTTTATTTTTATACTTTCTGATGCGCACTAGTTGAGTTTATTTTTATACTTTCTGATGCGCACTAGTTGAGTTTATTTTTATGTGATGAGACGCGCACTATGTGAGTTTGTTTAATAGGATGAGACGCGCACTTTGTGAGTTTGTTTAATATAATGATACGCGCACTATGTGAGTTTGATTAATATGATGTCACGCGTACTAAGTGAGTTTGTTTAATATAATGATACGCGCACTATGTGAGTTTGTTTAATATAATGATACGCGCACTATGTGAGTTTGATTAATAGGATGAGACGCGCACTATGTGAGTTTGATTAATAGGATGAGTCGCGCACTATGTGAGTTTGTTTAATAAATTAATATGAATGGACGCGCACTACGTGAGTTTGTTTAATATAATGAGACGCGAACTATGTGAGTTTGAATTCTTAGGTGGTTGTGAGTGATCTTTAATTTTGTTGGCAAGTATGATGATGCTATGTGAGATAGTTTATGTATGTGCTCATGTCATTTTTTGTTTACATGATAGTGTTATGGTAAGCACTAAATTTGTTTTTCACCATCTTTATAAAACTACCACTGCCTTAAAGGCCCTGGCGTCGTCATTGTTGTGTAAGAATAACATTAGCACAAAGTTCCATAACTGGATGTAGTTCTATACATTGGAATTGTTCTATATTAGTGTACAGTGTAACACGTTTGTAAAACTGCTAGTAACACTCTAATGGACCCAAGATCAGTGGCGTAGCGAGGTCCGGTGTCACCCAGAGGCGTGGCGACCCTTCCCGGGGACAAACTTTCAAATTTTCGATTTGCACCCCCCCCCCCCTCTCAAACTTTCGATTTGCACCCCATCCCCCCTCAAGTTTTCGATTTGCACCCCCCCCCCCCTCTTTTTTCTCTATATATTTTGCTATTTTTTGCCTTGGTGTCACCCCCTTAAATGGTGTCACCCGGTACGGTCCGCACCCCCGCCCCCCCCCCCCTTTGCTACGCCCCTGCCCAAGATAGCGGTTTTATATAACGTATCTCCCCCTCCCGTCAATTCCCCAGATCTATTGGGTAGCCCCAATCTTAGGCGGTGTCTGTGGCGGTTTATTCTACGACCTGATGTTCTCTGAGCGGGTGATCAGCTGGCACCGTTACCTTCACGTGCAAGAGATTCATGATGAAGAAGAGGAAGACAAGGACTTATAAGGACGTTGAACAAAGTAATTTATCATTACAGTGACGTTAAGAATGTATCTGGTCAATACACTGTATATTTTTCTTTTTATATTTGTTTTTTTTTATCGTTTTATCATATTTAATATCAATGATCTACTACATGTGTTTAGTTATTTACAATATAGAGTCTGGTATATGTAGAGGTGCATGGGCTGGATGGTAGTTTTAGCGTGAATTCTACAAGTGGATGCTAATTTTAGCGGTGTTGCTAATGTGTATGCTAATTTTAGCATTAGCTACAAGTGGATGCTAATTTTAGCGTGGTAGATGTAGAATGAAATTTAAGCCAACATTGGGAGGGACACATTGTTGATGGTGAGTAGATCACCTCCCTATCCTGTGCGAGCTCTAGTCCTTGACAGAGGGGTTTGAGAGATGATTCTCTACTCAGTCATCAAATGCATTCATTGATAGAGACTAACGTTTCAGTCGGCAGTTTATCTTCACGTGCAATCGTGCCCACGAAACGAGTAAAGAAAAACGTCTTGTGTGAATGCTTTGTATAGATGCTCTCATTAAAAAAAAAATTTCAACGTTTTCTCTGTTAGCGTTCTTTTTTTCAATATCTTTGGCGTTTGTTGTTTGCGTTCATCTATGTAAATATACTCAAGCAGATGGACAACACAAAACGTGAACGAGAGTAGCCTCAGTAACATCAGCAGAGACAGTGGCGTAGTGAGAGGTAGGGGAGGGGGGGTGTGGACAGCACCGGGTGACACCATTTAGGGGGGTGACATCAAGGCAAAAAATAGCAAAATATATAGAGAAAAATGATAGTTCCACTTTATTAAGTGATTAATTCGAGTGTTAAAAAGTCTTTTAGGAGCAAAGTGGACAAATCCCGACAAGGGGGGGGGGGGTGTGCAAATCAAAAGATTGAGGAAGGGGGGTGCCGTTAAGGGTCGCTACGCCTCTGGGAGGGTGACACCCGACCTCGCTACGCCACTGAGCAGAGACGCTATAGAACACGCCCGGTGTGAATAAAAAAATCCTGTTGCGTGTATTTCTGTTTCTTATAGAGAAAGTCTTGTAATCGTGCAAAAAAAAAAAATCCAGATTTTTGCAAATCTCGACGTTTTACAGCTCACTGAGTCGGAAAAACATAGTTTTGCAATCTTGTCCGTATGTCTGTGTGTGTGTAAACACCATAACTTAAGTAACGTTACAGCTAGGTTGATGAAATTTCATATATAAGTATTATATCAAAATTGTAGATCCGCATCAACTTTTGAGAGATTTACGATAACAGGAAGTGGAACTTTTTCTACTTTGAAATTTTCAAAAGCTTAGAACTTGAGTACTATTTCAAATAGATAAATGAAATTTCACAAGTAAGTATAATATTGGATTCTCTGCCATCTGTCAGATTTTGAGTAATTTCCGTTGACCGGAAGTAGTAATTTTTGCTATTTCAGATTTCTCAAAAAACTAATGTAAATTTATAAAGTACTAATAATATTCCGCACTTTTATGCACATTTTATTTGGTGTTCAATACTTTTTTTCTACGAGATTTTATTCTTTTTTAAAAAGTTTAAGTATTTAAAATGAATTAAAAATATTGTCTATATCTATATCCCGAGTTGCCATCCCCTGTTGTTTCATATAAGAATATCAGAGAACGTTTAAAGGAGTAAATCCCGGTTAAAAACACATTAAGCTAAAGGGAAGTATATGTAACAACAACAAAATTCGACAAAATTTCAATTTGTAAACAAGCTTTCAAGATAAAGTAAGAAAAACGTTAAATTAAATGTACATTTTATATTAGATACATTTTATGAAAAAAACGGTGCATGTTTTACTTTTGATTATGTTTGTTAGTAATGTAAATAACAATTTGTACTAATATACACTGCAATTCAGATTTACTGCACTCTATGATACAAGTAGAACGTATTACTCTATGATACAAGTAGAACGTATTTACAAGGGAAAATACGAGTGAATCATATATTTTTACTAGGCTGATTCTATGTGTTAGTGTATTGTTATTCTGGATTATATGTGTAAATATTAATGTAATGCTATTGTTCATTTTGTGTTGATATTAATGTAATGTTGTTGTTTCTATGTGTAATTGTTAATATAATGTTATTGATTTTTCTATGTGTGATAATTCCTATAACGCTGTTTCTGATAAAGAATAGTTTGGGCAGCTAAGTACAAACTGTAGCGGAGTGCAGAGTGAGGTTGTTCTTTAGCCAACATTTATACCAACACAATAGGGATATTCAATTTATATGAAATAAATAACATAAAAATCATTGTTAAGAAATAAAAAATAGGAATGTACGTGAAATTTCAGAAAGTTATTATTTTAAAATTACTGATACATTAGCCTGAAGTTTCTTGCAAGCTTCACCAATGGATCTCCACTCCCGCCCCTTAGACTTAAAACCGGGCACCATTTAGGGAAATGGAATTGTTTATAGCAAGGTGGGGGGGGGGGCGAAGCTATGAATCTATGATCCCGCCTAAACAAAGTTATACAATTTGGAGAGTCTTTTGAAAACAATAGATTATTTAAATTGAGTTGTTTGAATTTGAGATACTACAACATAATGTATATATGGCTTGAAGTAATTTTATAACGGCCAGCCGAGGTGGATAATTGTGGATAGAATAGCCAGACCCACGATCATGGACATGGATATCCGTGCTGTCGCCGCTCCTGAAATAGTGGGGGACAATGTATATTTGTTATAATTATTGTCAGACACGAAAGAAATTGTAATAGAAAAGTTATTGTCAGACACGACAGAAATTATAATAGAATAATTATTGAGCAAGGATGTACTACACATCTCATGACTTAAATGCGGAGTTACAATTGATATTGGAAATCACATAATTCAATACTCAACCGGAACAAAATATAGAGTCGATGTCAACAAAACACACATTCTGTCAACAAAACACACTTACATTCTGCCAACAAAATACATCTACATTCTGTCAACAAATTATATCTACATTCTGTCAACAAAATACACTTACATTCTGTCAACAAATTAAACTTACATTCAACAAAATACACTTACATTCTGTCAACAAAATACACTTACATTCTGTCAACAAAATACACTTACATTCTGTCAACAAAATACACTTACATTCTGTCAACAAAATACACTTACATTCTGTCAACAAAATACACTTACATATTCTCAACAAATTACACTTACATTCTATCAACAAAATACACTTACATTCTGTCAACAAAATACACTTACATTCTGTCAACAAAATACACTTGCATTGTGTCAACAAAATACACTTACATTCTGTCAACAAAATACACTTACACTCTGTCAACAAAATACACTTACATTCTGTCAACAAAATACACTTACATATTCTCAACAAATTACACTTACATTCTATCAACAAAATACACTTACATTCTGTCAACAAAATACACTTACATTCTGTCAACAAAATACACTTGCATTGTGTCAACAAAATACACTTACATTCTGTCAACAAAATACACTTACACTCTGTCAACAAAATACACTTACATTCTGTCAACAAAATACACTTACATTCTGTCAACAAAATACACTTACATTCTGTCAAAAAAATACACTTACATTCTGTCAACAAAATACACTTACATTCTGTCAACAAAATACACTTACATTCTGTCAACAAAATACACTTACATTCTGTCAACAAAATACACTTACATTCTGTCAACAAAATACACTTACATTCTGTCAACAAAATACACTTACATTCTGTCAACAAAATACACTTACGTTATGCCAACAAAATACACTTACATTCTGTCAACAAAATACACTTACATATTCTCAACAAATTACACTTACATTCTGTCAACAAAATACACTTACATTCTGTCAACAAAATACACTTACATTCTGTCAAAAAAATACACTTACATTCTGTCAACAAAATACACTTACATTCTGTCAACAAAATACTTACCGTTCTTTTTGCCACTGGTCTGAGCGACGCTGTTACCTGGGATGCCACTGGTAGGACCTGTGGGTGGGGTTTGGTGGGGTGGGGAAGTTTTTAATAATCGTCTGTGATTGTGTACAATCGTCGGGGATTGTGTACAATCGTCGGGGATTGTGTGCAAGCGTCTGTGAATATGTACACTCGTCGGAGATTGTTAGCTGTCATATAGTACCAAACGACATGTGTCACAATGTGTCAGTCAACAAGAGTTATCACACAGTACCACAGGAAATGTGACAAATTGTGTCACAGTTAACAAGATTTATCACACAGTACCACAGGAAATGTGACAAATTGTGTCACAGTTAACAAGATTTATCACATAGTACCAAACGAAATATGACAAATAGTTTCACAATTTGACTCGGCTTATCACAGCAATCTATACCTTTTGTAACAGTGCCATTGCCAGTTGTGTCGTATGGAGGTGTCGAGGACTTGAGTAGACGATCATCTAGTAAAAAAGGTTTTTTTTTCTTTAGACAGTATAACAAACTGTCTTCACTAGCTCAACCAACTTAATGTCATGAAGAATTGTAGAAATGTTTACCACTGAATGATGTTTAACTCTACACATTTAAGTCACTATTCGTTCGGTTCAAATGTTAAAGGATTGATAGTGTTTTACCTACAACACCACCGCCATCACCTAAGATTAAAGGTGTCTTACCTACAACACCACCGCCATCAACAAAGATTAAAGGTGTCTTACCTACAACACCACCACCATCACCAAAGATTAAAGGTGTCTTACCTACAACACCACCGCCTTCGCCAATTCTATCACAATCCTTGGATCCCAGATTAACCACTGAAAATGGACAAAATGTCGTCGAAAAAAAATTATTTTGACGAAAAGTCGTGGTCGAAATGTTATTTTTTAAAATAGCTTACTAAAGACTTACAGCTTAATTAATTATCAAATATTTTTTAATTATGTAGTTTTATTTTTCAAAACAGTAGGTGGTCAGTATAAGTGGAATCAAGTTAACTTAGAGCGACTGAATTAAACAATGAACTCGGATATGGTAGGAAGCCTAATAGAAAGTAATGCCATCATTGGTACAAAGCTTCATGCATAAGGCTTGTAAATGGGGTTATGAAGAGTCTACCACTTCATTGGTACAAAGCTTCATGCATAAGGCTTGTGAATGAGGTTATGAAGAGTCTACCACTTCATTGGTACAAAGCTTCATGCATAAGGCTTGTGAATGGGGTTATGAAGAGTCTACCACTTCATTGGTACAAAGCTTCATGCATAAGGCTTGTGAATGGGGTTATGAAGAGTCTACCACTTCATTGGTACGAAGCGTCATGCATAAGGCTTGTGAATGGGGTTATGAAGAGTCTACCACTTCATTGGTACAAAGCTTCATGCATAAGGCTTGTGAATGGGGTTATGAAGAGTCTACCACTTCATTGGTACGAAGCGTCATGCATAAGGCTTGTGAATGGGGTTATGAAGAGTCTATCACTTAATTCGGATTAGGATTATGTTTTGCTTTCAAAGTTTTTCTAATGAATATCTCAAGTTCGACAGACTAAACAAAGAATTGTTACCCTCGGTACAGTCTCCGTGGAGAGAGACCAGGAACGCTTCCAGACTTTTCACCTCGTCAGAGCTCGCGTTACAGCTGCACAGTGCCAGACGTGAGCATTGGATCAGGTCCATGCTCGTGCTGGTGGGTGGGGCGGGGGGTGGGGAGGGAGGGAACAGGGGGAAGGGGGGTAAAGAAATGAAATATACGAAATGATGTCGTGTTTGAAAATATTGATCTCAAAAGCAAAGAAAATAATATGGATAGGATTGTGCATTTACAAAAAAAAATCCTCTATCTCTTCTAGCTTAATGACATGGAATACAGACACAACAAAGAAACGATAGAACGACTTAAACAAGTTGAATTCAGATGGACTAATTACACAGTAAACAAGTGGACTAATTGCCCATTAACTAAATGGCCTAATTACCCAGTAAACAGATGAATAATTATCCATAAAGTAAATGGCCTAATTATACAGTAAATAGTTGAGCTAATTACACAGTAAACAGATGGACTAATTTCACAGTTAACAGACTGCCTAATTACACGTTAATTAAATGGACTTATTACACAATATTTAACTGGACCAATTACACATTAATTAAATTTCCTTATTACAAAGTAAACAAACTGACTAATTACACATTAATAATTTGGACTAATTACAACTAAATTAAATTAATTAATTACACATTAATTAAATGGACTAATTGCCCATTAATTAAATAGACTAATTACCTGTTCATTAAATGGACTAATTAAGCATATTAAATGGACTAATTACACATTAATTAAATGGACTAATTAAACATTACTTAAATGGACGAATCAGACATTTTCTAACTTTCAAATCAACTTACAAGCAGAGCGGGACATATTCTTTCATGCCAAGGACGTTGACTCTATCGTTGTCGTATTTATCTGCGCAGTCCAGTACAGTTGGACATTTGCTTGACCACTGTTTTAATTGGGGGCCTGGAATTTTGTAATTAACTAATCATTTCATGTTATTAAAGACAATATTGAGCATTTGCTTGACCACTGTTTTAATTGGGGGCCTGGAATTTAGTAATTAACTAATCATTTCATGTTATTAAAGACAATGGTGGATGCTTGCTTAACCATTATTTTAATTGGGAGCCTGGAATTTAGTAATTAACTAATCATTTCATGCTAATAACGACAATATTGAGCATTTGCTTACCATTATTTTAATTGGGAGCCTGGAATTTAGTAATTAACTAATCATTTCATGCTAATAACGACAATATTGAGCATTTGCTTAACCATTATTTTAATTGGGAGCCTGGAATTTAGTAATTAACTAATCATTTCATGCTAATAACGACAATATTGAGCATTTGCTTAACCATTATTTTAATTGGGAGCCTGGAATTTAGTAATTAATTAGCCTTTTCGAGTCATAAACGGCAATATGTTTGGATTAGATTTAGCGTCAATAGTTGTATCAGTTCTGATTTCTTCAATTATCATCATAAAACTATAACCACAAGATAATATGTCCTCAATCTAGCTGATCCAAACACTAACTTGTTGAGAGGTTAGACTGGATAACTGGGCTTGGTATTGGCAAGGCTGTATATTTATCTGTGGATACAAGTGGATAACTCATAGATAAATAGTGTTGGGTTAACTTTGTCTACGGATACATATGTATAATTCATGGATGTATAACTCGCTTGAACCAAGGGTTTTGAACTGAATTTTTAGGATTTAAATTAGTTGATAGATATTTTATAAATAATATTTTAAAAAAAATGTTTAAACATTTATTGTTAAAACGTGTGAATGTCGTACGTTAGTTATAAATAGATTTCAGTTCAATTTCAAGAAATCGTAAACGAAAAACTGTTTCTAAAAATTCGTTTTAACCGCTTAGTTCTGTCAAAAAAAAAATACAAAAAAATATATCTTCTCTTGATTTTTCAGCTTAAATATATTTAATCGCTTGTCTAACAATTAATTAACTAATTGTGTTCTTTATTTTACAAAGGAGTGATTTTAAAGACAGGTCGACTTAGATGTATACAACAACTTACTAACACCGTATTAGAGAGTAAGATCTATACAACAACTTACTAACACCGTATTAGAGAGTAAGATCTATTCAACAACTTACCAAAACATTCAAACCCGTAAGTAAGGAACGCCATCGGTACTCTTAAAGCCAAATCGTTAATGACTGAAAATGAAATCATTAGGGTATCATTAGGGTAAGATTTAATTAAGATTTAATGGACCCGAGAGAGAATAGTCTCTAAAGTATTTGAGAGGCCAATACAATATTTTTAAAATCGTGTACGGTGTGATTACAATTAATATGGATATAAAATCCTGACTGTTTTTTGGGACTTTAAAAAAAGAGTAGATCTATTTGACGTTGTGGTATTTTTGGTAATTATACACAATTTTAAAAAAAAGGCAAAAGCAATTTGGTTAACGCGGGGTAATGGCGACATAAATAATGGCATTCGATAGACTAGCTTAAATTTTATTATACAAAATGTCAAAAAAAAATAATTGCAGAAGTAGGTCATGAAGTATTTATAAACTTGATCTGCAAAGTTTTGTAAACAAATAACTATCGATCACGGAGTTCCTGTACAGCCAATCAATGTTTGTATTACGAAAGTAAAACATCGGGTTATAACTTAGGCTTGGTGAAAATAAATAGAAACTCAACAAAAGATTTTCAAGTTCTCTGGATTTGCAGCTTTTGTAACATTGACTATAAAAATATTAAATTTCTGAAATATTTTTAGTCTTAAGTTTTTATTTTTTATTATGAAGTCAACTTATTAAAAACGAATTTTATCCATGTCAACAATATGATAGAATATAGAAGGATTCTCGTCTACTCGGTGTCCTCCATAAACATTCTTTTCACAGTTACGTACACAAGAAAACTAATTACATAGGTAGGTGAATGTATTAACGCTAGGCTGTTTTGTTAGGGTAATTATAAAGTTAATTAACTGTGTAGCCCAACTTTGGAAAATGTGTGGTAACTACTAATTGTGTGTGTGGTGGTTATGGTTGTGGATGTGTGGTATTGATTGATTGAGGGGTTGTTATTGATTGATTGTGGGGTGGTATTGATTGGTTGTGGGGATGGTATTAATTGATTGTGGGGATGGTATTAATTGATTGTGAGGGTAGTATTCATTGATTGTGGGGACGGTATTAATTGATTGTGGGGTAGAATTAATTGGTTGTGGGGATGGTATTAATTGGTTGTGGGATGGTATTATTTGGTTGTGGGGATGGTATTAATTGGTTGTGGGGATGGTATCGATTGATTGTGGGGATGGTATTAATTGGTTGTGGGGATGGTATTAATTGGTTGTGGGGATGGTATTAATTGGTTGTGGGGATGGTATTAATTGGTTGTGGGGATGGTATTAATTGGTTGTGGGGATGGTATCGATTTATTGTGTGGTTGTTTGCGAATACCTTGTGTGCACCTTGGTGACGTGTACAGGAAGTGCATTGTCCTGGCCACGTTGACGTAAGCTCTCTCGGCGCGTGCTGGATCATAGAGCAGCCCGCACGTGCATGTGACGTCATAGGCGCAGTTCAGGTAATTGGCCCACTCTCTGGGGAGATAATACTTTAGTGAGGTCAAGCAACCCACACCTACATGCAAACCTACACACAAATCTACACAACAATCCTATAAACAAACCTACACAAGAAACTGTTACATACAAATCTTCACAATAAACCTACACATACAAACTTACACAACAAATCTACACACAAACCTACACAATAAACCTACCAAAAAAACCTACACAAAAAACAGTCGCATACAAACTTACACAACAAATCTACACACAAAACTACGCAAACACACCTACACTTATACCTAAAAACCTACACATAAAACCGACACAAGAAACCTGCTTATACAACCTTACACAACAAACCTACACACAAACCTACACAACAAAACTACAAGCACAAACCTACCAGACCATTCCCACCTATTTAAAACCACCCACCATCATCGACACCTAATACCAGCAACCAACAACTTCTGTTTTCTTGTCGGCCTCTACAAAGTTGTACTTCGTGCTGTTATTTAACTCAGCCTACATACCGATTAAATAGTTAGTTGCAAATGTATCTGATTATCATAATTAATTGAAACTCTTACAAGCACTGCAGACTGTTGTCCTCGTATTTGGACATCCTGTCCAGACAAATGTCCGAGGTCCGGGCCTTCTGGCACCAGCTGGTTTCTGGGAATCAATTGAAAACAATTTCTATGAGAACCCAAATCACAAGAAACAATTGGAAACAATTTCTCTGAGAACCCAAATCACAAGAATCAATTGGAAACAATTTCTCTGAGAATCCAAATCACAAGAATCAATTGGAAACAATTTCTCTGAGAATCCAAATCACAAGAATCAATTGGAAACAATTTCTCTGAGAACCCAAATCACAAGAATCAATTGGAAACAATTTCTCTGAGAATCCAAATCACAAGAATCAATTGGAAACAATTTCTCTGAGAACCCAAATCACAAGAATCAATTGGAAACAATTTCTATGAGACCCAAATCACAAGAAACAACTGAAAACAATTTCTCTGAGAACCCAAATCACAAGAATCGATTGGAAACAATTTCTCTGAGAACCCAAATTACAAGAATCAAATGAAAACAATTTCTATGAGAACCCAAATCACAAGAATCAATTGGAAACAATTTCTATGAGAACCCAAATCACAAGAATCAAATGAAAACAATTTCTATTAGAAACTAAATCACAAGAATCAATTGGAAACAATTTCTCTTAGAACCCAAATCACAAGAATCAATTGGAAACAATTTCTATGAGAACCCAAATCACAAGAATCAAATGAAAACAATTTCTATGATAACCAAAATCACAAGAAACAATTGGAAACAATTTCTCTGAGAACCCAAATCACAAGAATCAATTGGAAACAATTTCTATGAGAACCCAAATCACAAGAATCAATTGGAAACAATTTCTCTGAGAACCCAAATCACAAGAATCAAATGAAAACAATTTCTATGAGAACCCAAATCACAAGAATCAATTGAAAACAATTTCTATGAGAACCCAAATCACAAGAATCAAATGAAAACAATTTCTATGAGAACCCAAATCACAAGAATCAAATGAAAACAATTTCTATAAGAACCCAAATTACAAGAAACAATTGAAAACAATTTCTCTGAGAACCCAAATCACAAGAATCAATTGAAAACAATTTCTCTGAGAAGCCAAATCACAAGAATCAATTGGAAACAATTTCTCTGAGAACCCAAATCACAAGAATCAATTGGAAACAATGTCTATGAAACCCAAATCACAAGAATCAATTGGAAACAATGTCTATGAGACCCAAATTACAAGAATCAATTGGAAACAATTTCTCTGAGAACCCAAATCACAAGAATCAAATAAAAACAATTTCTATCAGAACCCAAATCACAAGAATCAAATAAAAACAATTTCTATGAGAACCAAAATCACAAGAATCAATTGGAAACAATTTCTATGAGAACCCAAATCACAAGAATCAATTGGAAACAATTTCTATGAGAACCCAAATCACAAGAATCAATTGGAAACAATTTCTCTGAGAACCCAAATCACAAGAATCAATTGGAAACAATTTCTCTGAGAACCCAAATCTGAATCAACTTTACCCCTTTTATGGAAGTGAACTCTCCCAAAAACATCGCATTTTATTTTAGGGCTGGAATTTATAGTTAGAGCCATTTTCGGACCTGGGTTAGGGCAAGAGAATAAGGATAGAGTTGATAGAAAATTATGGTAGCTTTTAGCCAGCTATTAGTAGCAATAAATCTTCTTTTGAAAGAATTGATTTTTAAAATATGTGAAAATAAACAGCCCACCTACCGTCACAAGACGAAAAATTAGAATGGGCGGCGTCTGAAAATAATTAAATCATGTTCATTAACGTAAGATAACATTGGTTCTGATGGTAAATGTACTGTTATTATGGGGAAGGGATTAAGGAGAGCAGTGTTTCTTCCAGGCATCTCTTTGCCCCCCCCCCCCGAACGAATAAGAATTTATATAGAAAACATAATTTTACCGCTTTCCGCCCCGCTCCCATTGAATTTATTTGTCCCCCCCCCCCCCCCCCCGGAGAAAAAAGTCTGGAAGAATCACTGTTTGAGAGGTAACTAAAGGTAATTTTAGAGTTCATTTTAGAATGTACTCACATTTGAAGCAGTTATTTTAGAGTTTCTTTTAGAATGTACTCACATTTGGAGTAGTTATTTTAGAGTTTCTTTTAGAATGTACTCACATTTGAAGCAGTTATTTTAGAGTTTCTTATAGAATGTACTCACATTTGGAGCAGTTATAATTGTGAGCTGCTATGCTCATCTGTATTGTATGTTTTTCTGTTTCAGATTTACCACAGCCACAATAAGCCCTCTCTTCACATTTGAGTGTGTTCACTTGGTTCCTGGATAGACGTTATACACAGTACTCAATTTAAAGTGTACATAGTATATACTGTTATACAACTAGAAGTTATAAATTTCTAGAGGTTTTAAAATTATTTACATTAAGCAAAGAAGCGGTTAAAAACATTTTACTATATACTGAGGTATTTTGTTTGTGAGATAAGTAGTTCGAGCTTTATTCTAACATTACAATCATGTAGGACACAGTCCAGTAGGACACAGTCCATTAGGACACTGTCCAGTAGGACACAGTCCATTAGGACACTGTTCAGTAGGACACTATCCAGTAGGACACGTCCAGTAGGACACTGTCCAGTAGGACACTGACCAGTAGGACATAATCCAGTAGGACACAGTCCAGTAGGACACAGTCCATTAGGACACTGGCCAGTAGGATACAGTCCTGTAGGATACAATCCTGTAGGATACAGTCCTGTAGGACACGGTCCTGTAGGACACACCCTACTATAGGACACAGTCCTGTAAACCTTACCTGCAGACCCGCCTGGGGTCAGTGGTGTACAGAGACTCAGCATAGATGACGACATCCTGGTCATAGCACGGCCTGAGTGCTGGACACTCGCTGGACTTCTGCACCTTCACTGGCACTGGCGGCGGCATGGACAAACAGATTGAATGCAGCCAATATCTAATCTACTCACCTTAACTTACTCTAAACAATTAAACATTATTAAATAGCGCAGTGGCGTAGCGAGGTCGGGTGTCACCCGGTGCGGCACTTAATGGTGTCACCCCCCCCCCCCCCCCAGAGGCGTAGTGACCCTTCCCGGGGACAAACTTTCAAGTTTTCAATTTGCACCCCTCCCCTCAAACTTTCGATTTGCACACCCCCCTTTAAGTTTTCGGTTTTGCACCCCCCCCCCCACCCCCCCTCAAACTTTCGATTTGCACCCCACCCTCAAGTTTTTCTCTATATATTTTGCTATTTTTTGCCTTGGTGTCACCCCCCTAAATGGTGTCACCCGGTGCGGTCCGCACCCCCCGCGCCCCCCATCGCTACGCCCCTGAAATAGCGACCGCTACATTAAAGAAAGATCTGTTTACAAATAAATTGTGACAGCTACATTAAACAAAAATGTTTATGCATTTTGGGGATTCATAAATTCTCTGCATGAGTGGCGTCCAAGATTTGGCTGAGCTGTCTGTTTTAGAACTCCTCACATTTTGAGAAAATCAACTGTTGCGCCACAATGACGCCAATAAAGGTTATGCGAGGATTTATTGATTGACTTATTGACTGCAAATGCATTACCACATTATATTTATGACTGTAAAACCACTCCCTTCAATACACCGAACCAACATCTGTTGTCCAGTAAGAGAGAACATAGACCAGAACTCACCTTGTTGCCAGGCAACCACGAGTTTTTTCTTGGCCGCGTCTTCCGGTGTATCTCCAGGGCAGGGGAAGCCGGGCTGGATTTCAAAAGGCCCCGTTACTATGGTAACGGAATGATTCGATTAGAGATAACATTAACAAGTTAGTGTTTGTCTTTCAATTTATTATACAACTAAATATCATCTTATGAAATAGGTAATACAAACTATTACTATACCTATATACACGCATGAATGTTAAAAGTTAACTCAAATACGGAATGAAGGAAATAAACTGGTTTAAATTAAACAGGCATGGTTTCATATTTTAATATTTTCATCAAACAAATAATGACGTTTCAAGCCCACATCCAATCAGTATTATTATTACTAAAATGTTTAGTTGACTTAAAACTTGAAAAATCGCAAATACTCTACTACTGAGAACTTTGTAAATAAACACAAAAGTTTCAACCAGACGGGGTTTGAACCCACATCTATCAGCCTAGCCATACCTGCGGAACAACCAAAGGCGTCGTAGCTGAGGGCGTTGTCTGTGAGGACTTTGAAGGTATCCACAGCTGACGGGGCTGATCCATTCCTCGTTAATCCACATCCACAGCTGATCTGCCTCACGCACGCTGCTTTATCCAGTAAGTTTCTACACAATAAATATATATTTACACAATAAACATATATTTACACAATAAACATATATTTACACAATAAACATATATTTACACAATAAACATATATTTACACAATAAACATATATTTACACAATAAACATATATTTACACAATAAACATATATTTACACAATAAACATATAATTACACAATAAACATATATTTACACAATAAACATATATTTACACAATAAACATATATTTAATTTTTTATGCTTTCTGGATCTCCTTCGTTACTTAAATAGGCTAAAACGTGCTCTTTATTTAGGTTGAAACCAGTACCGGTGCCAGGCAAAACTTATTAAAACGCCCCATTCCACGCAAATTAATTTCTAAAACATTCTTATAAGAAAACTATTAATTTAAAGTAGCATATTAATTTATTATCAATTGCATACACGTTAAAAGGAGACATCAAAATCAAATTTTTACTTGCCTCCACCCCCCCCCCTCCCCACCCCAGGTAAAAAAAAAGTCTGGGAAAAAAAACATAGAAAAACAATAACAGTTCTTGTACTGTTGGCTCTCTGCAGACCTCCCAAGGTGAGTTCCAGAACGGAACGTACCTGTTTTAAGCTTGACTGTCTTTAGTTAGAATTGTAAAATGTCTATATTGTGCGATTATGAAACGATTTTTTTTTAAATAAAAGGTTATAAATGTTATAGATTCCAGTCTACAATTGTTATGTATGAATTCTTTAGGAGAGGTTGAAAAATATGAAAAATGTATTGCAATCTACAACGGCTACTGATGTATTTGTTTTTTTAACTTGATAATGATAAAAAAACCTAACAAACTATTTTGTTTAGCTTCTGCTCTTAATAATTTTTACAATAGCAAATAATAACTTAAATTTGTATTTATAAGTAAGCGGTCAACCAAAGGTGCAGGAATTTGAAATGAATGTTAAGTTAAGCAACAAATTATCTCCCATTTCGAAACCCAAAAACCAAAATTTCATTCAAGGGAAATAACTTTCACAAGAATAACTAAATTAACCTAGTGTAACTAAGACATGCTTGAAAAACACAATAAAACGCTTTAAATGTCATTAAGTAATAATTATAACAAATATTTTATATTATCTATGTAAACGTGTCAAAAGAATATATTTTACTCATTGACTACTTAACAGTAGACTTTATTTGAAAGTCGTGCATGGTAACTTTATAACATACTTCTAGTCAATTTACTGACATTCTATTATCGGCTAAGCTACGTACACTAAAAATATTACTTAATTTTGGATCCCCTAAAAAAAGGGACGCCTTTCAAAAAAATCAAATACGGGTAACTGTTTAAGATAATGCTTTAATTATTGATTAAATATTAAAAATAAATATAATTAGAAAAACAAACAAAAAAATACCAGCCTATATACTATTATAAATTAATACTTTAAGAGTGGTAATATTGATTCATAAAAAACTAAAGATTGTTCAACTATAGAATGCCTACGTTTTTACTTTCTCGTATATACGAAGTATAGAGAAAGTCTTGTAATAGTGAAAAAAAAATCGAGATTTTTACAAATCTCGACGTTTTACACCTCACTGATACGGAAAAACATAATTTTTCAATCTTGTCCGTATGTCTGTGTGTGTGTGTGTGTCCGTGTGTAAACACGATAACTTGAGTACCGTTACAGCTAGGTTGATGAAATTTTATATATAAGTATTTTATCAAAATCGTAGATCCGTATCAACTTTTGAGCGATTTCCAATAACCAGAAGTGGTACTTTTCCTACTTTGAATTTTTCAAAAGCCTATAATTTGAGTACTATTTCAGATAGATAAATGAAATTTCACATGTAAGTAAACGATCTAATTCTCTACCTTCTGTTGAATTTTGAGTAATTTCCGTTGACCAGAAGTAGTAATTTACGCTACTTCCGATTTCTCAAAAAACTAATGTAAATTTTAAAAGTACTAATAATATTGCGCACTATTATGCACTTTTTTATTTGGCGTTCACTTGGTGTGCAATTAATTTGTCTACGAGATTGTATTCTATTTTTAAAACTTTAACTATTTAAAATGGATTAAAAATCATGTCTATAGCACGAGTTCCCATCCCCTGTTATTTTATATAAAAATATTCGAGAAAGTTTAGGGGAGATCACTCCCGGTTTATTTTGTAGTGTGTTCCGTCCTGAATTGCAATAATCTAACTTACGATAAACTCGAATACTCGATATACTCTACTACATTCACAACACATATCTAACTTCGATACCTAAACATAACTAAATACGATTCTCCAGAATTACGACACCACTTCGCTTAACTTCACCAAGCTCTACAAACGATACTCCCAATCGATAACGATTTAACTGGACCTACTACTACACGTTAACAGCCAACACACTTAGATACCTTAATACCACAAGACTCGATAGTCCCGAACTCCAGAACTACGATACCTAATCACCTACATTCTCATTTCTCTACTACCAATCAGATTGTACTAGATCTTCAACTACACAACTAAAGTAAAAAAAATTCGATACTTTGAACGCCTCGTCATTACAAAACTCTATTCACCAGAACAGATTTCTAATTCAAAGTCAGAGAAAACGAGACTTACAAGCCCTATAAAAACCAAAATTGTACGTGTTTTGGAACGACCCGTCATGTGCTGGATGCAATCACTAAATCAACATTAAAATTAGATAACCGTTTGAAATGTTCGAAATTTAAATTACGAATATATTTAATCGTTTTCTACATCAATTATGTGACACGAAACTAAAAAGGCAAAGTTACTGGTAAAAAGCGACCCGACCTTTCCAAATTAGGGAGGTTGGGATGCTTTTTCACCATCGCGAATAAATATAGGCCTATATAGACCTACTTTTGGGGTGGGGGGCGCAAAAATTCAGAGTTTGTCCTGGGCGCCGAAATAGATCGCTACTCCTTTGTATATTACCATCTATAGTTTATAAAAGATAATCAAAGTTATTAATTATTAGGTACTTTTTGATAATAGCTATTAAACCTTTTTGCGCCCCCCCTAGGTATGGCGCACAAGGCGACCGCCTAATTCACCTTATATGTAGCGCCGGCCCTGGTTGAAACCAGTTTTAAAAAATTCTTTTTCCTAATATAAATTGTCTTTACACAATATAAATTTTATGCCCTGGTTCATATGGTCTTGTGTCAGTTAATATTACAATTTTCAATATTTGTGACATATTTAAAAATGGTACCGAAACTGATGACTCTTTCAAATAACTCAAAATTGAAACTTGTTAATACATTAATATAAAAATTAAGCTATATTTCCAAACCAACGTCTACCTACAATTATTATTTTCAAAATGGACGACTTACATACAAGCTGTCCTAACTAGCTGACTTACATACAAGCTGTCCTAACTAGCTGACTTACATACAAGCTGTCCTAACTGACTTACATACAAGCTGTCCTAACTAGCTGACTTACATACAAGCTGTCCTAACTGACTTACATACAAGCTGTCCTAACTGACTTACATACAAGCTGTCCTAACTGACTTACATACAAGCTGTCCTAACTGACTTACATAAAAGCTGTCCTAACTGACTTACATACAAGCTGTCCTGTGCGGGTCCTCCCCATTGCCTGCTGGCCTGCCCAGCACCGCGTCACACGGCTGTAGCGGAGCTGTGTTGTTACACAGCCGCTTGTCTAGAGATGTGTAGTTGATGTGTTGGTCAGTGTTTTGTCTTAATTGGTGTAATGATTGCTTAATAACATATTAATGACTAACGTATGGACACTTTACACTTTAAAGCTTGAATGCATGTGGTCTATTTATAGAATTGTTGTAAAATACGAACTTTCATTTCAATGAAAAAAAACTCACCGAAGCAGTTAATGACCGGTGTGGGTGGAATAACTGAAATGATTTAAACATGAGCATTTACATGTAAAATATTAAACTTTCATGTACATACAATAACATACATCTTTTATCATCAAACTAACAGCATTTCCGTCGTTTATATTTTTATATCTAACGGGTGAAGATGAGAGTTCCAATCTACTGTTATCAGACGACCAATAGAAAATGTAAAAAGTTTTACACAGTAGATTTACAAACACACACACACACACAAACACACACATACACATAGACACATACATACATTTACACACACATACACACAAACATACACACACATACACACAAACATACACACACAAACACACACACACACATACACACACATTTACACACATACACACACATTTACACACATACACACACATTCACACACACATATACACACATACACACATACACACATACACACACATACACACACAAACACACACATACACACACAAACACACACATACACACACAAACACACTCTCACATACAAGCACATAGCCAACAATAATGAAAATTTAATTGCATTCCCTTGCCATAAAACACCTGGCCAGTGACCAAAGTGACTTCTTCTACTTTATACAGCACCCCCCTTTCCCCCCCCCCCCCCACACACACGTAAATCACCGACCACATGACATACTCGCAACTGGTTCATAACACTCCCAGCCATCAGCATTCGACCTTGTGACCTATTGGCCAACGGCCAATAACATCCCAACACACCACCAACCGACCAAGTGACCCTAACACCCCACCCACCCCCACCCCCACCAACCGACCACGTGACCTACTGACCACTGGTGCCTAACACCCCCACCCACCACCAACCGACTACGTGACCTACTGACCACTGGTGCCTAACACCCCCACCCACCACCAACCGACTACGTGACCTACTGACCACTGGTGCCTAACACCCCCACCCACCCCCACCCACCAAGAACAACCGACCACGTGACCTACTGACCACGTGACCTACTGACCACGTGACCTACTGACCACGTGACCTACTGACCACGTGACCTACTAACCACGTGACCTACTGACCACTGGTGCCACACACACTGTCCAGCGTCTGGCGCTTGCTGGCCAGGACCTGAGAGAAGTGGCTGTGTAGAGTTCCACACGCGCACGTGATGTTCTCCAGACACACGATCTCGTCAGACACGGCACTGACAGGACAAAATGTGACATGTGACATGTGTCATAGAACAAAATGTGACATGTGACAGAGAACAAAGTGTGACATGTGGCATGTGTCAGAGAACAAAGTGTGACATGTTGCATGTGTCAGAGAACAAAGTGTGACATGTTGCATGTGTCATAGAACAAAGTGTGAAATGTGACATGTGTCAGAGATCAAAGTGTGACATGTGTCAGAGAACAAAGTGTGACATGTGACAGTCAGAGAACAATGTGTGACATGTGTCAGAGAACAAAGTGTGACATGTGAGATGTGACATGTGTCAGAGAACGAAATGATACATGTGACATGTGACAGACTACAAAGTGCGACATTTCACATGTGACAGAGAACAACGTGTAACATGTGATATGTGTCAGATACGAATTGTGACATGTGATAGAGAAAAATATCTGTGAAATGTGATATACGACAAAAAAATAACTGTGACATGTGACAATTAGGGAACACTAACAAGGTTTGACCAACTATGTGTAAAAGTCGAAGAACAAATTGTGACAAAAAGTGTGTATGTGTGATACTGACAGAACAAAATGTGACACATAGCATGCCGCAACAATGACAGTGGCGTAAGCAGGGGGGTTAGGGGGTCATAACCTCCCCATAGACCCATCAGTATATATATAAAGTATGAGGGGGGGTGCAAATCGAAAGTTTGAGGGGGGGTGCAAATCGAAAGTTTGAGGGATGGAGTGCAAATCGAAAGTTTGAGCGGGGTGGGGTGCAAATCGAAAGCTTGTCCCCGGGTAAAAATTGGACCCCCCCCCCCCTTGAGACGATCCTGGCTACGCCACTGAACAAGGAAACCATAAAAACGGAGAAATGGAGTGCTGAATAAAAACATATTGTGTCCAAGATATCAACTCTACTTTACCTGCTCCTTGGTTGAATTTAATTAACAAATTAATTTTAAAAACTACTTTGAACCCTCCCACTCCTAATGATCTGACCTTGTGAACTTTAATGCACTTCATGTACTCACCGACAGAGGGCGTACAGGTCCTTGATGTTGAGGGCCGCTGACGCCCTCTCGTCATACAGGGACATGCACCTGACCACACCTGGACATTGCACTTCCTCCGTCAGTGCAAACGGCTCTAAGGGAGATGGTGTACAATTGTAATCGAAACTTTGATTGTTAGGTGAACTTGTAAGCGAGATATGAATAGCTTAGTAAACTTATAATAGAAGTATCGACAGCTTAGAGAACTTGAATTCGAAGTACCGATACCTTGGTCAGATTTGTATCAATAGCTTAGCGTAGTATCGATACCTTGGTAAAATTGTAACAAAAGTATGGATAGCTAGGTGGATTTGTAATCAAAATATCGATAGCTTGGTAAAAATGGAATCGATGTATAAGTAGTTTAATAAAGTTGTAATAGAAAAATCGACAGCTTTGTATTTGGAGTATCGATACCTTGTTAATTTTGCAATTCAAGTATAGACGGCAAATGAAAGCTTGGTAAAGGTTTAATAAAAACTGCCCATAGCAAGTTAACATTTGAACCGAACTGCCATTAACCTTGTAATCCCCTAAAAGATTATACGATTTAAAACTATGTTGATATCTATTTGTTAAGCGAATATTTTAACTTTTTTTTGTGTTGTACGTTACTTATAATTCATGTCGTCATACAACGACGTCATACAGTGGCGTACGCAGGGGGGTTAGGGGGGGGGGGGTCTTAACCCCCCCCCCCATAGACCCCTCGGTATATATATAAAAAGTATGAGGGGGGTGCAAATCGAAAGTTTGAGGGGGGGGGGGGGGGTGAAAATCGAAAGTTTGTCCCCAGGTAAAAATTGGAACCCCCCCCCCCTTGAGAAGATCCTGGCTACGCCACTGACGTCATACATACTGACCTGTGGCTGACGTCAGTTTAATCACTTTCTTATCAGCCGTTACGTTCTTGTCACCTGCAACAGAATTTTCAGATAGGGTCTTTTAATTTCCTTAATTAAATGAAACTTCAGGACAAATGAAAACAATTGAACCACTTCAAAGAATCTTCTTATTAACAAAATAATATCAAAATAACGGAAATGAATGAAAAAATGCAATGAATTCACAGAAAGTTGAACATTCGGTAGAGTACAAAATGAAACAATTTGTAGTTATGTTTTTTACCTGGGCAGGGAAACCCCTTCTCCCCAGCTGGGAACACCACACCTGTCAAACATATAGGTTAACAGTTACCGGCGAGGTGCAGGTAGATGTTACATATGACTATAACAGTGAAATGTTGGTAGATTGTATCTTGGGAGTGTGTGAGATTGCATCAGGGAGACAGTGGCTGTGCGCATGCGCGAAGGGAACAAGTGAAGAGGAGGCAAGAATATGGCGTAGCTTGAGTGAACACGCTGCCTGTGTGAAAACAAAATAAATATGAAAAACTGCAAAAGAAGGCTTGTCTTTTGATTCTGTATGTGTAATATAAAAGGTAGGAGAAAGGCCTGTGACAATGACATATGTACTTTACTGAGTGAAAAGAAGTGCCTCAATTAGACCTACCACTGATATATAACCGTATACAAAACAGGGCCTACCACTGATATATATATGTAACCGTATATTAACTTCTCCTACCACTGATATATAACCATATATCAACTGGACCTACCACTGGTATATAACCGTTTATCAACATGATCTACCACATATGTAACCGTATATCAAATGGACCTACCACTGTTATATAACCGAATACCATCTGGACCTACCACTGATATATTAAACCGTATATCAACTGGACCTACCAATAATATATAACCGTATATCAACTGGACCTACCACTTATATAACCGTATATCAACTGTACCTACCACTGTTATATACCCGTATATCAACTGTACCTACCACTGTTATATACCCGTATATCAACTGTACCTACCACTGTTATATACCCGTATATCAACTGTACCTACCATTGTTATATACCCGTATATCAACTGTACCTACCATTGTTATATACCCGTATATCAACTGTACCTACCATTGTTATATACCCGTATATCAACTGTACCTACCATTGTTATATACCCGTATATCAACTGTACCTACCATTGTTATATACCCGTATATCAACTGTACCTACCATTGTTATATACCCTATATCAACTGGACCAACCACTGATATATAACCGTATATCAACATGACCTACCACTGTACTGAGTGCAGTTCTGCTTGGTGTCAAAAGCGAACCTTGACATGGCCACTGTGGTGTAGATGTCCTGCCTATGGTAGAACCCACACTGGCAGACTAGGTCACTGTAGCAGTTGATGTAGGTCACCATGTGCCTGTGGATTTGTTGAGAAACTTTAGCAACTTACCGAATATGTTTTAATTAACGCGAACTTTTGAAATAGGCAAGGCATAACTAAAGATAGTAAATGCAGCTTCAATGAAGAGAAGTTTACAGCTATACTAAAAGGATTGGAGGACAATCATCCAAGAGAAGGCTACAGGTCCACAATTTTACCTGCATACTTGCTCAGGGCTGGTTGCCGTGGCAACGTTTGCCTGTAGTTCCATGTCGCACTGGACGCCAGGCTGTTTGAGGCTGCACGTGCCCCCACAGTTAACCTCGAGCATGGGTGCGCTGAACTCACTCACTGAAACAAAACATGAACTCACTCACTGAAACAAAACATGAACTCACTCACTGAAACAAAACATGAACTCACTCACTGAAACAATACATGAACTCACTCACTGAAACAAAACATGAACTCACTCACTGAAACAAAACATGAACTCACTCACTGAAACAAAACATGAACTCACTCACTGAAACAAAACATGAACTCACTCACTGAAACAAAACATGAACTCACTCACTGAAACAATACATGAACTCACTCACTGAAACAAAACATGGACTCACTCACTGAAACAAAACATGAACTCACTGAAACAAAACATGAACTCACTCACTGAAACAAAACATGAACTCACTGAAACAAAATATGAACTCACTCACTGAAACAAAACATGAACTCACTCACTGAAACAAAACATGAACTCACTCACTGAAACAAAACATGAACTCACTGAAACAAAACATGAACTTACTCACTGAAACAAAATATGAACTCACTCACTGAAACAAAACATGAACTCACTCACTGAAACAAAACATGAACTCACTCACTGAAACAAAACATGAACTCACTCACTGAAACAAAACATGAACTCACTCACTGAAACAAAACATGAACTCACTCACTGAAACAAAACATGAACTCACTCACTGAAACAAAACATGAACTCACTCACTGAAACAAAACATGAACTCACTCACTAAAACAATACATGAACTCACTCACTGAAACAAAACATGAACTCACTCACTGAAACAAAACATGAACTCACTCACTGAAACAAAACATGAACTCACTCACTGAAACAAAACATGAACTCACTCACTGAAACAAAACATGAACTCACTCACTGAAACAATACATGAACTCACTCACTGAAACAAAACATGGACTCACTCACTGAAACAAAACATGAACTCACTGAAACAAAACATGAACTCACTCACTGAAACAAAACATGAACTCACTGAAACAAAATATGAACTCACTCACTGAAACAAAACATGAACTCACTCACTGAAACAAAACATGAACTCACTCACTGAAACAAAACATGAACTCACTGAAACAAAACATGAACTTACTCACTGAAACAAAATATGAACTCACTCACTGAAACAAAACATGAACTCACTCACTGAAACAAAACATGAACTCACTCACTGAAACAAAACATGAACTCACTCACTGAAACAAAACATGAACTCACTCACTGAAACAAAACATGAACTCACTCACTGAAACAAAACATGAACTCACTCACTGAAACAAAACATGAACTCACTCACTGAAACAAAACATGAACTCACTCACTGAAACAAAACATGAACTCACTCACTGAAACAAAACATGAACTCACTGAAACAAAACATGAACTCACTCACTGAAACAAAACATGAACTTACTGAAACAAAACATGAAATCACTCACTGAAACAAAAACATGAACTCACTGAAACAAAACATGAACTCACTCACTGAAACAAAACATGAACTCACTCACTGAAACAAAACATGAACTCACTCACTGAAACAAAACATGAACTCACTCACTGAAACAAAACATGAACTCACTGAAACAAAACATGAACTCACTCACTGAAACAAAACATGAACTCACTCACTGAAACAAAACATGAACTTACTGAAACAAAACATGAACTCACTCACTGAAACAAAACATGAACTCACTCACTGAAACAAAACATGAACTCACTCACTGAAACAAAACATGAACTCACTCACTGAAACAAAACATGAACTCACTCACTGAAACAAAACATGAACTCACTCACTGAAACAAAACATGAACTCACTCACTGAAACAAAACATGAACTCACTGAAACAAAACATGAACTCACTCACTGAAACAAAACATGAACTCACTCACTGAAACAAAAAATGAACTCACTGAAACAATACATGAACTCACTCACTGAAACAAAACATGAACTCACTCACTGAAACAAAACATGAACTCACTGAAACAAAACATGAACTCACTCACTGAAACAAAACATGAACTCACTCACTGAAACAAAACATGAACTCACTCACTGAAACAAAACATGAACTTACTCACTGAAACAAAACATGAACTCACTTACTGAAACAAAACATGAACTCACTCACTGAAACAAAACATGAACTCACTCACTGAAACAAAACATGAACTCACTCACTGAAACAAAACATGAACTCACTCACTGAAACAAAACATGAACTCACTCACTGAAACAAAACATGAACTTACTCACTGAAACAAAACATGAACTCACTCACTGAAACAAAACATGAACTCACTCACTGAAACAAAACATGAACTCACTCACTGAAACAAAACATGAACTCACTCACTGAAACAAAACATGAACTCACTCACTGAAACAAAACATGAACTCACTCACTGAAACAAAACATGAACTCACTCACTGAAACAAAACATGAACTCACTCACTGAAACAAAACATGAACTCACTGAAACAAAACATGAACTTACTCACTGAAACAAAATATGAACTCACTCACTGAAACAAAACATGAACTCACTCACTGAAACAAAACATGAACTCACTCACTGAAACAAAACATGAACTCACTGAAACAAAACATGAACTCACTCACTGAAACAAAACATGAACTCACTCACTGAAACAAAACATGAACTCACTCACTGAAACAAAACATGAACTCACTCACTGAAACAAAACATGAACTCACTGAAACAAAACATGAACTTACTCACTGAAACAAAACATGAACTCACTCACTGAAACAAAACATGAACTCACTCACTGAAACAAAACATGAACTCACTCACTGAAACAAAACATAAACTCACTCACTGAAACAAAACATGAACTCACTCACTGAAACAAAACATGAACTCACTCACTGAAACAAAACATGAACTCACTCACTGAAACAAAACATGAACTTACTCACTGAAACAAAACATGAACTCACTCACTGAAACAAAACATGAACTCACTCACTGAAAGAAAACATGAACTCACTCACTGAAACAAAACATGAACTCACTCACTGAAACAAAACATGAACTCACTCACTGAAACAAAACATGAACTCACTCACTGAAACAACACATGAACTCACTCACTGAAACAAAACATGAACTCACTCACTGAAACAAAACATGAACTCACTCACTGAAACAAAACATGAACTCACTCACTGAAACAAAACATGAACTCACTGAAACAAAACATGAACTCACTCACTGAAACAAAAACATAGGTAAATATTTAACAATTTGAGGAAATGTATTGTTGCTGTAAGGTCCATACGTGTTTGACACTGACGAAGTACTCGGTGTTTAAACCTGTGCCATGTACTCATGTGTTGTACACTGACCAACTCACCTGTTTTACACGAAATACTCACCTGTTTTACACGAAATACTCACCTGTTTTACACCTGTTTTACACTGAAATACACGCCTGTTTTACACTTAAATAATCATATGTTTTACACTGAAGTACTCACATGTTTTACACTGAAGTACTCACATGTTTTACACTGAAGTACTCACATGTTTTACACTGAAGTACTCACATGTTTTACACTGAAGTACTCACATGTTTTACACTGAAGTACTCACATGTTTTACACTGTACTTGCATGTTTTACACTGAAGTACTCACATGTTTTACACTGAAGTACTCACATGTTTTACACTGTACTTACATGTTTTACACTGTACTCACACGTTTTACACTGTACTTACATGTTTTACACTGGGCCACGTATTCCTTCTTCTCGAAGTTGTTGACGGCATCAGCCGCCGGCTCCTCCTTGAGCTGGCACTCGCAGACTTTAGACTCGAAACACTTGAAGAAGGTCGTGAAGGTGCTGGCACAATAGATCATTCATTCGTTATTGAAAAGGCGTCAATAGACACTCGTGAGACATTTCTATACATACGCTTTGAATAAGCTAGGGAAAAGAACTCCAGATCAATGTGAAAGGGAAGCAACTCATTGAGGTGAGAGTATACCTGATTAATAATACATTCTTGAATTTGTGTCTTGATATAAAAATATACGAGAGAAATTTTGTGAACCTTATGTGAGAGATTTTTTTTTTTCATTTGTGTTAATTTTTCGATTTGTGACAAATTAATGATAGTCTGTGACATTTAAGTGACAATAGCTTACCCACAAAAGGCTGTAAAGTTTTTGTTAAAGGTGGACATGATGGCCGCAGCATCACGTGACTTGAAGCAAGTCTCCAGGGCCGGACACTTCTGGATCAGGCCTTGTATGACGGGGGCTGGGGGAGACATGGGGGCTGTATTATGACTTTACTTAGTCTTTACTGCTACGTTAAAGTTAAGCATATAAGTCGCTTTAAGTTAACAACCTAGCTTCACCCATCCACCCAGATTTTGGACCTACCTCCCAGTTACACCCAGATTTAGCACCTACCTCCTTGTTACACCCAGATTTAGCACCTACCTCCTTGCTACACCTCAGAATTAGCACCTACCTCCCAGTTACACCCAGATTTAGCACCTACCTCCCAGTTACACCCAGATTTAGCACCTACCTCCCAGCTACACCCCAGATTTAGCACCTACCTCCCTATTACAACACCCAGATTTAGCACCTACCTCCCAGCTACACCCCAGATTTAGCGCCTACCTCCCTATTACAACACCCAGCTACACCCCAGATTTAGCACCTACCTCCCTGTTAAAACACCCAGAATTAGCACCTACCTCCCAGTTACACCCAGATTTAGCACCTAACTGCCTGTTACACCCCAGATTTAGCACCTACCTCCCTGTTAAAACACCCAGAATTAGCACCTACCTCCCAGTTACACCCAGATTTAGCACCTAACTGCCTGTTACACCCCAGATTTAGCACCTACCTCCCTGTTAAAACACCCAGAATTAGCACCTACCTCCCAGCTACACCCCAGATTTAGCACCTACCTCCCTATTACAACACCCAAATTTAGCACCTACCTCCCAGCTACACCCCAGATTTAGCACCTACCTCCCTATTACAACACCCAGATTTAGCACCTACCTCCCAGCTACACCCCAGATTTAGCACCTACCTCCCTATTACAACACCCAAATTTAGCACCTACCTCCCAGCTACACCCCAGATTTAGCACCTACCTCCCTATTACAACACCCAGATTTAGCACCTACCTCCCAGCTACACCCCAGATTTAGCACCTACCTCCCTGTTAAAACACCCAGAATTAGCACCTACCTCCTTGTTACACCCAGATTTAGCACCTACCTCCTTGCTACACCTCAGAATTAGCACCTACCTCCCAGTTACACCCAGATTTAGCACCTACCTCCCCGTTAAAACACCCAGATTTAGCACCTACCTCCCCGTTAAAACACCCAGATTTAGCACCTACCTCCCCGTTAAAACACCCAGATTTAGCACCTACCTCCCGTTGTATTCTGTACCACAGGAAAGTTGTTGTCCTTGCCTGTGTCACGATCAACGCAGGTGATCCCAGGTTTTTGCGGGTAGACAAGTTTATCTGGTTGAAATCAATCAAATGTTTCATGTTTTAGTAACATTGCATAAATGTGCAGGTATTCGTTAAGTAATACGGTTACTCAATCGCAAAAATGTGATTTTCATATTATCACTCCTTAATGAACAATTCTACTATAGAACTAGAATCAACTTTTCAAATTACAACCCTCACTCTTCTCCCCCTTTAATGTACATCTTTTACTTAAAACTCTTGCAGTAATTCCCCCTTTGATTAACATTTCGCAGTTATCCCCTTTTGATGAACATCTTTTACTTACAACTCTCGCAGTTATCCCCCTTTGAAGAACATCTTTTACTTACAACTCTCGCAGTTATTCCCCTTTGATGAACATCTTTTACTTAGAACTCTCGCAGTTATCCCTCTTTGATGAACATCTTTTACTTACAGCTCTCGCAGTTATCCCCCTTTGATGAACATCTTTTACTTACAACTCTCGCAGTTATCCCCCTTTGATGAACATCTTTTACTTACAACTCTCGCAGTTATCCCCCTTTGATGAACGTCTTTTACTTACAACTCTCGCAGTTATCCCCCTTTGATGAACATCTTTTACTTACAACTCTCGCAGTTATCCCCCTTTGATGAACATCTTTTACTTACAACTCTCGCAGTTATCCCCCTTTGATGAACGTCTTTTACTTACAACTCTCGCAGTTATCCCCCTTTGGTGAACATATTTTACTTACAACTCTCACAGTTATCCCTCTTGAAGTAGTACAAGTTTCTCATGATCTCCTTGTAGGCCTGAGACAGCATGAAGCTGTCACTGGGGTACTGGCAGGCACATAGAGCCTGATCTGTGCATTGGGCGTAGTCAAGTCTGCTCCTGGGAAGGTGGGGGGGGGGGGGGGGGGGGGGCACGTCAATCAAAACATGCACGTGAGATTGGGTCAAATGATTAGTGTACTTAAGCATGCACATTAATTTAATGGGTGTCAAAGTTTTAATTTTTGAGTTGTTGAGATTGTATAAAAATGTTTGTTTATATGGTGCGTTGATGTCGTTTTTAAAAATGTAGTTTTGTCAAACACACGTATGGAAATTTTAATATTTACTCAATAGCAGGAACAGATGTTTTTCAACGTTTGTTTAACTGTCGTGAGGCAGTGAATCATGTTAACTGCAATAATACAGTGGCTAACAGCCTAGAGCTGTTTTATATTGTATGATGCTGTTTCAGACTGCTGACTAACTGTAACTTTCCTATATTGTATGATAGATGTCGTATTATGGCTGTCGGCCTAAAGCTATCGTACATAGTTTGGTTATTGTCTTATTATGGCTGACTGCCTAAAGCTGACAACATCCACGAATGCCCAGACAACCACCAACTACCAGACAACCACCAACTACCAGACAACCACCAACTACCAGACAACCACCAACTACCAGACAACCACCAACTACCAGACAACCACCAACTACCAGACAACCACCAACTACCAGACAACCACCAACTACCAGACAACCACCAACTACCAGACAACCACCAACTACCAGACAACCACCAACTACCAGACAACCACCAACTACTAGACAACCACCAACTGCTAGACAACCACCAACTGCCAGACAACCACCAACTGCAAGACTTACTTGCAGACCTCCTCCATGTTGTCGCCGGCGGCACTAACGGAACTGTCGAACACGCTCCGGCACTGGCCAAGCTGCTGTGCGTTCATGCATGCCGTCGTCAGGGACGGTGCCACGGCTGGTTCCTGTTTACTTGATGGGTCAGCCTGACCCAGGACGGACGCTGGGAAACGTAAATCAGTTTTAAAACATCTTATGCAATCCGGCCCATATGCAGAAAATAAAGAAGAACTATAGCGGCAGAATAAAAGGCTGAGCAATAATTGTTTTATTGTCTACTTTTCTTGTGATCCTGCAACATTTCAGAGCTTTATTTCCGGGGTGTAAATTATAGATTGTAGAAAGTGTTAGTGGATGCGGCATGTTCCACAAGGATTCTAACTCCGGACACAAAGTAATTATTTACACACCTACCCTATCTTAGGTCATATTACACATGTTAACTTACATTACATTCATTGAGACACCTCTCACACCCAATAGCCCCTAAAACACACAACTCCACATACTAGACAGTACCTAGCTATTCCCTATTACTCGATATGAAGCCAGCTACATCAAAATCTATCATTGTGTGCACGCACACTGTCGATACATGATCTAAGCTTGACAAAAACAAATGTCGCACTTCTGTGTATAATAGTGTATATAATTCTCTGATTCAGCTTGATGCAGTATTACTACTAAAAGTAATTGGTTTATTATCATAGAGATCGTTGATACCGATATTTTGAATCGCACCTGGATAAGAAAAGTACGTTTTTTTATGTTTAGGGTCGTCAATACCTCACCCCGAAAAAGCAGTTCCCCCCGCCCCTCCCCCCAGGTGTGACGTCACCGGTAGTTTGTTTACTGCAACAACAGGTCATAATCTTTCGCATTTATAATGTTGTCTAGGCAACATCACATACCGAATATATATGTTTGTAGCTTGAATAAAATTTAAATATTTAAAATAATATGCCAGTCTATTTTTGTGTATTAAACAAAAGAAAAAATGCATAAATTATAGGATACACTGGCCAGTAATGAAAGCTAACAAATGAAATATTGTTGAGAAGATAATAATTCGAGTTAACGCCCTTTAGTAGACTCAGATACTTGTCAAATGTTTGAATACAAACAAGCCATTAATTCTGCCCAACTAGCTGAGGTCTATCTCACCAATCTAGATGTCCACCCTGCTACACCCTGGGGCTTGAATCACAAATGGTTTGTTTTTATGGGTCTCCTGGGACGCTAATCTGCTGGATGAGAGAGAGTTATCCCCCATCAAAGAGAACCCTTGTAGTGATCTTATCTTGACTAATGTTTCTGTTGTTTGTCCTAGGAAGACGATGAAGCAGAAAATTGTCTAGGGTTAAATGTCTTCATCTTTTTTTTTTATGTCGTATGATGTGAGCATTTCATGAAACCTTTGTCATATATTTGTGTAGTTTCTTTGAATTAAAATAAATAGCAACATATGGTGTTTTAATTGGCAAATATTTTGAGAGTTTCTATCGATTCCTTTAACCGACAACATCTGGGGATAGAGTTAACACATTCTGCAATCGTTAACGTTTTGACCCTCACGACATTATCATCCAGATAAAAAAAAAAGCTTCTCTTTGCTTCATGAACCGACCAGTCTTGAGAAACCAAACCAAAACTTTGTTTATATTGATTTCATCGAGAAAGAACACCATGCAAGTGTAAAAATTAAAGTAAATATCCCTTTCAAACCTGGATGTCCATGGGACAAGTGAAGTAGAGTTCACTTGTTTCTGTGACCTCGGCATATAGAGATAGTGTTGTCAGCACTATGCTCAGCCGCCTTTACTTTCCCTAACGCGAGTTAATTACCCATCAGAGTTGGATTCGAACTCGAGACTTACGGGTTAGCAGTCCAGCACTCTACCGCTAGACCACTCCGTCCCCGACGCAGGCCTAAGTCATGTAAAGAATGAAAGCGGGCACGAATGTTGACAACTGAGATGTTGACTGGAACTTGAAAGTTGTTAGAAATCAGAAAAGGAAATTTTGTAATATAATTAACCACGAAATATATATTTTACTCTACCTTGATCTGATAGTATGAAAGTATAAAAGAAGGAAAAAGCATACAAAAATATATAGCTACCCCCCCCTACACCCACCACCACCACCACCAACACTCAATACACACAGATAAAACTTAATTAATGAATTGTGTCGAATTTGTACACTATATTACTATACTTCACATGTTAAAATGAATTTTCACTTTAACTGTATAGATACTAAAACGGTATAAATACTTTTTAATTTTAAATGTGTTACAAAAAGGAATTTTATCCTCAGTAAACACAAATATAAGACTGCACAACATATTTCTGTACTCATTCTTTCATGTGAAATAAAATTCAAGAGTATAAAATTTTTTACTTACAAACCAGTAAACCGAATGTGAATGCCTGCATCAAACCCATCTTGCAACTAACTAGCTACTGACAAATCCTTGATTCACGAAGAACAAATAAAGAAAGATAATCCAAAACCAAGGGAGGCAATCCACGAATTGTAAATTTCTTGACGTATAATCAGTTTTCTACTTGGCAAGGTGGGGTTTGTTAAATTATTCTGTAACAAAAAATGTGATGATCTGAAGTTTAAATCCCAAAACTATCTTTGAAGTTTTGAACACGGTAGAAAGTTTGAATATTAAGATCTTTCATTCGAAAAATAAATCAAAATAAGTTACTTTCCTATTCCTCATAAAAAGGGTAATTTCTAAGAAAAAATGTCCGCATACCTAGTTCAACTGCACAAAACTTGACACTAGAAGTTTGACGTACCTTGTGGATGAGGCCATGTGTTACCTAGAGGCGGTGCGATCATCTCGGCCACGCCCTTCCATCCCAAGCGGTAGATGGGTGTGTGTGTGTGGGGGGGGGGGGGGGCGATACATAAAGCTTCCATCCCCTAAACTTTTGTTTTGTGTATTTGGCATTCCTCATGATGCCCCTTCCTATCCTGCTGTAATATTTTCATTTCTATAAAGTTTATTGCTAACTTTAGTAATTACATTTGTAATGTAGGCCTATTTTTCATGCACCATTCAACTCAAGGGAAATAAGAATGTCATATTTTTAAAGAAACGAATTATTCTTCGTTATAAAACCATTTTAAAAATGTAGACATTGCTTTTTACATACTATTAATGCACTAATTAAAACTATAAACTATTTGCGTATAATACAGTTGTTTTTTTTAAATCTAATTTTTAAATATAATTATTCGACATTCTCGCACAAATATTTTGACATGGTATTTTAAAAAAAAATCATTTATACGAGTCTGTTTCTGTGTACACCAGAAAGCACATAGTTATGATTTCACCCCGTACGTTGAAGCGAATCCATTACCGGGGCTGATTATGCATGCGTTGTGTTGTTTATGCTGTCCACGATGTTCAGTCTGTGTACGAGGACTCGGTCTACCTTTACACACAAAAAACACGGTTATGTCCCCGTGATGGACAGAACCCTGAGTGGTACACCGTCCACATTTGCATCTGGTCGGGAGCGACGCAGCAACAGGACACGACGGAGATTGACGGTGGGGGAAGACTGCGGCGGAGCTGCATAAGAAATTGATAGTTGAGGTGTTGTAATTTTTTAATTGATGGCAGGTTCTAAATAAAGGTTGGCGGTTGTTGTTTCTCTGTTATGTCATGTTTGGTATTTTCGTGTAAATAAAAAAAAAGCAGGTATATCGTGTGTTGGTGTTTGGTTTAGATTTATAATCTTTATTTAGGGATGAGGCTAGATTTGGGTTATGTATTGTTATCGTAGATTGCTATTTTTAGTATCAAAACACATGGCATAGGCAAAGAAGGACGTGGTCATTTTTAAAGGTGAGTGTGTGGTCAACCACACTCAGATGATTGTGTAATCATATCAACCCTCAAGTGCGGTTAACTTCATTCAAGTGATTATACAGTCAACCAGAGTTATTGTGTGCTCAATTACCGTCACGTGATTTGTGATCACACCTGTTTACAATAAGAGGAGCATGAAGAGAGAGGGAGAGAGGACGGAAAGAGGACAGAGAGAGGACGGAGTGTGAATGGAGAGTGGATGGAGAGAGGACGGAGAGGGGACGGAGAGAGGAGGGAGAGAGGATGGAAACTGGACGGAGAGAGGAGGGAGAGAGGATGGAAACTGGACGGAGAGAGGAGGGAGAGAGGACGGAAAGTGGATGGTGAGAGAATGGAGAGAGGATGGAGAGAGGATGGAGAGAGGATGGAGTGTGAATGGAGAGTGGATGGAGAGAGGGCAGAGAGAGGATGGAGAGAGGATGGAGAGAGGACGGAAAGAGCACGGAGAGAGGAGGGAGAGAGGACGGAGAGTGGATGGAGAGAGGACGGAGAGAGGATGGAGAGAGGACGGAGAGAGAATGGAGAGGACGGAGTGTGAATGGAGAGTGGATGGAGAGAGGGCAGAGAGAGGATGGAGAGACGAGGGAGAGAGGACGGAGAGAGGATGGAGAGAGGACGGAGAGAGAATGGAGAGGACGGAGTGTGAATGGAGAGTGGATGGAGAGAGGGCAGAGAGAGGATGGAGAGACGAGGGAGAGAGGACGGAGAGAGGACGGAGAGAGGACGGAGAAAGGAGGGAGAGAAGTCGGAGAGATGAAGGGAGTCCTCCTATGTTTGTCTCCAACAATCTTCCTTTGATTACAGCAGACTTGATCAGTCCATGTCCCAATCAGACATTCAAATCTGAGATATCTGATTGAGCATTTATAGGGTGGTTATGGCGTCCCTGGTTGTAATGTAGTTGTTGGGTGGGGGAGAGCTTCGTCTGTGGGGGGGGGGGGTTATTTAGTTCAGGTGTTTATTAAGCAGTTGACTTTGATAGTGATATGACCACTCATGTGTCCGATGGGTGTTACTTTTGGTGGTCATCATGTGTGAACCAGTGGCGGAACTAGGAAAAAAGGGCCACCCCGCAAAAAAATTTGTTGGGCCCTATAAATTATATATATATATATATATATATATATATATATATATATATATATATATATATATATATATATATATATATAAACTAAATACGAAAATATCATCGTAGAATAGGCCTACTCAATTCGGGCTTGTTCGAAATTTGAAAAAAATTAAAATTCTTAGTTCTTATTTTTAATTAAAGCATATTACAACAACACATCATTTGTGTAAGTGCTATTAGTCTGTTTTGAAATTCTCTGTTTCAATGTCTGACGAGTTGATTCCTATTACAAAGCGGTCAAAAAATTATGAAGCATGAAAGCTATGTATGTGTAATGGTTTCTCGCCATATGTTTATTTTTATTTTTTTTTTGTTTTTATATTATTAGTTTTTAATACATTTCCTTTTATATTATGTCATTCTTTATTTTGGGTTTTTTAAAATAATAATTAAGCGAAGTAATTGCTTTTTAATTTGTTTAGTGCTAAAAATAAGTTTTTTATTTAAGAGCACACATATTTCACTTTTTAAAAAAAGGGAAATAAGTCATGGAAGTGGTTTGAACGTTTCCCTGTCTTTAACACTACAACTCATGTAGCTATATATGTTTTTCCTTTCTGAAACAGCGATGTTAGATACTGTAGAACATCACTACTGTAGTAAATCTGTTGTTTTTTTGTTGCTTTTTTTTTTGCAAAAAAAAAAATAAAAAAAATTAACTTCTAAAACGTTGATTCAGGTAGGCTTTGGGCCCCTAAATGGCCTGGGCCCCCCCGCATTGCGGGGTCTGGCGGCACTGTAGTTCCGCCCCTGGTGTGAACACACATTCACTCATCGACGCCACGTATGCTCGCACATAAAGTATACAACTTCGGATATAGTGAAGTAAAACAACAACATGGCTCATCAACACCATGTATGCAGAACATAAAGTATCAGTCACACATTAACACAACTTGGGAAACACATAACGTATAACAACACACACACATAGAGACATCTTCTGACACACACATAATGTGTGATGAGAGATAGAACTCAATTCATGTAAAAACAATAATGTCATCCCTTTCCCTTCAGGGATAATGTATGCAGTCGAGTACAATCTATTTTTAGAGGTAGTTAATAAGTGTCTTATCGACTTGATGGAGGAGGTTTTTTAACCTTAAGAAATGGTTGTTATGGAGTCGCATGTAGCAATGGTAATAATATGCATTTTGTTGTTTTCTGCTAATTTAAATTCAAAAAGGAAAGTATGCGCTGTTCATGGGGTTTTTTTTTCCGTTGTTTCCGTTTTTTTTTAAAAGTGCGTTGAGTTCATTCCTACCTTGAGAGTGGGGTGGCGTAGGGAGGTGATTAAGTCTATTTTTGAAGGTTCATTTGGTTTTCTTGAATAAATATGTGTAGAGTAAAATATAAATTAATATACATAAGGACAGGCTGTTTACGGTATGAGGTTCCATTTTCACAGTTAAAAGATGACAATACGCAGTAAATATAAAACATTATACAAGCAAGTATATTGTTTGAGTGTGGATATATATATATATATATATATATATATATATATATATATATATATATATATATATATATATGTGTATATATATATGATTAATATATATTAATGTGGCTCATGTCAGGTATGGGCCCTGACGCCAATTTATCGTGTTCAGTAGCTCGACCACGATATCCCTTGAAATATTGCATCAATCAAAATATTTAAATACTGTTTTAGTCCTAAGATAATTAGCTTGAGTGCTACAATATATTTTACACAAAATATTATTCTTCGCTGAAAAATATTTTATAAATGAAAAGGTACATTTATCATGTTGTAAAAAAAAATCCTAAATAAATAACCCTGTTTATTTTGTGACGATAGTAGTTTCCCCTGTGTTTACAATTGTAAGACAAGCCTTGTAAATAAAGGTGAGTGGTACCTGTAGCAACACGCTGGCTACGGCCCCTTGTTGTGCACTTTTGTCCTGGGTTATTTACCTTTGATCATTTGTTTCCCTTTTTGGACTTGATGACTCACGAGTGGGGTTTAAACTATTTAAGTAACATCTTGGACTTAACTTTAATTAAAGACGACGCTAAATTTTAATTGTTTACAGAACTTAATTACCACGTTGATATCGGACGACATGACTTTCTTGGTCTGAGCTACCGTAGGGAAGGTGAAGTAGAGTTAATGTGTATCTACGGCCTCGGCTTAATATTGATGAGGCCAGTTTTTATTTTCTCTGAATGGAACTATATTAGTATGGCATCTGACAATAGTTGAATCTTGCGCTCTACAGAATTAAAATAAACCGGGAGTGATCTCCCCTAAACTTTCTCGAATATTCTAATATAAAATTACGAGGGATGGCAACTCAGGACATAGACAATATTTGTTATCTATTTTTAATTACTTAAACTTTTTATAATAGAATAGAATCTCGTAAAAAAAGAATTGCACACCAAGTGAAAAGTTTCCCTTTCAAACCTGACGGTCTATGGAGCAAGTGAAGTAGAGTTCACTTGTTTCTGTGACCTCGACATATGAAGAGTAGTTTGGTCAGCACTATGCCCAGCCGCCTTTACTTTCCCTAACAGGAGTTAGGTACCCATCAGAGTTGTGGACCAAGTGAACGCCTAATAAAATGTGTATAAAAGTGCGGGATATAATTTGTACTTTATAAATTTACATTTTTTTGAGAAATCGGAAATAGCATAAAACGCCAAAACGTTTATATATTTGTATTTATAAATTTTGCCTGATTAAAATAAGTTCTTTATACTCCGGATTTGATGAAGGACTGAGGAGTAAAACGGTGAAAACTGTCAAAATTTCATGTTATTTTTGTGCACGATTACAATACTTTCTCTATACTTCGTATACACTTCGTATAGTAAACTTAAACACAAACATTTTTAACCTCGACAACTACTGCCCATTTACTGCCGAAATTTCTGCCCAAGAACTGCCCGAACTGCCTAAGTACTACCCAATAACTCTCCACTGCCCAAACTCAACCCACATAGATGCCCACAAATTGTTCAAATATAGTTTCGCCCATTTGCTGTCCACACACTATCCAGTATACAAACTAACAGTCCACATTCTATCCAGTATACAAACTAACAGTCCACATTCTATCCAGTATACAAACTAACAGTCCACATTCTATCCAGTATACAAACTAACAGTCCACATTCTATCCAGTATACAAACTAACAGTCCACATTCTATCCAGTATACAAACTAACAGTCCACATTCTATCCAGTATACAAACTAACAGTCCACATTCTATCCAGTATACAAACTAACAGTCCACATTCTATCCAGTATACAAACTAACAGTCCACATTCTATCCAGTATACAAACTAACAGTCCACATTCTATCCAGTATACAAACTAACAGTCCACATTCTATCCAGTATACAAACTAACAGTCCACATTCTATCCAGTATACAAACTAACAGTCCACATACTATCCAGTATACAAACTAACAGTCCACATTCTATCCAGTATACAAACTAACAGTCCACATTCTATCCAGTATACAAACTAACAGTCCACATTCTATCCAGTATACAAACTAACAGTCCACATCCTATCCAGTATACAAACTAACAGTCCACATTCTATCCAGTATACAAACTAACAGTCCACATTCTATCCAGTATACAAACTAACAGTCCACATTCTATCCAGTATACAAACTAACAGTCCACATTCTATCCAGTATACAAACTAACAGTCCACATTCTATCCAGTATACAAACTAACAGTCCACATTCTATCCAGTATACAAACTAACAGTCCACATTCTATCCAGTATACAAACTAACAGTCCACATTCTATCCAGTATACAAACTAACAGTCCACATTCTATCCAGTATACAAACTAACAGTCCACATTCTATCCAGTATACAAACTAACAGTCCACATTCTATCCAGTATACAAACTAACAGTCCACATTCTATCCAGTATACAAACTAACAGTCCACATACTATCCAGTATACAAACTAACAGTCCACATTCTATCCAGTATACAAACTAACAGTCCACATTCTATCCAGTATACAAACTAACAGTCCACATTCTATCCAGTATACAAACTAACAGTCCACATCCTATCCAGTATACAAACTAACAGTCCACATTCTATCCAGTATACAAACTAACAGTCCACATTCTATCCAGTATACAAACTAACAGTCCACATTCTATCCAGTATACAAACTAACAGTCCACATTCTATCCAGTATACAAATTAACAGATGTCAACGTACAACCCATATTGACTGTTGTAGACATCCTAGACACAACATCTAATAAGACATCGGATCGCTCTACTAATGAAAACTTTGCTATGAAGAGATAACTCAATTCATCTTACCATGCTTTAACATTCATTATATGAATCCTTTGGCTTTACGTTTTTTCAAAGGAGTCAAAGGGAGATAAAATTAACATTTAAATGCTTTATTAAAAATACGAGTTGTTTCCCCTAGTAATGGATGGAATTGGAGTACCTCGATGGTTGTACGACATCCACTGAGTGTCTGTGAGCGTGAGTACTCGACAACCCAGCAAATCTAAACACAAACTAACAAAACAGTTTGAATTGTTGAAACAGTTTAAAGACTAGAACACTGGATGACTTACAACAAATAGCCTCCATCTAGTAGAACATGTTAGAACCTAAATTCTACCGTGCAAATACATGTGTCAAGAAATTTGAATTCTATGACAATAAACCGTGGCAATAGTTTTTATAGAGTGGGTGTTTAGACCCCCCCCCCCCCCCACACACACACACACAACACATGGTCACCCGTCGATTAGAAAAAAAAACTGGACAAAATTCCATTAGATATAATAATAGAAAAAAGTCTTACCTCAATACACCCACTCTTATTCCTCCCCGCCCCATAAAATCACGTCAATTCTATATCAACTTGATTTATATGTTACTATTTGTTTGTATAAATATACAAAAAGAATACGGCATTACATTACCTCCTCCATCCCCACCCCCACACCCAAATGTTATTTGATTCCATTAAAACATTTTTATAAGACACCACTTCAGAAGCCAAAAGTAATTGTTAGATTTTAGTTAAACAGCTTTGACAGTGTTATACGAACACAAACTGTCGTTAACAGCCATTAACTTCCTATTCTTCATTCAACACGGTTATACCATAATGAAGATTTAATAGTCTAGTAATTTTGGATTCTTTTAAAATGTGTATATTTCAATGTTAAATTCAACACTACCCACCCTACTCAAATCACTGTGTCCATTAACTTCCCATTCTTCACTCAACACGGTTATACCATAATGAAGATTTAATATGCGTATAGTCTAGTAATTTTGGATTCTTTTAAAATGGGTATATTTCAATGTTAAATTCAACATCACATGCCCTGCTCAAACCATAGCTTTCACACAAAAAAATCGATCTTGTCCGTTTCGAAGTCATAAATGAATGACTTTAAATACATACCATCTACAGATAAATATAGAAACTAGGTCAGGGAGTTCCCGCATACTTAGATCAAGTTGCGTGTGTCTATATTTAGATTCGACGCCAGGTAAATTCTCGGAACACGTCATGTTAATACGTCATAAGTAACGGGAAAAACGTTGGCTTTGATTATAAGTCTAAAATTTTACAAAACTTTTTTTTTTGAAGGGGAAATTTCAATACAGTGGGAATTTTATATCGAATAAATATTCTGTACAGCATGTTTTGTTGCATTTTTATTTTTTTAAAAATCACCTGTGGTGAATCAACGACAGTTAGAGATTATTGATGTGTTGAATTGATCTAATACTCTTGAGTTACTGACACTGAAGTAACTTCGTCTAAGTATAATAAACATTGAAGAAGAACATGCTTTATTATTGTTTCACGATTATTTCTTTTCTATTGCTGATAAAATTCAATTATAAAACAACGAACGTTATGGTATCTGAAACCACTTCTCCTTTTAGCAGTGTATAAGATTTAATAAAAACAGTAAAATTTCATAGTATAAACATACACACATACATATACATATTCATTTACATAAGCTATGCTACAAAAAGTTGTTTTACAATCAATCTAGGTCAACAGCGTAATGTCTATTTTTAGCATGGAGATTCCTGTGAACAGGGGAGTTTATCAGTTTAATTCAGTCCGTAAATAAAAATCTGATGTAATACCGAAACCTACAGCTTTCTGTATCAAAGAATAACGTCATTCCTACATTCTGTTTGCAACACTTGTATCATAAATATACGACATAATCTTCAGAGAAAATGATGAAAAATTAAATAAATAAAATGTAAATAAAATGACATATACATACAGGAAAGAGTAGCTATTGCATTTAATATAAATTTTAAAAAAAGTTTATGTTAATTAATTATAGTCGAAATAAATGTTGCGTCAAGTCTTTTTTATTCCCAAGATAAAGTTGCGCTGAAATGTAAACAATTAAGTAGGCCTATTACTTAATTCATCTTTAGTGAATGCTATATAGATTATTGATCAGATCAGTGTATGAATTTTACTTTACACGTATACTCTACTTCAGCTGCTATCTGTGAATCAGCAGACAACCTACATTTAAAAAAAAAAATCTCGCTGTTTTGTCAGCAATTATTGATATTTACAATAACATAAAAGAAGTTTTTTATTTAAAATGTTTTTAATCTTCGTTCTTAGGTAGGTGAACTCTACTTCATCTGTCGTACGAATCTTAGATCCAAATGGGTAACTTTGCTTGTTACTTAGCCTTGGTCATATTTTTGTTTTTTTTATTTTTTTATTTCAAAGAGTTTACAGTTATTTAATTAATTAGTTAATTAAAATTTAGCAAAATAATTAATTGATTAAAAAAACACACAAATAACCAAGTGATATAAACAATTTATCCTTAAAAACGAAACTTTAAATGTGTAGTGGAGATTTGTATAAGTAAGTATCATGAGTAAAACCACGATTCATTTTACAGATCAGCCACGTAAAAGGTTATAAATAATCGTAACAGATAATAGTGTCAAGATTCGGTATCGTCGTGATGGTATGTCGGAACGATTACGCGATAGTCGATATGCCCTGACGTGGTTTCGGTATCAGAAATCCACTAAATTACGAGATCGTCCAACACCTAATAGAATCGAATGCTATTTTTAAAGATGAGAAACATCAAATTTGGTTTGAAATAAATACAATTTCTGCTGATGACGTGTTCAAGGGTTTCGGTGTTGGCGGTAAAATCCGTTAGGTCATACGTCATAGGTACGACACAGTGGGTATATAAGCCAGGTGCTAACTGTGAGTTTAGTGGGAGAGAAGAAAATATTAAAGGAATATATCACAAGTTCACATAACACGCATCTTTATAGTATTTAATAGCTACGACATCTATATTATAATTTCATCAACTGAAAAAAAAAAATTTTTACCGTAAATTTTGTTGGTTTTATTAATTCGATTACCCAAAAAGGTAAGTAGATATTTTGTTAGTACTTATATGTAACATTTGTATAGGGTTGCATGTTAATCAAGATTTAACCATACCTACATAATTGGAGAGACAATACTATAAGATCAATGAACCGACATCTTAAACCTAAGCGTTACATAATACACAAGCTAGAGATGAACTAACGACATAGGGAAATACAACGCAGACGAAATATGTGCATCTGATAGATGAGAATCAAATCTTTTATGATAGACACAAGTGCGAGGAAATTGTATTGTTCTATACTACATAGATCTATTTGGTGTGATTATTTATTGTGAGATCCAAGTGAAATTTTCATCATATCTGGAGGTTAGTAGTGTAGATGAAGTAGAGTTCACATTTTGATGCGACTTGTGCTAACTATTGCTCAATGCCAACGCCCACCGGCTTACTTGTGATTCGTGCCACCCCCACCCCCTTTATGCGTATGATAGGTAGTCTACCCAGGCACATATTATCCGTCTTACATATGGCAGTGGCGTAGCTAGGATTTTTGGGCCCATATGCAAAAAGTGTTAGTGGGCCCATCAGAGGCTTTCGATTTGCACCCCCCCCCCCCTCAGACTATCGAATTGCACCCACCACCCCCTCAAACTTTCGAAACAGGGCCCCTATTTGCCTTGGGCCCTATGCCTTGCTTACGCTAGATTTACGGTAGCTACGCCATTTACATATGGTGTCTATATGATATGTGTTTACGTCGTTTGTGTATATGTACAGATATTTATTTGTACATAGCAGTATTCCCATATTTACAGTAGCTAATGCAGATTTATGTCTTCAGCAGACATAAAGTATGGCATCAGGTCTTGACATGAAGAAAGTCTGTCTAGAATGGTTTCATTCGAATCCAGAATATAGGAACTTCCGTGAGTGGCTTTTCTCATATCTTATTATATGTTGAGAGGAATTTAACCCGTTTTTAGAATAAATTTTAAATCTTCATTACTAATAAAGCATTAGCACTGATTTTATTTTTTAGGTAACAGTTACCCAAGTATTTTGGAATTTATAATATTTTAGAATTACATTTAATGTCTTTTTTTTTTTAAATTTAGAATTTGAAAATTATCGGTTTTAATGTTTCATCTAATTGATCGGTTGGTGTGTTTTAATTTTTAGTTCGTTTTACCTAAATAGATAACCAAACTTGTATTGACTATTATGTTTTACGTTTGATTAAAACTCCTTTGCCCTAAAAACAGAGCCAGAGATAAACCTAGGAAACTTGAAGCTCACTCTTGAGACCCCCACATGGTCTCAGGACAACTTGAAGGCACAGAAGAATGGCCCCACCCGTAAGGTAATTATAAGAGATTGTTACACACGTAAGGTAATTATAAGAGATTGTTGCAAACGTAATATAATTATAAGAAATTGTTGCACACGTAATATAATTATAAGAAATTGTTGCACACGTAATATAATTATAAGAAATTGTTGCACACGTAATATAATTATAAGAAATTGTTGCACACGTAATATAATTATAAGAAATTGTTGCATGGACTACCCTCAATGCACTCTTAACCTTGATCTCCTGTCTAAACCTCAAACTGTTAACTAGGCCTCATGATGATAATAATTTCTATCAATATTTAACATGAAGTATCTACTATTTCCATCACAATTAACCCTCTATATCCTGCAATTTGCCGCGCTAATTCACCTATAGAACACCACTCCGGCTATTAACCCTTAAAACGCTGTGAGTTAGCCACTATGTTTAACTCTTGTCGCTGTTTCAGGTGACACTTAAGTACGGCACTAACATGACTGAACTGTACAGTGACTTAAAGATTGAGAAGAACTCAGAAGTCGTTGACTCGGTCACTATTCAGCAGGGGAAGCTACTCGGTGAGTCTTTTTTGACGAGTTGTCTTTAAGACAAAAAGCGGTCATCGAAATCTAAAATAAGTGCTTCAGTATATATAAAGACTTTCTCTATTTAGACTTCACAAAAAAAAAAAAAAAAAAAAAAAAAAAAAAAATCTAATTTTATATTAAAAGAAGTTTCGATGTTTTTCAGTTCAAACATATAAAAAAATAAATTTCTTAAACAAGAATTAGCTAATGAAAAGCTATTGAAAGCTACAACAGTGAAACGCAATTATTACTTCGTAGACAACGCTTAGTTATTTTTAATCTTGTTTGATTAATCTTACACGAATGGTTAATGTTTCATGTATAGGTATTTCAATTATTTCAAATATTTTATTGATTAAAATTTCAATAAGTTATTGTTAACATTTATCACAATTAATTTCACTAAAACCATATTGATCAGAAATTAATAATTAATCGAATAACTTTTTACATTAGGCATCAATAAAGAAGTGGAGATTTCACTTCCAAATAACGCCCAGAGAGCCTCCGTCAAGGTCAACGTAGGCCGTGATATTGTAGAAGAAAGCAGGAACGGCAAGCCAATCAAAATCCAGGGTGGGCGGCCTAGCACCATAGGCGGCACGGTCACCGCCACAATCTCGCCAAAAGAGTGCTCATTCACAGGTACAGTTTTAGTCGGCCATTTCATTGGTCTGCCATTTTTTCGGTCGGCCTTTTTTTTTGTAGACTATTTTGTTGGTCGGCCATTTTCTGGTTTATAGAGTCGTCTTCTGGTGAATATTTTAAGCAAAATTTTCGGATCAATTGTCGAGTTTAGGGAAGTGTGTCTGCGTGTCTGTGTGTACGTTAGTGTGTACCTAGGACTGGTCAAGTCTGGGGCCGAGAGAGAGAGAGAGTGTGTGTTTAGTGTTAGTCTCGTTTGATCGTCGTTTGAGTGAAATGTCTGACTGATTTTACATATTTGATGGTGATGAAGTTTTTTTTTAATGGTGTAAGTTTTTATCTTTCAAAAAAAATATGTTTCGATTTCCGAACAATTTTTTATATTTTTCAAGTTTCGATAGGCGAAACACATTTTAATGGGGGTTTTTTATGTTTCAATATCCGAATAAAAACAAAATTTTCATGATTCGATATCCAAACAAAACAATTACGTGATACCAGCTTACCATTTGATTTCAGGACAGTTCCAGTGCAATGCTAGGCTAAGCGGTGACGTCATTTTCACGTTTCCCTACTACGGACAAAGAGCACAGGAGCAGCAAAACATCGTTCAAATCATCAGGGATCTCCAGAGTCCATCACGTGATGACATCAAGATGTTTGAGGCCATGTTTGACCACATCAGGTGGCCACTAAAGGGGGAGGTGGAGTTGAGGTGGGATGGTAACTATGACGTCACCTGGAACTAGATGATGTCAACAGCAGATAAAATAATTTTGTTTTACTTTATCGATGATCGCTGTGCTTATGTATCACTGGACCTGTTGTTATTATAGATGTTACAAAAAACACTACAAGAAATACATTTTTTTTTAATTTTTAAAATGACAAATTTAAAAATAAAAGTATATTTTATTTTGATTTTTAGTCCCAACATCATGTATTTGATAAGTATATTTCTATAATTAAATGCAATCAGTTTAAAATCATCAAGCAAATACAAATCAAATGTATTAAAACACATCTTTTAGATATAAACACAATAAAAGTCATCTGGACCTTCACATAGTAAAAACCACTTAATAAAAGACACTAACATTACTAATAAAAATATTATCTATGCTCGATACTATTCTATTTTATGATTTGTAAAGTAGCCTATCAATATTAACACAGCAAAAACCAAAACGTATGCCTAAATTGCTATTGTATTTAGAATGATTAGTGTGGATATTTAATACCTATTCTATTCTAAATTAAATTAAAAGAACACAAGTAAGTGAGTTCAATAAACAACACATGTATATTGGTGTGTCATATAAATAATGTTGAATGTTGTACCGAGTAAATTTTACTGAAATGTCTTTGTGATAGTGAAATGTATGGGTAGGCCTATAGCTGTAATAAATTATTAAAATGGTTGAGAGATGGATGGGTAGTTGTATGGAAGTGGTTGGCAGCACTGTATGGTTGGCAATACTGAATGGTTGGCAATTATGTATGGTTGTAAATACTTCATGGTTGACAATATTGAATAGTTGGCAGCACTGTGTGGTTGGCAATAATCTATGGCTGGCAATATGGTATAACTGGCAATATGGTATAACTGGCAATATGGTATAACTGGCAATATGATACAACTGGCAATATGGTATGGCTGGCAATATGGTATGGCTGGCAATATGGTATGGCTGACAATACGGTATGGCTGGCAATATGGTATGGCTGGCAATATGGTATAACTGGCAATATGGTATGGCTGGCAATATAGTATAACTGGCATTATGGTATGGCTGGCAATATGGTATTACTGGCAATATGATGTAACTGGCAATATGGTATAACTGGCAATATGGTATAACTGGCAATATGGTATAACTGGCAATATGGTATGGCTGGCAAAACTGTATGGTTGGAAATAATATATGGTAGACGATATAATGATTGAAAAATGTGTTTCATTGAAAAACTGTACGGTTGGTAAAACTTAATGAAAACTAAATTATATAAAACACGTCATTTGTGAATGTGTTTGCACTATGGAAAAATAAATGCCACGAACCAATATTACATATGAATTTCAGTTTTTACTTGTTAAATATTGTGTCTAATTTAAAAAATAAAAGTTCACTAATCGCTACTCTTGTTTGTTTAATTTTACTTTGGAAGTCTCGCGTTTTTTGTTACACGATAAACAATCGTCACAGACCAGAGCAAAATGTCAAACATGGTTCAACAGTCTAATCTGTTCTTGTGCTCGTTTGTCAGTCGTTCAGTACAAAATGGACTGTTGATATCTGACACTAAATGAGCATTACCAGTATGGTAGTATTTATGGTACTGAAGAATTGAAGTATAAACATAAACAAAACATAATAAAGAAATTAAAAAAGAATAGAAAAATGTTTCGTGCTACATCGGGGGCAGATGCGTAGCGAGGGGGGGGGGGGGGGGGAAACATATGTTCCCGTGCGCCGACCTTAGGGAAGGGCGCCAAAATGGGTTTGAAAAACAAATTGAAAGTTTGAGGGGGGGGGGTGGAAATCAGAAGTTCGAGGGGGGATGCAAATCGAAAGTTTGAGGAGGGGGGGGGTGCAAATTGAAAGTTTGTCCCCCGGGCGCCGGGAATGGTTCGCTACGCCTCTGATCGGGGGTTCTTAATCAATAATAAACTTGAAAAAAAAACATTTAACTTAAGTGGGTCACATTTGTTGTTTAATAACCCTAAAATAATCAAACAAGAACAAAGGAAGGAGTTAATAAACAAAGAGTGCGGACATTCTAGCTGGTTAATGCAGCGAGGAGAAGTCTGAGCATACACAAATTATTTTACTTCGCTTAAATTACGCAATAGGTCATACAACGTCAAGAAACAAAGGTCATGAGATGGTATATTACAGTGGGCACAATTCAAACCAAATGTGAAATTAAAAATACAAAGCGTTTGATTTTTTAGCTGATTTTCTATACTATATTTTATTGTCCCCCATATATTTTAGCGTAAAAAATTAATCATATTTCGTGTCAATAAAAATAGTTTCAACTCTTATAAGTTATAGGGCACATAATGGGAAATATCCATTTTTTCAAAAACCCCAAGAGATATGTATTCGATACCTGAAGTCGTAAAAAGGTTCGATACCACACTCAAAATGCTGACGTTTACACTGAAACGTTTACACGTTTAAGAAAATACTGTGTTTCTTTTTATAGGATAAATAAAAATTCCCCCGATTTATAAGTTGTTCGATACAGTTGTTAGCATATATTACTATCTTTAGTTGACGAAGTGTTGGGTGAACTGTTTCAGCTGTGTGATTTATCAACTTTACAGTTTTGTCATTTGTTTACAAGTCATCCAAGTAAGCTAAGGTAATGCAAATGTTTTTAAAAATTGTTCTTAGCTGTTTTTTTTAAAACAAAAAATGTAAGAATCAAAAACTAATCTGATTGAATATTGAACTAAATGTGCGCTTTGATGAGTAGTTGACAAGAAAATACGCAGATCAATTGTTGTTTTTATGAGATAGGGTGAGTGGGGATCAATATATAAATACATATATATATATATATATATATATATATATATATATATATATATATATATATATATATATATATATGTGTATATATATATGTATATATGTATATATGTATATATATATATGTATATGTATATATGTATATATGTATATATATATTTATATATATATATATATATATATATATATATATATATATATATATATTTTATATATATATATATATATATATATATATATATATATATATATATATATATATATATATATAT